>NC_051273.1:28313303-28659553 GCF_015220745.1 Sebastes umbrosus | reverse complement strand
TATATCTTCACCCTGAAAACCTGCTTTCTTTGTCAGGCTAACAGGCGGGAATGAGCTTTAAAATGTGTCACATTGAACCGCCACATTCCTCAGATTCCTTGTATTAAATCAGAACAAGTGAATGAGTCTTGAGGGCTTTTTAATTACAAGACACCTTTCAAATTCTTGGTGTGCATACCTGAACAACCTTTTGACACAACATACCTGTAGACAAGACATTCTCCTTGCTGTAATTGTCGTCATAATGACATGAAGCTCTTATTGTTCACACTGCAAGAGTTTCGTGAAGGATCTGCGAGATCAAAGCTAAACATTCCATCAAAGACGCACGGCAGCGGGGTTTTTACTCGTCACCACGCAAAACAAGGCAGGGTTCAAGAGTAAGGGTTAGACAAGTAAATGGAGCTGTTTGTCGCTGAAACGACTTCCCGGCTCGCTAATTGGCTCAACTTGTCCACGTTGAGAGCATTCAACTCACATAATTACTGCCAGGGCTTTTCAACTGATGACTCAAAATGGAATTTATGATTGAACGTGATTATTCCCTGGAAGCAGGAAGCTCCGCAACTATTTAACTTTGTCACTTTGATTGCAGTTTTTTTCTTTTTTTTGACGTGTTCGTTTTACGTCCGCCGCGCGTAAATCATCCGCCGCTCGCCTCGACAAACAAAGAGAGGCCAAAGGAGCACGAGAGCGCTCTGTCTCTCTCCCGTTCATCCCTCTCGCCTCCTCCTTCTCCCTCTCTCTCTCTCTCTCTCAGCACACCTTTCAGCTGGGTGATTAATGAAACATGTAACTCATTTATCATCGCTAATGTCACTTTCCTTAAGACCTGATTTTAATGCTGACCTAGTGGAAAAGACATCTCCGCGGAAGAGAGAGAGAGAGAGAGGGGAGAAAAAAAAAAGGTAGAGGTAGAAGCAGCTTGCAGCACAACCTTGAAATGTCTGTCCCTGTCATATGTGAACGAGTGTGTGTGTGTGTGTGTGTGTGTGTGTGTGTGTGTGTGCGTGCGTGCGTGTGTGTGTCTTAATGGGGTGATGTTGGACTATTAAAACCATTAGCGCTGATCTACCCGTCACAGGCGTTCGTTCAACTCTGCAGCTTTTGATTCAGTTCAGAGGTCTCCTACTCTGACTCTTTCCCCGTTATACTCTCAGTGCATGTGAGCCCTTATTTACATATTCACATTTTGCTGAACGAACACACGTTGCCATCTTCACTGTTGCCCTTGCTGCTCACATTTCTGCTCCGCCTCACTGAATGTGCGCCAGTTTACTACTCTGTTATACTTTACATTATAACTGATCATTTTGCAAACCATGCTGGTGCTTTTAGAGTTGTGAATGTATTGTTTCTACTATTCCAGGCAGTCATTTTCTTCTATTTCTCTATTATATGATATGAAACTATATGAGCAGATTCTTGACTTGTTCCTTGATTCTTAAAACTTGTTTAAAGTGAGTATTTCATCACAGTGAACATCACGCCTGTTTCAACATCATTATGAGGATGCTTTTAATTAATAAAATTAGTAATTACCACATTGATATTGTAATATATATCCAGTGGGTGACCTCTGGGTCTAAAAAGTGAAGCCAATGCTGAAGTGCCTTAAACTTGCATTCTTTCTTATAGCCAGCAGGGGGCGACTCCTCTGGTTGCAAAAAGAAGTCTGATTGTATAGAAGTCTATGAGAAAATGAGCCTACTTCTCACTTGATTTATTATCTCAGTAAACATTGTAAACATGAGTTTATGGTCTCAATCGCTAGTTTCAAGTCTTCTTCAATACAGCATGATGTTCATTTAGTAAATTATGGTTCCATTTAGAGTCAAGTAGACCGTAAAGCAGGGGACGCTTTAGGACGTGGCTGATTGACAGGTTGCTACCACAGCGTTGTTCAGTCTGGGAGTTTTTCTTCTTGCAACTTCAACCCTTTCACAGTGTGTTTTCTGGTCATGAAAATGAATTATAACTTTTGAAAATGTCTTAAAATGTCACTTCTGGTTGCAAAAAAAAAAAAAAAGATGACGACGGCCAAAATGTCGAACTCGAGGCGAACAATAGGTGACATCACAGTGACTACGTCCACTTGTTATATTCAGTCTATGAATATATATACATTCATTCAACCTGTATTTTAACTTTAGAGGGGACACACTGAGCAACAAGAACCCTCTTTCACAATTGTGCCAGGTTTTACAAAAAGTATTTAAGCAGAACTATTGCATGGAAACAAATTGAAGTAAATTGCCGCCTTGAACAATAAGACAATGACAATCAAATATCTTAAAAACTATATAGCATACATAGTCAGCAAAAATGTATGAAAAAAAGTACGAATGATTTGTTGTTAAGATCCTTTAAAAACTTTAGTTTGCTCCTTTAAGGTTAGTCTTCCTCAGTAACAGTAACACTAAATAAAATCCATGCATTCTACATTATATTTAAAAATCAGAATCCTGAAAGTGACTCCATCCATCAGATAAATGTTGTGAGGTAAAAAGTGCAATATTCCTCTCTGAGATGTACATGTTACTACAGTACATGTAAGTAGTGAAGTGCATCCTAGCTCTGCTCTCTGGTGTGTTGTTAGGAAGTGTGGGATCCTGGTAATGGAGTCAAAAAGAGAAGAAGAAAAAGCGACAGTGTGTGAACAGTGACTCTAACGCCCTCTTTCTCTCTTTCTCCCTCCGATGTGTCTCGCTCTCCTTCACCCTCCCCACCTGCCTGCCTCTGTGTGTGTGTTTGTGTGTGTGTGTGTGTGTGTGTGTGCGTTTCTCTGATTATTAAGCTGCTGTCAGCGGGAGGTATGGGGCTCCATCCATTAACCCTGAGCACCTCTGGGCCCCTGGCAACCCTCTGTACACACACATCACACACACACACACAACACACTTGCCAACACACTGACACACGCAGGGCCACAGGAAGTCTTGTGGTACATACGCTGCTCTGATGGAGGGCATCCTTTGCATTACTGAGGTCACTGTCGACCTGCTTTTGTGTCACAAACACACATGCACGGTACAGTAGGCTATATACTATAACAACATACGGACTGGTGCATTTATGTATGTACAGCACACGGGTGAGCGGGGCCGGCTGGAACGTTTTTCCTTCGGTTTCTACAAATAAATCTTTCTATTGAGATTAAGATCAACATCAAGACAAAGTTAAAAAACTTTCATATTTCAACTTTGATTAAAAACATTATTTATTACTTGAATTCCATTTTTAACATAAAACCTTTGAAATGTAGCTGACTATCTTAAATACTATGTGTTGACCTGAGTCGCGAGCTACTGTGTACAATTAATCATGCATGGATAAATACAGCTGTACGAAATTGAGCTTTTCTGTTCTTTGTTCATTACCATGACTGGGGTAAAGATTGTCCTTAGGGTGAAGAGAAGAGGGTTTATCCTCCATGAAGTGAACATACTGGTTCAGAAAAGTGAAGCCAATGCGGAAGTGCCTTAAATTTGCATCATTTCTAACAGCCAGCAGGGGGCGACTCCTCTGGTTGCAAAAAGAAGTCTGATTGTAAAAAAGTCAATGAGAAAATTACCCTTCTTCTTACTTGATTTATTACCTCAGTAAACATTGTAAACATGAGTTTATGGTCTCAATCGCTAGTTTCAAATCGTCTTCAATGCAGCATGATGTTCATTTAGTAAATTACGGTCCCATTTAGAGTCAAATAGACCATAAAGCAGGGGATGCTTTAGGGCATGGCTACCTTGTGATTGACAGGTCGATGCCACTGCGTTGTTCGGTCTGGGAGTTGTCTGCATTTTTGTCTTAATTGTTACATTTTGGTCACCTAAAAAATTATTTTTCATCGTTCGGTTGTAGCTCCAACCTCTCGTGTCACTTCTGGTTCCAAAAAACCAAGATGGCGACGGCCAAAAGCCAAGATGGCTATGGCTAAAATGACGAACTCGAGGCTTCAAAACTGTAATCCACAAAACCAATGGGCGACAGAGGTGACTACATCAACTTCTTTTATAACAACTGTTGAATGCTAACATGCTCCAGTTTATCGGCGTTTTAGCATGTTAACATGCTATGCTAGCATTAATCTCAAAGTACAGCCGAGGCTGACAGGAATTTGGTCGTTATGTGGCATGGACTGAAGTGGTAGTGGAAACAAGTTGAAATGTTGACCTGTTGGTGGCACTACCCCAAAAGTCAGGGAATCACAAAAGCCACTGGCATTTCTAAACTAAATTTAAAAGCAAAATTTCTCTCTGGAACAAAGCGTTGGACCATAAAACGAAGCGGCCAGCACTGCAATCCCTGGAAGTAGCCGCTAACGCAGCCAAATATAATGTTGACAAAAAGCATACTGTGACCAACTGCAGTGTCTGATGTCCAAGCCATACCAAGTCTACTTATGAGAACAAAGAAAACCCCCTTTATGGACATGAAAAAATTGACCTACTCCCATGAAACACTCAACTAGTTACATGGTTTTCTAAATGAAGTGACTTTGCTAAATACAAGTTTCACATTTAGTAGGAAGATCATTTTCGCATTATTATGGCTGAAAGAAGCACCGTGACATTCATCCCCGGTCTCCCCTACATTCATTCACAGTGACACTTATGTTACTAGCAGGACGACATTTGCACATTCTCACAGATGTCGGCTTTTACACTGTACGCCTATAACAGTTTTACAGCACTCATATGTAGCATTTCCACAAACGCTCAAGTGTACTCGTCTTTGTGTGACAAAGAGCTGAAGGTCAAGTGACTTAAAGCGGCGCGAGAGAGAGAGAGAGAGAGAGAGAGAGAGAGAGAGAGAGACAGAGAGAGAGCAGGGTGACATGGGACAAAGAAAAAGCGAGGCTCACAAGGTTAAGACAACATCACAGGGTGGAGAGCAGAGTGGAGCAGACATATACGGTATACTGTATAAAGGCAGATAAACCTGAGGGAAGCTGGTCACATTACCTATCACACAATCTAATATATTTACTTTATATATTGGGAACGATTGTAGAAGCTTTTCAAAGTTTTTACTACGAGATTTAAATCTGGTAATCTGAAAATATCCCCTGAGAGTTAATTCAACCCAGTCGGATAACTACCGACCAACCAGCAAAGATTTAGATGACAATGTGACTAAAATGTGTCTTCAAACTCCTGACACAACATCTTACACTAGACACAGACACAGACGAAGCATCAATCTGATGCAAGACAGAAGATTAAAGCAGAGAGGCAGAAGTTGCTCAATGATGAATAAAGCCTGAAGCCTGGATCTTTTTTTTCATAAACAGGTGTTGGGAAGTAAAGATCAGGTCGTCTTATAAGAATTAGGATGGACTTAGGCTGCATTCACACCAGATCAGGCGTTACGGCGATTCACCGCAGGGTTGTGCGGCGGTGTGGGAAAGTCACTTTAATGGCCCATTAACTGCAACATCTTTTGCTCCCTCATGGCTGGGTTTTACAGCTCTGGATCGCCGGTTATGCAATTGGCCACCGCAGCGTGACATTGGGTTGCGTTTCTCCAACAGTTGATTCTGTTTCTACTTTTCCGGCGCAGGCCGCTGCGTTTTCTTTAGACATCTCCTGCGGCCGCCACAGCCGAATGGGAAGACTTGTTGTTTTCGCCGCACTGCCTGATTTGGTGTGAATGCAGCCTTAACTGAGCTAAAACAGTATGGATGTACCGATCCAACTTTTTCAGTCCCGATAGCAATACGGTACCGATCTGACACCAGTGTTTAATTAATGAGCTCTATGCCCCCCACTGTGTGGAAGTGACTGGGATTATTATTTTATGTGTAAGGCAACATCAGGCTTGACATAAACATTATTTTCCTAACTTTGTAAAACAAAGTCTAACAAATAAATGCATAGATACAAATTCACAGAATTATTTATTATTCAAATAATAAATCATACACCAGCAACTTGGTAAACAATCTTCAAAATTAACAGGAATTAAAATGCCAGTATATCATCTATATAGAATATAAACATAGGAATGAATCGAAGAGATCGGCCCAATTGTCACGGTAATCCGATCCAGCTATTTGAGTCAGTATTGGCTCGATATCTGATCCGGTATCGGTGCATCCCTTGCTAAAACGCTATTTATTCAATCAACATGACAAACCCTAACGCTCCTAGCAACCGCTACCACAGCGTTGACTGAAAATGATGTAGACTAGGCGGACACGTCAGTCACTACCGATTGGTTATGGCAAAACAAAAACCTTAAAGTCCTCCGTAGGCCTGCAGTTTGGTTTCTATGTGGATTCAACACTGACACAGTCATTGTGTCATTGGTAAATGAAAACTATTGATTAGTAGAGCTTTGAGAAAACTGCATGGTTTTAGTGCTTTAAGACAGCAAAAGACTATATCATCACTCATCATCACTAGCATGATATCATGTCACAATACCAAAATTCCAGAAGATATCTACTCACCATATTGATTATTTGACAATATATTGCTGAGCCCTACACTGTCTCTCTCTCTGCCCCAAAGGTACAAACACAAACCTTCTTTGTCTCTGAGGCATACAGACAGTGAGGAAATGGGTATGTGTGCTCAAGCTGAAATCTAATCACCGTATGTGTGTTTGTGTGTGTGTGTGTGTGTGTGTGTGTGTGTGTGTGTGTGCGTGTGTGTGGCAGTGTTTTTGGAGGCAGAGGACCTTGGACATCAAACATTTATGGCGGTTGGCCGCGGCGTCGGCAGCTACATGTGTGACAGCAGCAGGCGAGGCTTCGGGAGGAGAGCAGCATGAAAAATGGATGAACTTCCAGAGAAAAGGGACCATCTATTCTGAGAAAGAGATAAGGAGGCCAGGAGGAGGTGGAGGCAGCCGGGGGGGGTCACCTCCCAATGTGTGTGTGTGTGTGTGTGTATGGGAGGATGTCAGTTGTCTACCCTTGTGACAACCAGTTGGGAGTTTTGGACCTTTACGAGTCAGAGGACGTTGTTGCAAAGTGAGGTCAAAGTGTTGGTGGTGGGGAAGTCTTTGTGGGTACAAGCTGAGGGTCAGTGTGCTCTCTCAAAGATCATTTCTTTCATGAGTCTTTCTGAAGACCTGAAAAATGTTTCTGCATTATATAATATATATGCCTATTATTGTACTGAATGAAAAACTGGAATTGGGAATCGAAATAGGAATGTCTAAAATAAATGGCTCGACTTCCGTCTGGAAAAGTACCCGGATCTTGGGCACATGGAACATGCGCAGTAGCGTCCACTCAGTCATATAACTTGGTCACGGGGTCCCAACGTCCCACCGCCGTCACGGCTTGCGCTCCAGCCTCGGTTCTGGTTCTCATTCACATGAACGGAGGAAGGGAAATAACTCTGGATTTGGCTATTAGTGCGTTTTACAACTTTAAAAACTTAATTTTTTAAATAAGGGCTACTTAGGTGTTCGTACTGGGAAGTTGATTCACCTAAAAAAAATTGTTCGCTGAGTTACAGACGTCTCTTTCCCAATGTAAGTCTATGGGAAAAAGTATTTTTGGGCCCAATGGCATCATGTGACTGACACGGAAGTTGCAGTACCGCCGTTTGGTCACTACGGAAGTTGGGATTGACGACCGGTGCTCTTCCTGGGGGCTTGGTCCAGGGCAGGCTGTTAATTTTGGCTGCTGTCCGTGATGCTGATCAAAGGCTGGTTTGCAGGATGGGGGTTGCATGGTGGAGATGCTAGAAAGTACCAACCGAACGGAGGTAACTCTGGCAAGACTAGATGCCCGATGACGTATCCTAACCATGACCATTAGAGGTCAATGCCTAACTTAAACCATCTCGCCAGAGTTTTGCACACAAACTACGTTCGGTGTGTACATTCTACCATCTACTGTTGCCTAGTGAGCCTCTCTATGGTGGCAGAGCAACTAGAGATGGGACCGATCCAACCCAATATCAGTATCGATACGGACGTAATTCACGAATCGGATATCGACTCGGCCTATTCAAGCTGATTTTTAACTCTGCATGGTAACCATAGCAACCTCTCACCACTTCCTCTAGTCAACGTCCGACACAGTCAGACCTCTGGCCTTGCCTTTTATTAATTGATCAAAATTAATTTGTGTGTATAAAAACATCTGGTCACACCTACAACTATTTTCTAAGAAAGCAGATTTAAGAAGCAGTCACGCACATTGTTGTTTTGAACTTATTTGATAGGGTTTTTTGATAGTGTGGATATGTTTTCCTCTTGCACTTTTTTCTCCCTGTTACTGACCAAAGTTTGACACTCGGGTAACGTGATGGCAACTGTGCTAACTCCATCACAACTTGACAAACTGACTAGGAGGTGTAATTAAAAAAGCCAGGAAGTGGATGTTGTGTTAAGATAGCAGGGATCCGAGACACCACACGTTAATAAATGTCACACCAGGTGAGTGGACATGCTGAAGTCCATCTGCGGTGTCAGTACACAGAAGTCAAGAGACAGTCAGATACAGAGCACACTGTATGTGAAATTGCCATTCAGCTGAGTACACGCAGGTGGATGGAAAGGTAAAGAGCGGGCGGGTGAGGGGGAAGGTGGTGTTGGTGGAGTTAGAGCTGGAGTTAAGTGGCATTAATGAGAAAAAAAGGGATCAGAGCGAGAGAGTTTGGCTTGGAGGCAGAGATAAGGAATTAGCAACGGAGTAGCAATCGTCTGAGCTGTCAACTGCAAATGGAAGAAAGGAGCGTGAGCGTGTGCGTGTGTGTGTGTGTGTGTGTGTGTGTGTGTGTGTGTGTGTGAGTGAGTGTGTACTGAGTTGGAGGAGAGGATGAGGGTGTTGGTGTTCGCTTGGTGCAATTAGTGTTATCAGGTATGCAGTACAGCCGTAATAAAAGCAGCTGTTTGGAATATTTAACAGGCTGGTTGAGTGACACCGTCAGGTAGAGAGGCTGCTCTGAGGGGACATGGGGAGGGGGGCTTTGGATTATATACTGTGTTAAACCTTCTCATATTTACAACATTACCATTAATATGTATGCATTTTTGCCTTTTACATTTTGTATGTGCTGTTGTTGTGTGACGGCTTTGGTAATTGAGGAAAATTGTTTTTGATAACTGAACTGAGTGTCAGAGAGAATGACAAAGAGATTGGGACAATTGCATTAAAGGGTACAATGAGGGTTTATTACCAATATTTCAGGAAATTTGACTTTCAAGTGGTTTAGATAATCTGGCTAAACTGTTTAAAACCTGTTTGTGACTGCTGTTACCGACCATACAATCATAGTTTGGGCCACTAAGTTATACATTATATTCACTTCGCCCAGCATGTAAGTCTGAATTGAATGTATATGTGCTTTTCTCTCTACATACACTGTGCATACTGTTGATGTGTGGAAGCACAAACAAACATGCAAGTCTCTGTGGACAGTATGTGCTCTTACTATATGTGTATCTTTCAAAAGAGGCCGTAGCTAAATATCTGCAGGCTAGCTTCTCCAGCTGAGCTCTCCTCTCTCAGCAGGGGGGCTCTCTGTGCATCCTTCTTCTTTTCCTCTGTCACTTAAAAGAAACATTAAAGCCCTGAAACCAGAATGTTTTCACCAATGAGGTTCCATAAAGCTTTAAAAAGTAAGAATAACAATAACTATCCAGTTTGGTAGAAGAATGTCCAAATGTCCTGAGCCCGCTACAACCTAAAAATCGCAAGTTGCTTTTAATGCGTTAAAGAAATTAGTGGCATTAAAACAAATTTGGGTTAACGCGTTATTATTGCATTAACTCTGGCAACTGTCTTGTTGGATTAGGAAATGGAGTTGTGAATTGGGAAACAGGTTAATAATAGAAATACCTTGAAAATAACTGTTAGTGTTTGCCCTCTGGCTTTTACTATGATTGTATTACACAACACTGCTTAGCAATAATGTACAGCTTCCTATTAAATTTTCAGGTGGGGGAGTTGAATGAAATTCTGCTTCAGGGAACAGAGAGGCTTCAGTCGTCCCTGCGTCAGATGGCATAGCAGAGTTAATTGTATGTATTTGGCCTTTAATGAGTGAAACTTTGTATGCAAACAGATTCTAAATGTCTCATTATCATTATTACGTCTGCTGTATGCAGAGTCCAACCTGTAATTAAAATGTTAGGTGCTGGAATACAGTTAATGTGCCAGGGGACACCGAGCCACGGAGGGAGAGGAAAGAAAGGAAGAAAAAAATATGCAGCGGTCAGTTTATCTGCTGCTAATTCACATTTATTATCTTGATCTCTTTATATTAAAGTTGCTCTACTTTAGTTTCATCTATTATTCAGCTGAATCACGCCATACTAAAACACGTGGGAAAAAAAATATGAATTTAAATTTGAAACAAGAGCTGAAGAAGGAGAAAATATGGTTTACGTGGGAAGGGAGGAGACGGGGAAGATGTGAGAACAAAGAGATATGAGGAAGCAGATTTGATAAAGAAGATGAAATTAGACCAGGAGATGAAGAAGAGGAGGAATAAACAGGAAAACTGGATAAAAATGAGAAATATGAGGGAGAGGAGGAGGAAGAAGAGGAGGGGGGGAAAGGACAGGGCAGAAGGTAAAGTCATTTATATGTGGACAAGTAACAGGCCTGAAGTGATGATAACACACACACACACACACACACACACACACACACACACGTCACCTTCCTTGACATCAAACCCGCAGGGACAGCGCACGCTAGCAGACGTCTTGGCGATTAATGTGTGTGTCCATGGCCAGTGCAGTACCTTATTTACATACATATTACATATATACATAGAATAACGCACACACATTCATACACACACACACACATGTATGTGTAATGTAGGCAACATACAGCACCAGCTCAAACATACAATTTCAGGAGGCATTTTTCAGCAAATGCTTAACTTTACTTTGACATTCATGCTTCATCCTCTGTTTAAACATGCAACGTGCGTGTGCGTGTGCGTGTGCGTGTGCGTGTGCGTGTGCGTGTGCGTGTGTGTGTGTGTATGTGTGTGTCAGACAGGTGTCCCAGCCTGAGATAAACCAATAATAACTCAGACTTCATTGCTTATCTGTTTAGAAACGCTCAGAATGCAAATACACAAACACATGACACATGCTGACAGACTGATAAGCTCTCAGGCAACACCGCTGCCCTTCCAAAATTAAAAGGGGAAAAGAAAAGCGTCAACACTATGCATATTGATAAGTTCTACTGAGCCCTCACGGCGGTATCTCCCCCACAAAGCCCATCACATTTCATACACGTCAGGAAATCACTGCATATAATGAAGATGCAGGTCACTATTGTCTCAACGCAGAATGCTAATGATGAAACCTCTTTAAGTAACAATAAGGTAGACAAAAGAGAGAAACCTCAGTACACTGATATGTCATTGTCCCATCTTGGTAGCAATGCAGGCACAGGGCCAGGGAACCAAAGTGTCAGAGGCTCTTCACCTACAAAATGTCACTCAAAGAGACTCAAAATGACCACAAAAAAACTCACAATGACTACAAAGAGACACAAAATGACTACAAAGAGACACAAAATGACTACAAAGAGACTCAAAATGACTACAAAGAGACTCAAAATGACTACAAAGAGACTGAAAATGACTACAAATAGACTGAAAATGACCATAATGAGACTGAAAATGATCACAAAGAGACCTTAAATGACTACAAAGAGACTCAAAATTACCATAATGAGACTCTAAATGACTACAAAGATGGATGCAAAACATCTGCAAATAGATACAAAGGGACTCACAACAACTAAAAAAGGGCAGCACAACAACAAAAACGGACACAAAACAACTACAAAGAGACTCAAAATGACTACAAAGTGATTCAAAATGACCACAAAGAGATGCAAAACGTCTAAAAAGAGACTTAAAATGACCACAAAAAGACCAAATAAACTACAAAGAGACACAAAACAACTACAAAGAAGTGCAAAATGACCACAGAGACACAAAACGACCACAAAGTGATTCATAATAACTACAAATAGACCAAAACAACTACAAGGAGATGCAAAACAGCTACAAAGAGACACAAAGAGACTCACAACGACTATGAAAAGGGGCAAAACAACTATAAAATCTGAGAGGGCAGATGAGGTGGTGAGCCTTTCGCATTGCAAGCTAATGGCTTTCATCTAACCAGTGTATAGCTAGAGGTTTTACACGGAGCCAATCAGTGATGATGTGGAAGAAAAAATACTAATGGTGCAATCCGTGCACACAGTCTTCTCACTCGGATTAAACTGCACGGATTAATAAACCTAGGCAGTGTTGGATTGTGGGATATGTCAGTGTCGCAGTGTCAATCCCACGACCTGCATCAGCAGCTTTTATAAATAGAGCTTCCGTTTATCAATCCAATCATTGATCCAATTAAAACTGCAACAGCAGCCGGCTGAGCTGAGCTGCATGGAAACCACGAACTGAGGATTCATGGATTCCTAATTTTTCCGTATTTTTATACTTTGTCATATTTTTAGTGAGACGTCTCTCTGTTTTATGATCTGCTGCCTTTTCAAATATCATATATGTTTCACATTAAAAGCCTTCCACAAGGACACAATGCCTGCCTTTTTTAGAAGGCTTTGCATGTGACATGATGACATCACTGCTGTACTGATTGAATTAATGCTGTGTAAGTGGACATCATTACTGTCCAGGTAATTCCCTCAACACTTAATGGCCTTTATTAGCAACCGGTCTTTACTTGTTCGTGCTATGTGTTGGTGTGCGTCTGTGTGTGTATGACAAGTTGTCCCTGACCCAAGACTCTGCCGAGACAATGGCAATGACTTCTATATGTATGTGTGTGTGTGCGTGTGTGTGTGTTTGGGAGAGGATAATGTGGGATGCACAAGTGTGATAAACCAGGATTTTCAGAGATTTAGCTCAGCGCTAATACCTCGCTATCGCAATGGACAGATGGGAATTACTAATCTCAGGTGATGTGTGCGAGTGTGAGTGTGTGAATGAGGGAGCAATGTTAGCGCTGTCAGATCCATGACAGCTAGCAGTGACACTGGCTTTCAGTTACAATGAGTTAAAGGCTCCTCATTACCAGAAAAACACTGATTAGAAAATTCTATTTCTTTCAACTAATTTTTTACAGTTAATATAAATACAAATGAATTCCTAGATTTTTAAAAAATAAAAAAGACCTGACTCAGTGTACTTTGATTACTGTCAGTCTCATAATCGTGTGTGTGAGTACAGGATATTATCAGTTATAAAAGTGAACACTTGTAAACAGTGATGTAACAACAATACAGTACAGCCTGCAGAGGGGAGATTAACCAAAGTGCCTACAATTTGAAAATGCCTCACACTGTCATTCCTTGTTTGCTGTTTAACCTTTTTTACTCACGAGTTTGTTATTCTCTTCATTCATATTGTCATATTTTGGCATTTTATTTTAAACTCTAAATGTTTCTCTACTGCTGTATTTCTAGATTTTGAGTGAAATGTGCCTCAGAACATAAATTAAGTTTGATGGACCGAGTTGAAGGAGTTAATGAAGTCCAACAAGCAGGCTTCAGTGTGATGGACGTCGACAGTCCTTGCGTGCAACGTGGTGTCAACACCTAAACAAGATAAAGATTAATATGATGAGGACTATGAGATTAACATGAGAGGTGAGATTAGGATGCACGGAAGGGAGGAGGGAGAGGTGGGGTTGTACTTTAGGAGAGATGTCCTGGAAGAGGAGTCCCTAGCTTTTGCTAAGCTTTGTCAAGGTTTATTGGTTATTTTGTGCATCAATTTCGACACATTTCCATTTTGCACGACATATTTTGATATCTTTAAATTAAACTTTGGGATTTTTGCTGGAATTTAAAATAAAGTTTGGTGCGTCTGAACAATGTCCGGCTGCACAGCAGCATGACTTTGTAAAGATGGAGTCGACAGCGGGTCAGTGAAATACATGACCTTCTACGGAGTACTCCAGTGATTTAGTATTGCACTTCAAAAAGTTGGAAAACTTCTGAGACTTGGGAGTATTGGAGCAGATGGCAGGATAGCAGACCGAAATAATTTCCGGGTCAAGCCAGGATCGAGGAAGGATCAATTGAGGGAACTGGGATGTACACTCAGTCGTGCTAGTTCTTCTGTGAGGTTGCACTTAGGCCTAGCAATGCTTTGAGCTAAATGCTAAAATAAGCCAGATGTTTAGCAGGTAATGTTCATCATCTTAGTTTAGTGTATTAGCAATCTAAGATTTGCTAATTAGCACAACAACCAAAGCACATCTGTTGCTGATGGGATGTCATCAGTTTTGCAGGTATTTGCCAAAAACAAAAGTACTGGACAAACTAACATTTTGATCTGAACGGGCACTGCACTGGTCAGATGAAAATGTCAGCTTGTCCAGTACTTTTGTAATACCATCCCCCTCCCCACCACGGAAGTGCTGCTTGCAGCATTGTCGAGAACCACTCATCGTTCGTTGAACACAGGGAAGTGAAGAAGAGTTTGGTTGTACGTTAGTATATCCAGCATCCTACAGCAAAAGTGAACTGCAATCAATGAGCCACGGCCTGTAAAGGCCCACTGCGGACGACATGCTCAAACTCAGTCCACCGAGCCCTGAAGTCCCGTCCTCGCTGCTGCACAGAGCAGCTGTTTGCTTGTTTATTCAAAATGTATTAATATTGAATGTGTCACTGGACCAAAGTTGTGAACCAAACAATGTTGCCGTCCCTAGAGGTGCTAGCATGACAAAAAAGACTGAGAAAGATATCCTGACCTGCAGTCCCTACTGGGACAAGCACAGAAGAATGCATGATTCTACACTTCCTATTATGTAACCAAAAATATCTTTTTTCATCACACCTTACTTGCCAGGTAACCTCCACACCCCAGGTTTGTAATGCAGGCTTTCTGTTAACAAGACTCGGTAAAAAGCGAGTATATGGTTGGACTGCGTATGGTCAGTCTGTGAATTTGTGGTTAAATTGTAACACAAATAGTCAGTGGTCATGTCTATAATGTCTTTAAATCCAGCAGTAAATGTCCACCAGGTCCAGCGAGGACACTAGGGGACGAGCTACTCCACTTAACTGGCCGTTCAAGCTGTGATGTACCCTCTCGTAGAATGCAACGCATTGCGCTGGACAGGCATTTTGCATACAAGACTGTTCCCCGCCTTTTAATTTTGAAAGAGCAACCGTCAATGAGGAAACTTCAACACTCGGCCGACCAATCGTGTGACTTCATCACTCAGACACACTTTTGCATTTGTAGGGATAGCTCTCTGCTGTCCAGCCAAAAATTTGGAGTTTCCAAGCCAAGGCCAAGCTCATCCAGAGCCACAGAGGACACCACATGCTGAGTAGAACTAACCATGAAAGTTGCCTTTTCAGATTTAGGACACTGAATGATTGGGCTTGATATCCTCCCAAACTGTATGCCCACCATCCCCTGAGCAAATTAACAGCATCATCTTTTTCTTTTTTCTGTTTCTCTTGTGATTCCTCAAAGGATTGTATAATTCTTCTTCAAACAGAGGCACATCGCTCCCCCTCATCCCCTTAAATCTCATCTCTCTCTTCCCCTAAAGACATTTGTGGAAGTAAGTAACACTCTGCGTATCTGCTGCTGCAATTAAACAAAAAAAGAAATTGGGCTACACTCCTCCGTACGCCTCTGAAAGTGATCGGATTTCAAAAAGAGAAGACGGAGAGAGGCAGAGCAATCCTCTAGGTACCAAGTTCCCCGTCTCCAAATTTCTAAATTTAAACTACAATCCTAATCACTGTGCCATCCTCTCTCTCTCTCTCTCCCGCAGGCTTAAAACTCAACACCGCACATACACACTTACAAACCCGTCCTACGCCTGGAATCCCCCCCCCGCCGTTTCACGTCCCCAAAATCCTCCCCCTCCCTCCCTGACTCTTCTTGCCAGCGCTGCAGGAGCGAGCCAGTGTTTCTGTGTTTGATCTTTTTTCTGCAGCCAAGTTCTTTTTTTTTTGAGGGGGATGCTGCTGCTGCTGTGAGATTCAGAGACTTTTAGTCACCAAAGAGTGTTTGTTTGTGTGTGTGTTTGTATGTGTGTGTGCAGGGATACATAAAGAGAATTATTAGGATGGAGAAAGGAGGGAGGAAGAGGTTGCATAACTCCTCACAGCTGGAAGAAAAGAGTGCAGCAGCAGAGGGAGATTTCTTTTTTTAATTCAGAGTGGAACAAGTGGGAATAATAGATGTGAAGGAGGGAGGCAGTAAGAAGGAGAGCTGCAGGATGAAGAGAGCATCAAAGATATAGAAATAAAATCCAAAATAGTGTTCCTTGCTTTGTGAAACTGGCCCCAAAAACCCAGTTTAGAAAGCAAAACAAGGCTGAACCGCAGCTCATCACTGACCAGATACAACCATGTATCTTCCTATGTAGTAGGGCTGTCCTCAATCAAAGACATTCTTAGGTTGCTTTCACAAGCCAACTTTTAGTCTGTTTTAAACAAACTCTGGTACGGTTCGTTTGGGCAGCTGTGAAGCAGTAATCATACTCTGGTGCAGATCAAAACATCTAGTCCGAGACCCCCTCTCGCAAGCAATCTCGGACTGTTTCCAAGCAAACCAAAACGCAGGCTGCCTGCAAGGGCATTTGTTGAAATGGATACGGGAAAAGGACTTGTTAATATGAGTGGGAGAGGACTGACCTGGATTTCTTAAGAAGTCTGATGTTGCTTGACATCTGGGCCGAAGAGAACATACAGAATATGCTGAATAAAGTCCACAAAAATTGTGATGTTTATAAAGTAATTTAAGATAAACTGAAGGAGAGGGGGTTTGTGCTCAGAGGAGATCAGTGCCGAGTCAAAGGGAAAACACTTCTACAGCAATATATCAAAATCTGTGATTCCCTGCATAGAAGTGGAAGCTCTCGAGACGAAAAAGATAAATTCGCTCCTTTGCACACGACCCGTCAGGAAACATTTATGTTTTTTTTGGTCCTATCTAATTTGCGTACTGTGAAACAGAACAAGACTAAATAGAAAACGAACCAAAAGTATAAATTTCTCTCTCATTCACACTAGCCAACCAGACTATGGCTTGTGAAAGAGCCCTTAGTCGACTAACACTCATATGCTTTTGTCAACTAATCGATTAGTTGATTTAATCGACAGATCTGTAAAACTGAGTTTCTCCGTAAAGAATCACACAAAAGCACCACTTTAAATCTTGTATTTACCTGAGATGTGCTCATAAGTTTCTTGGAAATAAGAAATAAAACATAAAAACAACTAATTGACAAAAGAAATCTTAGTCGACTAATCGGTTGTTTTGATGTTAGATCGACTAAGAGAGGGCAGCCCTACTATGTAATGATTTTATCCGAGCGTATGGGTTCAGGAAATTCTCCTATCCAAACATCATGCATTAACATAAAAAGATGCATTGCCACGAAGCTAAAAACAACGCTGTGTGTCTCATATCATGAAAAGATGACATTTTGGAGATACCAGTAATACACATGGCTGCTAGATGAGTCGTTGCATAAAAAAGATGCTGAACTAAAGAGAAGGCCTAGAATATTTTCCTAGGAGTTGGAAAGAAGAAAGAAGAAACAGTACAAAAGCTGGCAGAGTTGAAAGAGGCGGTATTTGTTGGTTAACGTTGGACATTTTTAGAGGGACTTGGACACAGAAATCCTTCCCTCCTCTACCACTCGGTGTCTGTTTAATGACGTCAATTTCACCCAGCCGCTATCAGGCTTTGACACTTTTTCTCTTTATCGCTCCGCTCTCTTTATGACAGCGATTGCACCAAGCGGGGGGTTCACAAATCCCTCTGTCCTCTTTTTCTCACGCTCTCTCCGTCTCTCCCTTGCTTACTCCAGTAATTGACGACGATCGTCCCTTTGTGGAGAGCCAGGCGCCTCGAGGTCGGTGATGAGTTTCTCTCACCTCGATCCTCTCTAACACCTCGCTCATTTTCTTTGTCTCTCTCTGCTGCCAGCGTCTACCCTTAACGGTCTGTTGATTTGCAGAGATTTAGCGTCCGCTGGTTGATACGAGGCACAGTGCTGTCATCCAGGCCGCTCCTCACTGGGCTGGAGGTTGTCAGGTTTCCAGTCTGAGCCAGCTGGGTCACGGAGGAGAACGCATGAGCTTCCATTTCAGAGTTACCCATGGATCAAGAGCTCTGAAAGATGGATTTACAATTCAAGAGACAAGATGAATGATATGTGAGCGAGGGAGATGAATGGATGCCGCTTTCCTAGGGTTTAAAGTTGAGGGGAATCATACCGATTGAGGTCGAAAAGATGGCTTTGGTTCAGATATTGCCACTGCTTTTTCCCATTTATCAAATCAAGTCAAACAGATAATTTTTCTACAATTGGATCCAGTGGAAAAAAATATGAGCAAAAGAAGCAGCAGAGAAAGAAGGAAGAAAGAGAAGAGGAGTGGGGGGTTGCTTTAAAAGCTAAGTAATGAAATGATAAATGGGAAGAATAAATTGACCAAATGCAAGATGTATAACAACATTTTCCACAGAGGAGAGCGAAGACGGGCTGGAGGTACGATTAGATAAGAGGGCGAGGGAAGCATGGAGGAGAAAAAGATAAATGAGGAAGAGATTGTTTTAGAGGTAATGGGCTAGTGAAGTGGTGTTTTATTAAATGAGAAAAGTAAGTGATGGAGGGAGTGTTCGGGGCGGAGGGGGTGTGGGTGGATAACGTGAACCCGGAGTGCTTCAAAGAGCACGTGTACGGGCGTTTTTGCGTCCTACAACAGCGTGTAATTGAATCTCTCATGGACGCAGTGGGCGGGCACGCAGCAGAAGATGCATCGGTCGGCTAATACGTGGTGACAAATGCACACACACGTACAGAAAAGAGACAACTGTGTGCAGCAAACTTGCGTGTAATCAAAAAGACATCGCTCAAATTAAAGCGTCCTATTTAGAACACGTGGAGAGCACCGTGAGTGCTATTTTTGATACTGTGTAAAGAGGAAATAAGCAAACAGAGCACGGAGAGGAAGCTCCCCGCTGAGTGAAGAGAGACAGAAAATGGGTTAGAGAGAGAAACCCCGGCGGGACTGAATAATTAGCAGAGGAAGAGTGACTGAGAGATGGCTGCTGAACAGAGAGACGGAGGCAGTGAGTGAGCGCGAAGAGATGGGGGGAAGTCAGGGATGTGAGAAATGGGGTCACATCGCGCAAAATGAGAAATGATGGAGATGTGAAACAGAGTGAAGTGAGGAGGAGAGAGTTGTAGAAAGCACAAGAGACATGTCTGACACTCTTGTCAGTCTGGGGTTGAGCACCGCTGGGATTTATGGGGAATTCTCACCTAAATCTACTCCACATAGTGAAGAGTATTGTATGTGGTGGAACAAAGACACTCTGTGCTCTAATTGGTTGATGGAGGCATCCTGTATATCGGATTAAACCACCTGTTGAACAACCTGTATTTCATTTACTGATCTTTCATCCTGTTTTATTCAAAAACAAACAAGTAACTGCTGCAGCTTCAAAGTTGATCCAGCTACATTACTATGATAGCAGGATTTAATGTCAGACTTCAGTATTAACCTATGACCGCATGATATGGCTTTGTTGAATACTCTATTCTGATTGGTCAATTACGGCATTCTAGGGTCTATTATTTCTTTGTAGCAGACTGCTGCAATGTATAACAGACCGTTATATGGTCGCAGTTCTGATGTCGGTCTCCGGCGGACCATTTTTGTGCGAAATCATTGATTTCTTAAGTAAGTAACCGTGTAATAAGTGGGATAATGCACAGCTAGCGGGTCATTGTTGTGAAATAAACCCCTTCAGGGCGATGCAAGATCCCTCAGCTCGCTGTATATTATCCGTTACTTATCACACGGCTTTGTTGAATACTCAATTCTGATTGGTCAATCGCAGCGTTGTACGGTCTGATATTTCTTTATAGCAGACCGTCGCTATGTATAACAGACCGTTGCTACGGACGCAGTTCTGATGTCGGACGCTGGCAGACCGTTTTTTTGTGCGAAATCATTGATTTCTTAAGTAAGTAGCCATGTAATATTCAGGATACTGTACAGCTAGTGGGTTATTGTTGTGAGATAAACCCCTTCAGGGCGATGCAAGACCCCTCTGTGCTCCCCTGTCAGGGTTTATTTCACAACAATGACCAGCTCGCTGTACACTAGGTCAGGGGTCTCCAACACGTAGCCCGTCTCACTACCAGTAGGTTGTCTACGCAGTCTACGAAGAGAGAAGGTAAAGGAGCTGAAAACAACGCTTAAAAGACAACCGTCTCTGTTTACCAAACTGATGAAGACGGCCAACGCAGCAACAGAGGCTTCATTTGGTGGCGCACATCCTAACAAAACACAAAAAGCCAAGTAAGTAAGTATGACAGAGCTTATGTCCGCTTTTGGCAATGTACACCTTGGTGCTCTGAGTCGCTCCCGGCTACTTCCCTTTTGTCAAATTAGTTTTAGGTATAAGCCTAGAATGTTAGCATGCTGACATTTGCTAATTAGCACTAGACACAAAGCACATTTGAGGCTGATGGGATCTTCATTAGTTTTGCAGATTTTGGTCATAAACAAAAGTACTGGACAGACTGAAATTTTGACCTGACGAAAAGAAGAAAAGTCAGGGGATCGCTAAAGTCGGTAGGATTCATCCTCCGAGGACCATGAATGACTGAACAAAATTTAATGGCAATCCATCCAACAGTTATAATATTTCAGACTAAACCCAAGTGGCGGACCAACTGACCAACGCTGCCTGTCTTAGAGATGCCATTGCTAAACTTCTTCTGGGATCCCACTGGTATGTTTCCTGGCGAAAGGAAGTATCATTTGAGAATTCCTGGTAGTATCGTGGTGTACCATAGTTTCACACACTGAACTCCGAGTCCCTAAAAAGATTTCTTTGCAAACAGGCTTATTAAGTGTCCACCTCCACACAGCTGCTATAGCAGTTGCCTGCAAACACAGTTTCTAGTACTTTATCATATTTTTGCTCTCAACAGAGTCTCAGGTAAATCTGGTGTGGCACACTGCCCTCCCAAAAAAACAGGAGAAAAGTGCACTAAAGTCGGAGGTAAGTGCTTTTTGTTCCGACCCGGCTAAGCTCTCTCCTCTCTGCCTTCATGGCAAAAATGTCCCTTCTACTTATTTGTCTTGGGTGACAGAGATGAGAACAAATCCAAACGTTTGTTCCCACTTCTGTTTCCCTTCAAAAGTCAGGGCCTCAAATGGGCCGAGACTCGTCTTGGAAAGACTCTGGAACTTCCTGAAGAGAGTCAACGGGACCAATCGTCAGCATTTAGAGCACAGCAGCTCGTCCAACTGAGGCTGAGCCTTCCAAAATCTTCCCATGAGCCAATTAGAGAGGCCCCCTGGATGAAATACAAGAAACACAAGGTTGACAGCCAGCTCAGGCCGAGAACAAATGGGTCAAACTGGTTTTGTGAAAGGAGTTGGTGAGATATCAAAGCAGCACATCAGGACAAATGGAAAAAGTTTATGTGCTGACAGGTTCTACCCTGTGAGCTATAGTTCCTACATGGATATGTTGTTTGAAATGTGTCCATACTAATGCTAATGTGGAACTGGGTTTCAGTACCAAACTAAAACAATACTTTTTTTTTTTTGGAGAAATAGAAACATGTTTCTATAACATGCTTTTTTTCTTGGCAGTTTTTGATACTTGGTCTTAAGGACATATTTCCATGTGTACCAACAGCCAGCCCCTCCCAACACATAAAAATCAGCAACACATGGGTCTTCACTGAGATTATTGATACACATAAAATCACATTAGAGCAAAAGGCTCATGGGTACTCTTAAAACACAACGACGGGGATTTTTTTTCCCCCTTCTATTAATCCTCCACACGTGTGTTTTATCTGCACACAGTCTGCTGCCAAAATGAGAAAAAGAGCGAGAAAGTCATCCAATATTAATTCAAACTGGTTTCAACCGGCGCGCTGCGATGCCAGAGGGGGAACGAGGGGATGACAGGGAGGAAATAAAAGAGGACTAAATGACATTGAGACAACAAGAGAAAGAATGATGGGAGGAGGGGAAGTGCTGGAACAGAAGAGCAGAGATACAACAGAGCCAGACATCACCAAGCCAGCCAAGTGTGTGTGTGTGTGTGTCAGAGGTGGTGTGGTGAGTTCAGGGGCAGTTCATCTCTACCCTGGAGTGCAGCAGCAGCAGCGGTGACTTTAAACCAAGTTAATAGAAAAAAGAAAGAAAAAAGAGACTAGAGTGAAGTCCGCAGAGACACAGAGGGAAGGAGAGGAGAGGAATGACTAATGACCGGACGGTAAATATGTCTCTCATCTGTGAGCTCCTCCATTAATAAAACATTAGACTGTCTCTACAGAATGTTACTTTTCATCTATAATTATCTCTTTGCTTCCCCGCACTCCGTCGATCTGCAGATGCAAGCCCTTCATTTGAGAAGCGATTACAGTCCCTCCACTCTGCTAAAATCGCCCCTTTTTCTCTCCACAGATTTGAATGGGCGTTGTGTTCAGGTGTTCGAGGAGTTGAGTGAGAGAAGGGGGATAATAATCAGAATGATCGGAGATAGAAAGGTTGGAAGGTGAGATTGCGAATACAATTCAAGCACGGAGAGAGCGAGGGAAAGAGGACGAGAGCACATTTCTGCCTGCATTGCAAACAAAGACGGTAAATACAGGTATTATCTGCTATCTGCTGCTGTAAGCGCTGCCTTGTCTCAGGCTTCACGGGCAGAGTGAGAGCTGATTGCAGAGCTAAAAGGTGACGTTTTTCCCACAGATTGTAGAACAAGACGAAGATGAGTCTGAAGCCACGCAAGACATTTTGTGAGGCTGTAATGCTCACTGTAACGGCAATCAAATAGTAAAATGGATTAAAGTTGTGATTGTTTTTTATCCTTAGCAGTTGGTGGTTGGATACATTTAAGGGAACCTATTATGCTTTTGTGCTTTTTCACCTTTTTTGATGTGTGTTTTATAGTTTTTTTGTGCATGTAAAAGGTCTGCAAAGTTACAAAGCTCAAAGTCCACACCAAAGGGAGTTACTTTCCCCCACAGAAACACTGCTCCTGAACTGCCTGAAATGGTGATGGTTATGGTGATGTCACCAAGTAACAAATTTGCATAACAGCTAGTTTGGCACACCATCAAATAAAGTTATTTTGAGTGGAGCTGGAGCAAAGTCTGAAGAGTTTGGTTCGGTGGACCAATCACAACAGAGTGGGTCAGATGACTGACTGAGAGCAGACTAGGCTTTTCGGGAGGGGGGGCGGGGCAGGAGCTCAAACAGAGCGTTTCAAACAGAGGGTGAAACAAGGTGCTGTAGCACAGCTGGTATGAGAAAAGTAAAGCGTTTTTTGAACATTAAAGCGTGTAAAAATGTTCTTGTAGAAACCAAAAATACAAAAAAATCCACCTGAAAATAAGCATAATAAGTTCTCATTAAATAGTAGCTGAGATATTTCACTGAATAATTGAAAAGTTTGATCTGCTAGCGGGACTACAGAATTCAACCTCTGGTGACCCAAAGTTTCCAAAGATACCAATTATGTCTTTGTTATTTTGATGGAATCATCATCACATGGCTTCAATGAAGAGATTGAACGAGACGACACAGATTATATGTTATTCTGTCAGTAGTGACAGTGTGACAAAAGATGTTTCCAATCTTAAAGCTACTTAAAAGGGAATAAAAACGGTTTAGCCATCCTTGCACAAAATATCACTATCAATACTGGCGTTTTGGACTCAATGGTGTCGACTGGCTTCAGAGAACTCCGATTCTCGGTTTGCAGTAATTTTCTTTCCTTCTTTTTTGTGTTTTCAGTTTTACAGATGAGTTCAATGTAAATTAAATTTTTGTGTTTTACAAACAAAAGAGCGAAAGGGACAAAAAATGTATAAATAATTTGCAGAGGATTCAAAACTACAATTACCGCCTTGCGATTGAATGCCTCCACCAACCACTCAAGTTGCAGTTTACGTCCATGTCTGTCCAAAATGTCATCACATCATCATTTCATATTAGACATATTTGTGAAATTGTCATAATAGGCAATTGAAATCTTGAGTTATGGCCAAAAATTTGTTTTGTGAGCTCACAGTGACCTTGATCTTTGACCTTCGACTACCAAAATCCAATCAGTTAATTTTTGAGTCCAATTGGACGTTTGTGCCAAATTTGAAGAAATTCCTTCCAGGCGTTTCTGAGATATCGCGTTCACGAGAATGATGCGGACGTACGAACGTACGAACGAACGTGTGGACAATAGGGCTGGGCGATATGGAGAAAATCGGGTATCACGATCGAAAACATAACGCCTCTGACCACAGCTGTCACCGGCGCAGAGGCATAAAAACAAAAACAGTGTGTAAAGAACTAGTCTGCTTGCTAACAACATTATATCTTCTGGCCGTTCCAACCTAAAAAAAACAGAGTAGTTCCACTACTTTCTTACTGTATATTTAGACGGATTAGCCCTTTAATGCTCTCAGAAGCCATTAATATAGTGTTCATGTGTTCTGTGAAGATGAGCCTGTTAATACACGCTCGCACTGCTTGCTGATTAATGCATTAATTAGTAGAATTAATGAGCATGTTAGCATAACTGGTTATGTTTAATAAATGACGGTGATAGTGTGACGACATCAGTCAGCTGCAGAGTGTGAAAACTGCCGAGAGTCATTAAACTTCCATAAGGACGTCTTGTCTCTGTGTGACAGAGGGAATAATGGCAGTGTGGAGCAAACACACACACACACACACACACACACACACACACCGACACACACACACACCTGCCTTCATGCATGCATCAGTGTAAAGCCACGCAGCGTGACCAGGAAAAGGCAAGGTAAGGAATTCCAAAAGGCCAACAGGAAAATGTTTCCACTCAAATCACAGACGTGGCAAGAACGAGGAACAATGGACGGGGAAGAAAAAATAAATCAGTCAGGAGGAGCAAAATGCTGACCTTCAAAACCAAACAAACAAGAACCTGTAATAAAGCACCTTCCGCCATGAGGCATCAGTTGTGTTTATGCTTTGGTTTTCACAAACAACACACACACTGAATCAACTGACACTGCAGAACTGTCACAGGGAGGCTCCCACAACCTGCAGCATCTACAACTCAGATTCCCACGTTTCACATCTACAACTAAACTACATCTACTGGGGATTGCTGATGAATAAGATGAGGATAAACGGATGGGAAACGAAGACGATCGTGATTAATGAAATTGTGATGAAGTAAAACACGAGGCGACTCTGAAACACCACTTGTGAGATGATAGATGGTGAAGATTGTTTTTGTAGAAGCTCAGTAGAAATGAATAATGGTTGCCATATTGTGGCGCATTTTGTTTGTTTTATTGTTCCATTTCAGAGTGATTTAGTTGATTAAATCCAAAACCACTTCCCATAATTAAAAGGTGCTGTTCTATTGAGCTATAGAACAAGGCAAGAAAATAGAATTACACCTGTGGTTTTCAGGCAATAGGCTTTAGTGATGCCACTGGTCCATTTAGGTGTGCCAGTAAGAGAGCCTGCATAATGCTAGGGCCTAAAACTGGAACAGCTAAATAAAATACAGCCATTATTAATGTTAGTGGTGAAACCTGTGTTAGAAAACAATAGCCTTATTGTGGCAGGCATGGCAGACTAAAATTATTTATTTCCCCACATTTATTACAAATGAGAATACTGTAAATCAATGAATACGATTCTCTGACCATCACAAACATGACTCTCTGTGCTTTATCATAATTTGAGCCGTCCAATAGAAATGACAAAAATGAAATATCTAGAAGAGCGAAATAATTGTATTATGATCATGTCATTAATGCGTGCATGTGCCTAGGGAGCAGCTATCATTGAAAGTGGCGTAAAATGCATCAACACAGGGAATAATAATAATAAAGATATAATATATAAAACAATAATAAAATGAGTGCTGTGTCTCAATTGACTTCTATACTTAAACGTACTATTTTGAGTGCAGAAGTGCGTTCACACTGAGAAGTACATATATGGTAACGGTCGCCATATTTGCTACACGGCAGAAAGGGAGCGGTTACCCACCTATTTCAAACTTGTGAAAATGGCGGGCGAGGAAGCTGCAGCGGTTGCGATTTTAACGGCAAACAACAAACTATAAAAACTTAACACCACCCTGTCGGAATTCACGCACTACGAAAGTAAGTACACAGTGTACTACATGGAAGTGTACCAACGGAAGCATCCGATTTGAGCCACAGATTATGTCTCTGATGTAAATAAAAAGAATGATAAAATTGAATTTTGAAACAAATTAGTAATGAAACTAAATTAGATTTTTAAATGTGCCTGAGGGGGAAAAAAAGCACACAATCAGTGAAAGTAGCTAAACTACTATTGTTTTATTATTGCAGTTTTTCCATTATTTAGTGTCAGCTTATTTGCCATCCCCAGCTTCAGTCTCGGCCAACTCTAGAGTACCATGTGTGAGCAGTTCTGAATTACGCGCAAGGCTCTTTGTCTTTTACAAATACCAATTTATGTGTCAGTAACTGGTATATGCATGGTTTTTGAGCGAACACATCATTCACACATCAGGACCATGTGGTTCATTTCCAATGATGGATACGTGGGTGGGAAGCCAGTGAGGGATCATATCCTTGTCTCCACAGTAGCGACTCCTACTGGTTCAGAAAAAGTTAGCAAAAAAAAAAGTATAATAAAAACAGACAGTTTGCTGTAGACGTGAGCAGAATTACATTATTAACAAATCTATCTGCTCAAAGGTGACACCAAACCGCCCACTACTATCATATTTCACTGCTTTAGTTTCATCTGCACATCACGACAGATCACGAGGGAAGAAATGAACCTCAGGCCTGTGATTTGTCGTTATGCACCCAGCGTCATTTCAGACATCAAGCTGTCCCCCTCCACACACACACTCACACTCACTGACTGACTGTGTAAACTCAGACCTGTGTGTTTAACCTCACCCGCCTCCACAAACACACACAAGTGTGTGGGGTCGCCATGTCAAAATGTGTCCAATGTAAGCAAACACACTTTCACTGTGGTGGAGTGTGTTCTTCTCACGTATTGGGATGACCTGCTGGAAGGACTTGAAACGCTTTCATGTCACGGTGGAAGGCAGCAGGATAGAAATGTTTGGAGGAAGATGTAAACCTGAGGGTGTGTGTGTGTGTGTGTGTGTGTGTGAGTGTAGACATACTGCTGATGTATCAGTAGTATCAGTTTTCTGCCTGTTTTTCGAGGACCTGAGCAGATTTTTTTCTCTGTGAAGATGAAAGCAGACAGGACGAAGAAAGCAGCGTTTGACCCGTGGGCTCTATGTTGGGCAGAACAGGGCAAACTGCTGCACACGACAAACACTGACCTCCTTTTCCTTCTGCACACAGCATCTGTTTTTTTTTTTCTAATGATGAACCAAAACTGCTCCTCTAGTCAAAATTACACAGAGTCAGGATTTCATATAAGATATTCTCCATCAGTGTGACCTGCCAGATTTATCCTGTCAAGCTAAGTACTAAAGATGCTCCGGAGGCTAAAACCGATTCCCTTATATCCACTGTAGAAGAAACTGACATTAACTAAGTGTATAAACTAGGGCTCTCAAAGTTAACGCAAAAATAACACGTTAACACAAATTAATTTTAACGCCACTATTTTATTTATATTATTAAATACTCGACAAATCTCCCTTGAAGGTACATTTTGAACAGATAAAAAATGTGCAATTAATTTGAGATTATTTGCTATTAGCTATGGACAATCATGCGAATAATTGCAATTAAATATTTCAATCGATTGACAGCCCAAGTATAAACATACACGATGCTGCAAAGATACTCGACGACTACAGCCTTTCACTTCCAGGATTTTGCAAGGTTGTCTGAGCCAGGAGTGACATGTCCAGGTGTGATCGTACCCCTACAGATGTTCTGTATCTTCTGCAAATTAAATAACTCACATCACACTTTCAGAATGTTTGAACTCTGCCAAGAGAAACAGATTCTCAGTGATCCGTCTATAAAGGGCAGAAGCTTGAGTGTCTTTTCAACTGAAAAGCTCTCAAGTTGGCAAAACGTAATCCCGACTGGCTTCTGTGGCTCTCACACACACATTCTCTTTCTCTCTGTACCAGCGGTGCCAAGCACTGCAGTGCTCTTCTCGTCAGCTCAAATATCAAAACAATGGCTCAATTGAGAATAGAGGTTTTGTTTATGGACGGCGGATAGGTGTGTGTGTGTGTGTGTTAGCTCTAAACCATCTAAATCTGCTGCTCTGTATGACTTTTACAGCCCAATGCATCACTTCCCACACTGCTCCTTGTTGTCCTCTTTTAGGCCCTCTGCACATGATCACCAGTGTGAGCTGCACTCACCACAAGGTGTAGGCTTACATCACCAACATGCACCAGGTAGCAGGGAGGCACCTTTGTTTATTTTATCTGCCTATTCTCAAATCTGACATACAGTCTTCCTGCCGGGATGACGGTACAATTTTCCGCTCATGGGCCTCGTTTCCCAAAAGAAGAAGATCATCCTTGAACTGATTCATCTTTGAGAAACTTTGAGAGGCGACGCGTAAAATGTGGAACGCAAGGGCCAAGCTAGCGCCGCCCCAAGGTTTGTTGTTTTAGCCCTCTTCATTAGGAAAAAACAAAATCAGAAGAAGAACAGACGAAAGCTCCTTCAAGTGTCGGCACAGAAATGCACAGCTCAAAGGTCATGACAACCTTAAAAGCGAAGAGCTATTGCGGGAAAAAACAAGATAACAAGACATTGGTAGTTTAGCTTTTCAAAGCCTGTTTTGCCACCCAGGGAATGACACTGAAAGACGGCTAGGTTACTTTTAGTGCACCACAAAACATTTTGGTGATGTATAGGCTACTGTTTACTCTGACAACAAAAATGTAAAGTAGTACAAAGTTGGTTCATCACCTGAAGCATCGCATCCATGGATGGATTACTGAACAGGCCTACCGGGCACAGGCACAAGTGGCAGGCGCCCCCCCCCCCCCCCCCCCGCTCCCCCCCCCCCGCCATTCAACTACAAAATGTCACTAAAGGAGACACGTACCAACCAGGAAGGGACTCGAAATGTCCACAAAGAAACGTAAAACTAAGGATGCACCAATTTATCGGCTGAAAATTGGTATTGGCTGATATTCGCCTTGTTGACTGATATCGGCCTGTCGCCAAATAAGATGACATTCGCCGATGGCAGTGGCTGATGTTTATCTGTTGTGTTGCATCAATTTTGTGCCGGCTAACTGTTGTGTTGTTATTAAAAATATATTTAAAGAACATTTTTCATGTGAAAGAAGGTTATATTAAAGGTTGTTTCATATATTTGTATGGTTGAATGTATGCTCATTCAAAGACAGTGTAATGAAATGCTGAATGACTTTAACACCGCTCATCATGATTTCTTTTTATAATGAAGATTTCTCTGTTTCCCTGGCACAAAAAAAGGAATAAGTAACAACAAAAACATCAGTATTGGTACCAGCAATCGGATATCGGCTAAATTGATATTTTAAACATCGTTAGAGGCATTGGCCCAGAATTTCACAATACGTGCATCCCTACATAAAACGACTACAAAGAGACACAAAATGGTCACAAAGAGACTCTTGACGACAATGAAAAGGGGCAAAACAACTACAAAGTGACTCAAAATAACTACAAAGAGCAACAAAATGACCACAAAAAGACAAAATGACCACAAAGAGACACAGAATGACCAAAAAGAGACACAAAACAACTACAAAGAGACACAAAATGATCACAGATATCTGTAACAACTATGAAAAGGGGCAAAACAACTCCAAAAAGACACCAGATGACCAGAAAGAGACACAAAACAACCACAAAAAGAGGCTAACAACTATAAAGTCAGTGTGTCTTGCTGCTATGTAGGAGAGGTGGTGGGTCCATTTGCATGTGTCCAGGAGTCCATTGTCTCATAATCCACCCATGTCTACATCCCATACAGCAGGCAAAGTGAACAAGCACTTACACTATCAAACACCAGAAATTAGAACAAGAGAACTTTGTTACTTAACGTGGTATCTCAAAATCTATTTTCTGGATTTATATGATATTTGATTTGCTAAAAGGGTAAAACATAAAATAAAACTTTAAGTGCAAGCGCATGAATAATAAAAAGACAAAAGATATTTTCACAACCTTTCACATATGCAGATCTCTGTTTAATTAAGACATTATGTGAAAGCGTGTTGCAATAGGCCTTATAAACTGCTCATTAATACCAACATCGCCGTAACTTGCAGCTGCATAAATGTAATGCATCAAACCCCCCGAAAAGCATTACTGCCTCGGAGACAAAAACGAGCTGCTTAAATTATCTTTACAGCGCCTCCGACTGCTGGAATTAAAGCGGTCAAACGACTTGTACCTGGAGTCTATCGAGAGACTTCGGAGGACATTACAATGCAGCAAGGCCGTAAAAAGCTCTGTGGTTTTATAGGTGCCCATAAACAGGCTGCAGGACGAGGAGGACACGGGAGAGGAAGCAGATCTCCCATCGTGGTCAGGGCCATTTCTTTCGCCCCTTCATTCCTTTTTGAACATAAAACCTGGTCCCGAGTCGCTGCACACGAATCAGGGAGGAAGAGGATTTACAGTTGGAGTCTCGGCTCCTGACGGTTTCAAGTACATTGTGTAAGTCTGCAAGAGGAACAGGAATACCTCTGTGGAACAAAGCGACACGTCTGCTTTAAGTCCCTGCTGTTTGCTCAAGGAGTCGTCCTTTACAATTAAAAGTCACGCTTTTAAAAACAGACATGGATGTATAGCAGCCACGAGTGAAGACACTGAGGTCACGTCTTCACGATTTTTTTCTGGGATTTGGGGTATTTTAGCAACTTCAGGGAGCGAATATTTGCCGGGTTTTTTTGTCTTAGGGCATTTTTGTCAAGCAGTTTTCTGACATTTCATGGACCAAAAATGTCATCAATTAATCAACACACTAATTGTCAGATGAATCCATAATGAAAATAATTGTTAGTTGCAGCCAAACATATTTAATATATAATAACTAGGGCTGTCAAAGTTAATGCAATAATAACCTGTTAACGCAAATTTGTTTTAACGCCATTCATTTATTTAACGCATTAACGCAACTTGCTATCGGCGGTTGTAGCGGGCTCAGTTTTAAAGTTAGAGTGATGATACTTTATGAAACCAGAAAACAATGAAGAACCAAGAATCCATTGGCACCGACCATGACATACTAGCTTGTCGTGAAGGAGGCTAAATAACGCTCCAAACTTATGTTAACTTTTAGCGAGGAAAAACTGGCATTTCCATTTTCAAAGGGGTCCCTTGACCTCTTGCCTCTAGATATGTGAATGTAAATGGGTTCTATGGGTACCCACGAGTCTCCCCTTTACAGACATGCCCACTTTAAGATGATCACATGCAGTTTGGGGCAAGTCATAGTCAAGTCAGCACACTGACACACTGACAGCTGTTGTTGCCTGTTGGGCTGCAGTTTGCCATGTTATGATTTGAGCATATTGTTTATGCTAAATGCAGTACCTGTGAGGGTTTCTGGACAATATTTGTCAATGACAGTGTTGTTAATTGATTTCCAATAATAAATATATACATATATTTGCATAAAGCAAGCATATTTGCCATCTCCCATGTTGATAAGAGTATTAAATTATTGACAAATCTCCCTTAAAGTTACATTTGGACAGAAATAATAAATAAATATTTTAATCGATCAAAAGCCCTAATAATAATATAATATAACATTTTACAGTTACATACATATGGTTGGTAATTGGACTTATTTTATGCCAACAACATAGTTTACATTTTTGGCAATGTGGAGCCTTTTAACAGCTGTTAGACCTTTACGCTGGAAATTAAAATGGTAACAGCTTTATTTTACAAGTTTGTAATTTTCTAATAAATTTTAAGAGGGTTTACTGGAAAGAGCTATGGAATCCGGTGCCAATTAACAGGAAATTGGTACAGAGTTCTGGCACAATGATTTGGGTTTTGTTAGTTGAGTTTATAAACAGCTGTTGATTCTGGGTAGAATTTCCTTGAAAGAAAAACTAAATTTAAAGGGGACATGTCATGCTCTTTTTTCAAGTTCACACTTGTATTTTGGGTTTCTACTAGAACATGTTTACATGCTTTAATGTTCAAAAAGACATTATTTTTCTTATACTGTCTGTCTGAAATGCTCTGTTTTAGACTCTGATTGACCTGAGAGAAAAATATTGCGCACCTTTGCAAAGGTAGTTCTCACACTGTGGGCGGTATATTCTAATGAGCCTGCATGTGACATAGGAAGGGGAGCCAGATCTGAATGGCTTGTTGAATCACATGTTTTTTGATCGAGGCAGCCCACAAAAAAACTGACTGAGTTGTCGTCTTTCACAGTTTGTGGGCTGGTATGCACTCCAGATACCCAAAAGTATGAGCTCAAGCACTGAAACAATTTGTTTTTCATGATAAGTCCCCTTTAAAAAAAAAAATTCAAAAACTATTCTAACAGGTGACTCAATAAATAATACGTGAAAAATCCAAAGAAGAAGAATACAAGTTTGTGACAGAGCGATTTCACAAGGTCCACTTTGCAGCTCTTCTAGAGATTTCAATCTTATCACATGATCTTCATCGGTAGATATCGTTCGCCCAGTAGTATTGGAATTGTAGATCTTCAACTTTCCATTTTCTCTGATTACTTTGACTTCCCGTCCACATCGGATTAAAGATACAGTGTGTAGGATTTGGCGACATCTAGCTGTGTGGTTTCAGATTGCAACCAACTGAGTACACCTTCTCTCACTCCTCCCTTTCCAAGACCGTGGTAACGCCGTTCGACTCGCTCAGATGCCATCCTTACCATAATAACACTACTTTAGGAAGTCAGACGGCGACTGGCGGTACCACGGTTTTGCACTTTGCGGCTCAGGTTACCGCAGTTTCACAAGTGCGTTGGAGAACTAGGGTGGCCTTCAGGTAACGTAAAAATGTGAAAGGCTCTCTCTAGAGCCAGTGTTTGGTTTGTCCATTCTGGGCTACTGTAGAAACACGGCAGAGCAACATGGTGGACTCTGTGGAGAGGACCCGCTCCCTATGTAGATATGAAGGGCTCATTCTAAGCCAACGAAAACACAACGATTCTTAGTTTCAGGTGATTATACACTAATGAAAATATAGTTATTAATAGTATAATCCATTTATGCTAATAGGTCCCCTGAAATGTGACACAGTGTTCCTTTAAAAGCTGATGTTCAAACTAAATCTACTATTGCATGACAACCTGGCAGACTCCATCTGCTGCTGCAGATGATGAAGATCATGTGATATAATCGAAAGCTCTGAAAAAGCTGCTGAATGTAGAAAGAAGTAAGGTAGAAAAGCAACACAGAAACAAAGGGGAGTTGTATAAAATAGCAATTTTTTGTTTCCTACATTTAGCTTTCCAGCTGAAAACAGGTTTAATGTTTTTGTTTTGTTTCCACACAAATAAAGATCAATAAGGCCTGTTCTTGTTTTGCGGGTGTGAACGTGTTATTGTGTGCTTATTCTTTTACTGCTGACAAGTAAATCCTCCTCGGCTCAGGAGGAGAAGCCTCTGGGCTCAGCGCAGTGATTCCAAGGCCAATTAGGCAGCCAGTAAAATAAAAGCTTTATTGACAACAGCTCTCTCCCGAGCGACGGCCCGCCTCGCCGAGCCTCCTGCAGCCCTCCACAACTGTGACCTGAACCTCTCGCTGATGTATTCCCAGAACTGTGGGCTGCAGTCTGGATCTGCAGTTTAACAGACTGTACCGGTGGGTCACCGCCGTGCAGCATCAAAGAATTAGAGCGCTGCATCCTCGCGGTCTCCCAGGATCCTCTGCTCCTGTTTTATTCATGCCGCGTTTATTTTGTATCACCTTTTTCCTTTCACTGAACGACTCGGCAGCTCCACCCTATTCATCAATTTAACACGGCGCTGTGTGGACCTCCGTAATTGACTTTCAAAACAGGGACAATAAATCTCACCTCCTGCACAAACAATAACACTTTAGAGATTAAAGACATTAGCATGCAGCACTGCGATAAAAAAATATAATACTCAAAGGCTTTGACTGCTGTAAATAAGGAGTACAGCGAAATATAAAATAAAAAAGTACTCCTTAACAAGTGATAATCAATCATGCTTTTTATTTGTTTTGTTTTCAAAGTAAGGTTAAATGCAACCAAATAGTAAAACGACTTATTGTGAAGAACAGTAGTGAAAATGTTATATCTCCAAATGTAGGGATTGTCATCAGATCAGCAAGGAATAAAAGAAGGAAGAATAAGTATAGAAATATATACAGACATAGATGTCAAGATATAATATATCACAAAAAGAAAACATGAAAAATAATTCAAAAATATAATGTTAAAGAAAGAAAGATATATTATATCATTAAGCTGAAAGAAGGCTTTTATTTTGGATAATTTAAATCACTCCATCTGGCTGGCAGTCTCTTATGTTATTAATATTCACCACATTTCTTGGCTGTTTTCTATCTCTTTCCTCACATCTACTATCTGCTTTTGGAAAACGCTCTGACACTCAAGAATTGTAATGTTTTTAATGTAATTAAGTTATTGGTGTACTTTTTTTTCAGAATCTTGTTCCTACATACCTCTCTGGTGTTTCTCTTCTGCTGCTATAATCCTGAATTTCTTTCTGGGGATCAAAAAAGTTTTAGCTTGTCTTTTTTTCCCCCGACAACAGTCCTATTTACCGGGCTCTCACACAGAATGCAAAATGTGAAAATTAGGTAACCAGTACCTTTAGTTGTCAGATACACGCTGTGAAGCAACATTTACAATATTTCGAGCAACAAGCACATGGATTTTTGAGTTATGGCCAAAAACGTGTTTTGTGAGGTCACAGTGACCTTGACCTTTGACCTTTGACCACCAAAAATCGAATCAGTTCATCCTGATCTGTCCAAGTGGACGTTTGTGCCAAATTTGAAGAAATTCCCTCTAGGCAGCGTTCCTGAGATAGGACGTTCTCGAGAACGGGACGAATGGACTCATGGACAACCCCAAAAACATAATACCTCTCCGGCCACGACAGTCGCCGGCGCCGAGGTAAAAAACTAGTGATGGACAGTAATGTACAGGTAGAGGAGAAACCCAACCTCTACCTAAATAATATAAACCAATTTCTAAGATCAACATGCACCTGTTTGAAAAAATATAACATTAATATCATAAATTAAACGTTGGGTGAGTGCATTCCTTTGTGATCATCTCCCTGCAATGCTCTTCTGGTTATCTACAGTGTGTGACCTTTTCAATGCCAGTGTGTATTGTGTGTGTGTGTGTGTGTGTGTGTCTGTCTGTCTGTGATTGACAGAGTAAATTGCAGATTGCCTATATTGCAGCAGTTCGTTAAGATGCTCGTTACGATACTCTAATTGGTATGCGGCCCTGCATCCTGCCACATGGAGTCGCAGTGAGGGAACCAACCAGCCAACACGCTGCACCGCAGAGCTCTGCAGTGCTGACTTTAAAGCAGGAAGGAGGGCATTAGTGTGTTTGTGTCGATATGAGTGTGAGTGTGTGTCTGTTACCGAGTCCCAAAAATCTCTCTTTTTCCTTATATGAAGTTTTTTTTAAAATCCAACAGAATGAGATTACCTCAACCGGCCTCCAATACAAATCAACTCGTTTTAATGATTTTGTAGAAATGAAGTCACCTTCCTGAAACCAGTGCTGTGATCAGAGGCCAGCCGTGGCACTAGCATCAAGAACAGTGTGTCAGGAAGTGAGATATGTGAATAGAAAAACAGACCAAATGACTTGTTCAGATGAAGGACTGAAGGAGGGAATGAAATCAAAGACAGACAGGAAGAGAGAAGCAGCCAAAGGATGTTCTGCCAATACAGAACTCCACATTTCCACATGGGTGACATATGTCATCTCCACACCCAAACACACACGCACACACACACAGAAAGATACAAAAGGGTCAGTAAACAACTCGGGCACATAAATATCAGAGACAAGGACTCATCATGCTCAGTTTCAAAGCTAATTCTTAAGTGCCTCTATACAGAATGTCCTTTCTCATATTCAGCCTTCAAGACTATGTCTCAACACCAGAAAGAAACTCTGCCTGTGGTTTGAGATAGTGAGTGTCAGCATATTGAATCAAGACAGAATAAAGCACATGGAAATCCTTAAACATGTAAGATTTGTATCAAACAAGTGAAATACTATCAGAGTTTCTATCCAGCAAAGTCGGGCCGACTGCGGCTGAATGTGAGCCATCTTTGTTGGACCAGTTTTGGCAGAGAATTAACTCCACCTAGAAGCAGTCGGACCAGTCTTAGCACCTGGAGTTGAACATATTCTGTTGTTCATGTATTATGAGTCTGGTTTGTTGCATAGTTTGATTCTAATTGTAATTATGTAATTAGAATTTTTAGTTCTCATCAAAAACTTACAGACTTACTTACAGATTGTAAGTTTATCTTCAGCAATTTGTGGCGTGATGTTACACCATCTTACTCTCTGCATGTAATTATGTTAAATGTATGGCTGTCACAATATCAGATTTTCATTACACAATTAGCTAGAACAATTCACAATAACGATATCAACGCGATATCTACAGAAAAAAATGATATATGATTACATGATAATGCTATCAGTCAAATTAATATTTAACTTTGCTTTTTATGCGTTTCGTCTCTTTTTTGACAAATGAATTACACTCCATATACGAGTGTAGGGAGGTGGAGACAGAGTCTGTTTAACGTAACAGCGTGATTTAAGAGGCGCTGGATTATTTATGCGATATTATCATATGTGTATTATTAATGTAATATCAATATTTCCTTTTTAAAATCATGGTTATTGTCAATACTAGTATATTGTGTCACTCCTACTTGTATTATTTATCTGTATGACTATACTTATTCCTTTTACTAAGCTCATCAGGTCCAAAATGTGCCACTGAAATGTTGTCAATAAGCAAATATCTGGTTCTTTGATGGTAGCTATTAGTTCCAATTCAAAAAAATGTTGTTGGTGCAAAACTCTACAAATGAGTTCTGGACAAAAACAAACAAACAGACAAAATGAAACCCTATATGTTTTCAGCATCACTGAGTATGAAAAAAGTCCTTAAAGTTTGCATTGAGTCTGGTCACGTTCTTAAAGCTAGGGTTGGTAATCTTCTTCAAAAACATTTTTTGGTTATATAAGTTAGTTATATTATAATTCTCTTTAAATCCCCACAGCAATCAAATCAAATACTCTGACAAAAAAAGAAAAGAAATCCAGTACCTCTGGACTATAACTATTGTTTACGTTCATTATGATAATATCGGGGGAGTGGCTTTGGAGGGAGGCCTGAAGGGACGTGCTGTCGGTGTTGCAGACTTGGTGACTTTCTCACTAGATTTAGGGACTTTTGGAGTTAGTGCTCCTAGCTGCTTTCATTGGAAAAGAGTTTTCCCAGAATTGTCTGGGTTTTTCTGTTCGATAATTTAATAATATCTAGCTACTTTAATCTTGTTTATTAACTTTTTGATCAGATAACTCCTGATTTAAATTAAAATCTTGCCAATTTTTCACTAATTTATTTAAGCTTGTGCTGCTTGTGTTCAAACAACATTTGAGAACTTTGCTGTCTCCCCTACATCAGGCAGATTTGTAATCTTGTTTACTTATTCTTTAATCAGATTGTTCCTGATTTATAATCAAAATGTTTTAAATCAAAACATTTTAGACTACGTATCGTATTTGCCCTAGTACAATAAGAAATTGAAACAATACTCCGCCCTAATGATGATGAAGACTACTTGCAATGTGCAGGCAGTTTGTGCTAGGACTCTGTCAAACAACAGAAGTAAAAAAAAAAGCACATTGCTCCTTTAAATAAAAAAAAAAATCTAAAAACAAAGAAGAGAGTTATTGAAAGCTCAGGGGGAAGACAAAGAGACTGAAAGGTTCACTGACAGAAACACAACAAAGCTTCCTTCCCTGCTCTTGCCTCACTTCATCTTCACACTGAGCCATGAAGACATGTGTCCATCACATGGCCGAATCTCTGCAGAATAACAACACTACCGCCTCTGTGCCTCCTCTCTCCACATTTATTCACTCACACTCACACACGCCGAGGACACAGAGGGCCATTAGAGTCCAAACAAAGAGCTAAGAGTCCAGCTAAATATAAACCTACAAATGAGGCCATTTAGCCCGCTTAGCTTGTTAGGCCGAGGCTGCGACCATCGATCCCATGAACTCATCGTGCGGCAGCGAGCGCGGAGCTGATCATGGGGCTGTCGACGCTAACACACACCTCAGTGAGCACGCACACTTCCACACTCATTACACAGATAGTCTGCGAGGCTGGCAATTACTGCTCTGTGTGTTTTTCTGCTTCCCCTGCCGTCTCTCTCTGTCTCTCTCTCTCTCGCATTGTGTTTGATCTCCCAGTCATTATCTAGTGCAGCAGCGTTTCATCACCTCCCTGATCACATTGATCCGTTGCCCCGCTCGCCGCTGACGGAGACACTCAAACTGCCCCGGTGCTCAATTAAAAACTGTGATTGCTATTGACAACCTCTGTTTGATATGTATGTGTGTGTCAGGTGAAACATGCACAATGGCGCAATCTGAAGGTAATCATGTGCTCTTTGTCCAGCCTCATCTCCTATGAATCATATGTGACATGCATGTTATCAGTTTGGTGGTGAACGTGAGTTGGTATGTAGCACGTTAAAAGAAAATGTCATTTTGTACACCATTGGTCTTATTTCTGTAGTAAATCTTATCGATTATGACAACAATTTTTTATTTATATTTATTGACCAGATATAATGTTTTACACTGATTAATTACAGTCGTTTCTACTTTTGCCGCTTCTTTCCAGTGGGTTACCTCCGGGAAAAGTGAAGCCATTGCAGAAGTGCCTTAAACTTGCATTCTTTCTAATAGCCAGCAGGAGGCGACTCCTGTGGTTGCAAAAATAAGTCTGATTGTATAGAAGTCTATGAGAAAATGAGCCTACTTCTCACTTGATTTATTACCTCAGTAAACATTGTAAACATGAGTTTATGGTCTCAATCACTAGTTTCAAGTCTTCTTCAATACAGCATGATGTTCATTTAGTAAATTATGGTCCCATTTAGAGTCAAATAGACCATAAAGCAGGGGATGCTTTAGGGCGTGGCTACCTTGTGATTGACAGGTCGCTACCACGGCGTTGTCCGGTCTGGGAACTGTCTATGTTTTCATCTTACAACTTTAATCCTTTCACAGTTTGTGTGCAGTTTATGAAAGTCAATTATATAATTTTTAGTCACCATATCTTATTCAGCGTTTGGTTGTACTTAGCTCCGCCCTCTCGTGTCACTTCTGGTTGCAAAAAAACAAGATGGCCAAAATGCTGAACTGGCAGTCCACAAACCAATGGGTGACGTCACGGGGACTACGTCCACTTCTTATATACAGACTATGCTTCTTTGTCAGTTCTTCTTTGCTGTTTTTTCCTGCGCTGTTGAGCCACTATCAATGAAATTTAACACTTCCTGTGCAGATGTTTCATATTTAAAGCCTTCCAGTGGCTCAAATGGCATAATTCCTCTCTTTGCTGGCACACGTGTACAGGAAGTGTTGACTTTTATTGACAGTAGATAAACAAAGATCGAAAGAATGGCAAAGTGCAAGTGATTAAATGTGGGAAACTGAAACTTTTTAAACTCAGTAACTGACTAAAGCACTGTTTGGACCAAAGGAACTTTCCCCGGAACTAAGAACCTTTTGAGGAACTCATTGCGTTTCGACCGCAGGGACCAGGGTCTAAATTAAGTTCCAGGGACATTTTCCAAGGCCTCCGGGAAACAGGAACTTTCGAGGTAGAGTTCGCAGGGATGACCATTGCCGACTGGTGAAACACACACATACACGGCACCGCTGGTTCAAAGGTTTCAACTTGTGTACCTCTTCATTCATACACAACAAAGTACTCAAGTATCGATTTAGGACAATATCTCCTTGTTTGATAACATTAAAAGTAAAGTTAGGCTTTGCCTTTGGCTTCCCAACTCATTTTAAAAAAGACAGAGAGAAAAGGGGAGAATTTGCGCGAGCGAGCTGCGAGGGCGAGCAGTAAAAGAGAGACAGCGTGACGGGGCTGTGAATGAGAGAAAAAAAAAAGTTCTGATGGTTTCATGGAAGTTTTGTTCTAAAGCACAAATAAATAACCATCAAACACTCAACAGACGATTTACTGTGCAGACACTTTCATTTTCCTCCGCTGCATTTCATTCATTACTTCCAACCGGCATCGGTAAAGGCTATGCAGCAATAAATGTTGTCGTAGTGAGACAGAACTTAAGGGTTATGTTTTAGGGTTAAGTTTTTTAGATGAAACGGACGGACACACTGAACTGCCGGCTGCAAAGTTTGATTACCGCTGTGACCACCAGCAGCCCTCGTCCCATGTCATGTTGCTTTTTCCATACGTCAGCGGACTAATTTGCCAAATCTTTGCAGGTCTTTAAACCGCTATTGAAACACAAACAATGGAAAAAGGAACCTTTTATTTCCTTGAAAAGTAGTCCCAGGAATAAATTACCAGGAACTTAGTAGAAACAGGACTTTACAGGTAGAGGGACAGCCCAAGCAGCTCATTATTTTTAGGTAGCCCGACCTTTTCAATCTCATTACCGCCAGCTTTGCACATGCCATCGCTGGCCTTTTTTACCAGCATATATTGACTTGAAACTAGAGGCTAAACTGCATGTGTTTGGTCTTGTACTTCTATCTTTGCGAAGCCCTATTTGAGTTTCAAATCTTCAGACATTTTGTCCAGTCCTCATTTCTTCAAACGGCTGTTTGAGGGTTCAGACTTGGTTTAAAGAACACTGAACTCCCTGCTCTGAATCCAGGTCCCTCAGTTCTTGTCAAACACTAAACCTCTCCACGGTGATGAAATGGAGGATGCTGTGTTACATTTGTTTTACTCGGCCGAGCTATTCCGATCAAAGCCTTCGGGCGGAACGAAACCAGCAATGTCTAGTCTTCTGGTTTACGTCTAATTGCATCCCTCATCTACATAAAAGAGGAGCAGAGTGGAGGAGCTACAGGGGCTCATCTGAAGATAAAAGACGCAAGCTTCCTTATCAAGGCAGAGCAGCGCGCTGCATGACATTAGCCTGTTGGATTCAGCGTGAGCTCTGATTACCTTAACATTCCTCCTATATACCTGTATAGATAGTGACGAGGGGACCGTCAGGGATTCATTAGCACGCTGTCATAATTAATGATGCATGGAGCCGCAAAAACAGCTCCCCTCAGGGAAGGGTATGGCGTCAGGTTGGGAAATGTAGGCGGGTGTTCACAATCGCACGGTGTCAGATAGTGTTACGCATTGATTAGCGCTATGAGCCCTGTTAGAGCTATTAGGTATCACACCTGATTTAATCAGCGCGGCTGCTGGGAGAGAAGTGAACTGTTCAGGACAACAAGTGGAAGAAGAGGGGAGGGAAGACGGGGGAGAAAGGAAGAGAAATAAAGGATGTGGAGGTAAAAAAAAGAATAAGGAAACAGGGGAAAATGTTGCTCAACTTTGGGGCGAGAACCACTAAGTTACATTCACTGTTGAATTTCATTTGGTAGGAATCACTAGCTACCAAAGATTCATTTTGGTTGACAAATCAAGTTTGAAACATGTTTTGCATGTTCTTATACTGTTGATAAGGTCAGCTGAGTCCAAGTTGGGAATGCTGCAAAACCTGACCAACATAGTGCCGGTTTATGTTGGTTCGGCACGGTTTCTACATATTATGTTATAGAAGTCAACTATAGAATTCTGGTCTTAATAATATCTAACAACCAAAATCTTTCCAAATGGACGTCCCCAAAACGAAATCTTATCAAATGGGGGTCTGTGACATAATGTGTATCAATTTAACGTTCTTTGAATCGACAAAAGTTAAAAAGCACTGGAATAGAGCCTGAACGCATCATAATGTGATTCCGATGGCACCTCCTGTGTTGAAATCGGCAGGAGGAGAGCTAGTTGCCAATTTCAACACAGATTTGTTGTTCACAAAAAAATTGGTTGCGCCCTCTGGACGCATCAATAGAGAGTTAATTGCGTCCCCGGGACAACGGCGGTTAATCTCGAACCCTGACGGTACCTGTGGTACTGTAGAAAAATGACTACTGTCACGTTTCATAATTTTGGCATCAACTTGAACAAGTATAGGTTCTCGTGACATCCCTAGCTAAAAGAGGCTAAATAATCTGTGGCGAGATTCTGCATCTAGCACACGGTGAGTTGATTCACTGTTAACATTAAAAGGTGTTGGTGTTGTTACATGCCTGCATGGTCTAATGTTGCACACTCGCTTTATCTGAATTGAACAGTGATCCCCGATCATTTCTGTTGCCTGAAAAACATAAAACCCTCAGCAGTGTTGTTCCAAACAGAGTGCTGAAACAGAGCAGGGCGTGCCGGAGTGTCAGCAGTGATAGAGACTGCAGATCTGTTAGCTTCCCTCTGCACAGGCCTCCCTGTTCTGCTGCTGCTGCTGCTGCTGCTGCTGCTGCTACACCGCTATTACCACTACTGGTGATTTGTGACTGCAGGAATGTGGCATGTCAGGCCGACAGTGCGTCAGCTAATCAATTATTCAGGACAAATACAGCCCTGTTGGCTGCAGGATGCTGGATAGATAGATGGATAGATGGATGGATGGATGGATGGATGGATGGCAGAGAGGGACGAGTGGCTCAGCTAGCACACATACTATAACTAAGAGCATCAGCACAGCGAGCAGTGGCATATAGAAATGAGATATTTACCCCGAGCCCGGAGCAGTATGGATGTTATTTATAAAAAGACGGACCAAACCCACTCCCATAAAACAGACGGGTAGCCAGACAATTAAAGAGAGCGGAGAGGCGACGGAGGCAGGAGAGGAGAGAACATTGCTCTGCGTCTGACCTATTTAGCAAATGAAGAGCCATAAACACAGCAGATCTGAACTCACTCTTGCAGCAGACAGCCGGGGCTAAAACGGGGCTAACCACCCCAACCCTGTAAAAACGCTAATCAAAGCCTGCCAGGGTTCAGAATAGCTTTTTAAGTGGGGCAGCCGGATTCGCAATGCTTTTTACATGTCGGGCTCAAGTCCTTCTCCTCCTCGTTACCGCCTGTTTTTGCTCAGTCCTAGAGAAATCATCAAAAATCCAGCTGCACAGAACGGATACACAGCTAGTGTATCGTATACACTTCTAACTGGAATCATTACCAAGAGATACTGTAGGAGGCAATAAATATAAACACTGATTCGATTTTAAGCCAAAGCAGATAAATGTAACACTGATTCATTCAAAGAAGTCCACATATACAGTGAGAGAGCTACTGGATCATATCGGGAGTCAATAATGAGCCACAACACGTCTGAATGTTCCTGAAGACTGCAGAGTCAATAGGAAATATATGGTCATTGATCTGCTGCTCCCAGAGTTCATGCAGCAGTTTATGGAGAACCGGGTGGACGAGGGTTGAGCCTCCTCATCGACACACAGGAGTCCGAGCACACCTAATGATTACTGTGTGCCATAATAATTCTGACTTTGGCAAAGTCTAATTCTGGTTTCTGGTTAAAACTTTGTTTTGGCCATCATTTTATAACATTAAGTCAAAACTTTACTCATCAAGTTAACTACTGAGCTCTAGGAACATAGCAGCATTACTAAAAGAGCAAAGGTCAAAGGTCAAGAAACACAAACAGTCAGATGATCAGACAGGTAGTAAGCATAGACTGTATATAACAAGTGGACGTAGTCACCGTGACATCACCCAGCGGTTTGTGGACTACAGTTTCGAAACCTCGAATTCAGCATTTTGACCGTCGACATCTTGGTTTTTGGCAACCAGGAGTGGCACGAGAGGATGGAGCTAAGTACAACCGAATGCTGAATAAGACATTTTTAGGCTACCAAAATGTTACGATTAACTTTCATGAACTGAAAACACACTGTGAAAGGGTTAAAGTTCTAAGACAAAAACACACCGGACAACGTAGTGGTAGCAACATGTCAATCACAGGGTAGCCACGCCCTAAAGCATCCCCTGCTTTATGGTCTATTTGACTCTAAATGGGACCATTATTTACTAAATTTACGAAACATCATGCTGTAATAGAGAAGTTGTAAAAAGTGGGAATCATCGTTTAAGGCCAAACTTAACCAAAGTCTCAGGTGAATCGTAAAGGGAAAATCCTCAGTAAGGACACATTAACATTGGCAGTTTAGTCTGAATCTGGAAGCAGCTCACCTAAATATTGTTGTAATATAAACCCTTTTTCAGAACTGAAATTACCGAACCGATGATGATAATGTGTGAGCAGGAGCAGAGGATATTTTTCAAACCAAACTTGCTTCCCCGGGATATTGGAAGACTAACACACACACACAGCTTGGCCTTAACCCAGTGAGGCGGAGTACTTGAGGCCCGGTGGGTTTCATGCAGGGCTGGTTTTCGTCTGGACTGGCGCTGGAGGATCAGGGTGGATCAGCTCAGCAGCGGCAGGCACAGCTGCAGGATATCAGCTGAGTGGCAGCCTGATGGAGCATGCCTGCAGGCAGTGAGGCTATGACACTATGACAGTGCTCTATATTTGTGGTTTGTATACGAGAGGTTCACGTGATTAAAGGGCCATTTCACTCCAATTGCAAAAAGAAAACACTTTCTCGCTTATCTCTAGCGGCATCTAGAGATTATTGTGGTTTTATTTGTCCAGGATTTGAGATGTGCACCTCTGAGATTTCTGTAATTTCTCAATGCTGTGAGCATCTTAGATAAGATCTCATTCACCTCCATTATATTGGTGTGGAGGCAGAGATTTCCAAGGCTGATTCCTTCTCAAAACCTGGACAAATAAAGCCACAACTTTTCTTCATGAATACATTACAGAGATTTTTTGCTGAATCAACCCTTCAATTGTAAAGTATCTGCTTTGAGCTCCATCACTTCTGTTGTACGCTGCATTGAAGAGTAATAGAGCTTGTCAAGACCACACTCGAATACTGAATAATTCTAAAACGAACTAAGCAATAAAAGTACACTTTATGTTTCAGGGTCAATACACAGCACTCAAAGCACAGTTAGCGATAGCACCTCGAGCCCAATACACAAAAAAGATTTGCAAGCACTGCTACACACAGGTTGCAAAAAGTGGCAGCTAGGCCTGAGCAATATATCGATAGCGTGATATGAGACTAGATATCGTCTTAAATTTTGTGTTTTTGTGTTGTCTTTTCCTGGTTTTAAATGGTGCATTACAGTAAAGGGATGTTATTTTCTGAACTTGCCAGACTGTTCCAGTTGTTCTATTATTTGCCTTTACCCACTTAGTCATCATATCCACATTACTGATGATTATTTATCAAAGATCTCATTGTGTACACATTTTTTAAAATCACCAATGGTTAACCCAACAATATCAATATTGAGGTATTGGTCAAAACTATTGTGATATTTGATTTTCTCTCTATCGCCCAGCCCTAGGGGAAGCTTCACGTATCCTACAGGGTTCTTGGATGCTAATGGGTCAAAATTATTATAAATTATTTCACGTTGCTGAAATGAGCCCCAAAGCGGCGGCAAAGGCAACCACCTTGGGCCTCACACTTCACTGGACCACCCTGGTGTGCACAAAGCTTTAGTTGTCAGTATGATGGTTCTGTAAATGTGTCCAGACAATTGTGATGCAGAGTAGGGTGGGGGGAAAAAAACCATATAGCATAGTATCGCAATGTTTTGAGTGGCAATATTCGGACGTCAAGCATCGATTTTTTATCTTAACCTCTTAACAATCAGATGCTATTCTGTCTTTTAGAGGTTGTAGCGGGCTCAGTCTTTAAGCTACTGATTAAGATACTGGTTTCATATGAAACTAGAAAATATAAGGAATCCATTGGATTGTCATGTTAGCTTGTCGAGAAGAACGCTAAATAACGCTCCGAAGTTACGCTAAATTATGAAAAAACAAGCATGGCCATATTCAAAGGGGCCCATGGACCTTTGACCTCAACATATGTGAATGAAAACTCTGAGATGAACAGAGTGAAAACTGTATCTCATTAGATGAAACAGATGTTGGCAAACTGCATTACTTGCAGTTGCAAAAAAGGTAATAAATCGCAATACTCAGCATATCGCAAAATGTTTGAAATCGTAACTTAAGTATCATGATAACATCGTATCGTGGGGCCTCTGGTGATTCCCATCCCTAATGCAGAGGGGTCCTCCGAAGCAAGATCTCACCTAGGGTCCTAGAAGGCTTAAAGATAGGCCCACATACAACCACAGACAGATTGGACAGTAGGAATTGACCTGCAGACTTTTGAGGAGAACTTTTCATTTCGAACTGTTTGTACATCTTCGACCCAGAACTCAAGTTCATGTTACACGGCAAGTTTGTACTCAGACAGATCGAGCAAGCCAGCAACAGCAACATGCTCGATAGCAACTGAACCAGACACTCGATACCAATACTTATATCTGAAACAAAATACTGTCTGAGCAGAGCAGCTCCCACCGGTCCAACATCAGGTTTTATAGCCAAAATATTATGTTTTTGTTCCATTAATGTGGATTTCATGAGCAACACAGTCCTGTTGATCACAATCCAACTGATAAGTCAGCATAAAGATCCAAACAGAGAACCCAAACTTCCTCATGAGTGTGTTTGCTTGTGTCTGTGTGGGCAGCACTCACCTGAAGCAGCAGCTGCTCCAGGAGGCTGAGCCCCCACATCGCCCTGCAGCCCGCCGGGGGTCGGCGGCACGGGCCTGGGCCAGGATTTAGCCGCTGGAGGGCCGACCTTCCGTCCTCCGACGTACTCCACAAAAGTCCCAGGGAAGTCTCCCTTGTCCTTGGTCCTCTCGTTGGTGCCGTGCAGCCAGCCCTTGGGGCTCCGCTCGTCCCCGTCCTGGTAGTCCAGCCCCGGCTGCGCCACCAGCGAGGCCTTTGCGACAGTGAGCAGGTCGCCCGGCTGAAGGCCGATGTCGTCGCCACGCTCCCGCTTGTACTCAAAGAGCGCCCGGTACTGGAAGCTGTCAGATGCCATGGCAACGGGAGTTCATAGGGCGGTTCTAAAGTCACAAAAAAGTACAGATGTTGCCTGAGATTTGCTGAGTTAGAAGTGAAACCAAACGGAAACTCTTGTTAGTTAAAAAACCCTGAGGTGAAATTGGAACCTGGGAAACCTGATATGGCGCCTGAGATTTGCTGTGTCGTGCTGACTTGGATGACACAGTGGTATGGATAAAAATCTGATCCCTGAGGTGGAATTGGACACCTTTTTAGTCCTACAACCCCATGAAGAGCAGGTCCGACCTTCTTAATCCAAAAATATAAGTCCTCCAAGTACAAAAGAGACTGAGTTGAAACAGTCGGCCTTTGCTTTAAACGCTGTAGATTTGGTTAAATATCCGTGCAGTTCTTTAAAAAATCCACAGTATGAATCCACCGGTCAGTCACAGCTCTCCAGTCTGAGGCCTCCGGACTAACCAGCCACCACACTGTGCCTGTGCTGGGAGAAGAAAAAGAGGAGCGGGTGGAGAGGGGTGGAGAGGGGGAGGTGGGGGTGTGGGCTAGGTGGTCTGGAAACTGGAGGGTGGCACAGTTTTCTAGGACGGGACGACCTCCAGACGATGCCCCAAAGCTTCTGCGGGGTTCTTCCGATTGTTAATGAGAAAGTGTACAGAGTCTAGTATATACTGAGTCTACACACACACACACACACTTATACACACTCACACACCTGAGGAAATCCACTGCAGTGCAGAATTTGGCTTCTTATTCAGAGGCGTCCCCGTGTGCACTCTGCTGCTGCTGCTGCAGCTCCTTTCTTGTCTGTGCAGCCTCCTCAAGCAGACAGACGCTCCTGCAAACTTCAAATCAAAGTTTTAAGGTCACTTTTTATGCAGAATTTAAATGCAAGATTATAATGATACAGCTCAGTGCCTGAAAGTAACCTTTAAATGTGAGAAGAAATACATTTAGTGCAAAGCTCCATAAGTCAATAAAAATGAGGATAATTTGTATCACAGTGATGAAAATGTAGTGAAAATAGCCCTCACCACTGTTGGCTGACAGGCTGACAGAAGAAGACGCTGCAGACTATCAGTTCCAACAAGCGTGACTAGGCGAATATGAACTTCAGACAGACAGCGTGCCCGCGACTCAACTCGCACAGCCCTGCGCCAGTCTGCCCTGCTTGTCTGCTGTTGTGCCCCGCAAAAACAACGCAACAAAACTCACCGCTCAAACCTTCACCAGACGAGCCGCAGTCCTCCACCGACGCGTCGGCGCTCAAACTGTCCGCTTCCACTCGACCCAAACCCCGCAGCGCAGCGCAGAGCCAGCCCAGACATCCGCCAAGCCCCTCGTCAGGATCAATGGATGGCGTGGCTGGTTCCAGCAGACAGGCAGCCTGCTCGGTGCTGTAGTGAGCGGCGGTGCTGATGTCAGTAAACCCCTCCTCCCCCCTTCTTCCTCCCCTCTCCTCCTCCTCCTCCTGCCGTCTGCAAATTATGCCAGCCAGCCAGCCAGCGGCGGAGACGGGACGGGTCGGTGCTGCTGCTGCTGCTGCTGCTGCACAAACACACCGCGTGACACCGGTTATGATGCTCTTTTAGTTTGTTTTTGCTGCTTTTTTTAATTTAAGTTGGCGTTATTGTGTTACACAGGCACTATGATGCGGGTTGGATGAGTGTCGGATGTTCTCAAGCTGCAGAGAGGTGATGAATTATGGATAACAACTCAAGTGACCTGGAAAAGAGTCGCTGCATGTATCCCTGCGCATTTTAGGGAAAAGGGGCAATACATAATTTAAATTAAAAAAAAATAAAAATAGAGAGGATGGAGGGATGAGAGTTGAGAGAACAAACAGTGCAGTGTTGGTTGATTGTGTAGTGCGCACATGACGCAGCAGCAGACAGGCGGCAGATTGCTGCGTCATCAGGTGCGCACGTTTCCAGTGTGGAGCTGCAGAGAGCGTTTAAGGTACAGAGTGTACAGAGCAGGGAGGAGGGATGCAACTGAGACCTTGTTTTAGAACAAAAATGAGACATTTGGACAATATCTGTAACAGTATGATAACATTATAAAAACAAAAAATACACTAAAAAGGCAACAAGTTAAACGTTGGATATAGGTGGTGGATTCTGGACCCTTATGTGTTCCAATTTGTCAAAAGACCTTTATATATTTTCTTTCTTACAATTTTCTTTCTTTTTTCATGATTATTCTAAATCTATATGCTCAAATGAAAGTATTGATCTCATCTTGGTTATTAATATATGCTGCTTTATTCTTCTTCTTATTATTATTATTATTATTATTATTAGGGCTGTCAATCGATTAAAATATTTAATCGCGATTAGTCACATGATTTTCCATAGTTAATTGTGATTAATCACAATTTAATTTTTTTATCTGTTCAAAATGTACCTTAAAGAGAGATTTGTCAAGTATTTAATACTCTTATCAACATGGGAGTGGGCAAATATGTTGCTTTATGCAAATGTATGTATATATCTATTATTGGAAATCAATTAATAACACAAAACAATGACACATATTGTCCAGAAACCCTTACAGGTACTGCATTTAGCAAAAAAATTATGATCAAATCATAACATGGCCAACTGCAGCCCAACAGGCAGCAACAGCTGTCAGTGTGTCAGTGTGCTGACTTGACTATGACTTGCCCCAAACTGCATGTGATTATCATAAAGTGGGCATGTCTGTAAAGGGGAGTCTCGTGGGTACCCATAGAACCCATTTTCATTCACATATATTGAGGTCAGAGGTCAAAGGACCCCTTTGAAGATGGCCTTGACAGTTTTTTCCGTGCCAAAATTGAGTCTAAATTTAGAGCGTTATTTAGCCTCCTTCCTGACAACTAACATGACATGGTGGGTATCAATGGATTCCTTAGGGTTTCTAGTTTCATGTGATACACTCGCTGTAAAAAAATAAATAAAAAATGAGCGCAAGTTTGGAGACTTATTTAGCCTCCTACTCGACAGGATAGTGTCATCAAGTGTTCTGGTTTCATATGATGCCAATATTGTCTCTCTAGCTTTAAAACTGATCCCGCTAAAACCTCTGAAAGATCGATTGCGTTAATGCGTTAAAGAAATTAGAAGCGTTAAAACGAATTTGCGTTAACACGTTGTTATCGTAGTAACTTTGATGGCAGTTTGCTCCAGCTGGTGGCCGGTGCTTGGTATTTCCTCAACTGATCTCAACATGGCTGCTTGGTCACAAACGTTCTTATTTTACAGCTAAACAGTACACTACAAGATGTTTCTGAAAACATTTTAGGAGAGAAATAGGCATTACAGTAACAGAATTTGGATTCATATTTGATCAGCGCTGCCTAGTTTGACCGTTTGATCAGAGTTTGCAAATGATTGACTGCTGCTCAGAGACGGCAGCTGGGCGGCAGACTCCAGATCAGCTCAGAACTGGTTGTTTTCCTTCGGTCTGTGAAATCTTGCAGATGCCATTAGGAGCACCGGAGGACACATGATTTTTTTTCAGATTACCTATCTCATGCACTACTGTCAGGATATAGTGACTGTTATATAAAAATAACTTTTTTTCATCATATTTGCTCCAATTCTACCTACTGCAGCTTTAAGACAGCAAGGCACTTGTCATATCCTGTTGCTACTGTGTAGAATATTACCAAACAGTTAAATTATTCACATTACTACAAACTAATGAACCTTGGTGATAGAGGGCTTTTGAGTGGCTCTAATATATTTTTCTAAAAGCATACAATTTTTCCAGTGTCAACACCTTTTAATATCTTCTCTAAACATAATATGTTTCGTGTGAAATCTCTTTTTTTTTTCAGAGGGCCTGTTTAGATTTTTTTTTTTTTTTTTAATTGACCCATGGGTTTTATTTTGAGAATGACATGAATATAGAAAAAGATGCTATTTTCATCTCAGACTTTTTCAAGTGAGGCACGCATGATTAAACTCTCTTGATGTTATTAAGAACCTGGACGTTCCCAGAATAAAAATTAATTTATTAAACCCAAAGCATAAATCATTATCGGCTAAATAAGCATGAAAAGACAAAAACTAAACCCTGTGAGGATTAATCTGAAGCTTGCCTGAGGTCTGTTTATACATGCTGATATTCCGAAAGCACAAGAGAGATACTTTGTGGATAAGCGAGGTACTCAAACTGAAGTACTCTTAAAATCATGTAAACAATATGTAAATACGACAGCAGCGACACACCTCTCTCTTTCCCGCTTGTTGAGCCGGAGAGGAGAGGCTAACTTTGAATGCTTTAATTAATAAAAAGTAAGCAAGAATTGCTGCACCTTTAAGCAAATATCTGAACATGAATGAATAGAGTGCCCCAGGGACGACGTGTTTTTGTAGGCCAACCAGGAAGTGAGCATCTCCCTGGTTCCCTCGACAAAAACCCAATGGAATTGTTCCATTGGGTTTTGGATTATGGCAGAAAATGAGCTCTCTGGCAAACAAACGTTTATGATACTGACACGTTTTGTTCATCAAGATAATCTTCACAAATGAACACCACTTTTATGATTTTTGTGAGTGTGAATGCAATCACCAGAAGTGAAAAGCTAACGTTAGGCTATAAACAAACTACACCACGGTCGCATGAGCACGAGTATACACAAGGAGGCTGTAACGGCGGACGAGTCGGCGTGATGACGTTAAGTAGTCTCATTCAGCCACTTGTTAGCAACCGCCATTTTTAAGACACATAAAGGCCTCAAAATGTATTTTATGTCGTAGAACAAAGCATTAAAAACTCTTAAACTTGTGTCAACCACAATCCTTATTTCAGGCATGTAACAAGACGAGGGGAACAGGAAGTGCTAAAATGATAACTCATTTCCGGGTTTTAGGACTCATTCCTGTAGCACTCCATAGAGGAGGCAGAGATTTAAGAACCATGTTAGTTGGACAGTCTGAGCCTTAGGTCTGTCAAAAATGTATTCACGGTGAAACATTTTTTCTTTATCTTATGGATTCATATATTTTGGTTTCCCAAGCCCCATTTTTAGCCAACATTTGTTCACATTTTGGTAAATTTGCACCATAAAAAGTCTTGTTGCTGTATGGCACGCAGTTTCTGTCCTCATGAATGTATGGAAAAAAATCAACTGGATTACTTTTGATACTGCAGAAAACATCTAAATTTCGCAAGACCTTAAGAAATCTCTGAATCCATCGGCTATCAGTCTGATGACGGATAAGCCTCTGGGGACGAGGGGCTATATTTCTGGGGTTTCGGTGTAGCCAGCGGTTATCCGGGACAAGACTTCCTCTTCTGTTCTGCTGCTCATTGTTAACACTCCAATTAGCAACTTGAGACGCGAGACTTGAGTTGGAGTTGATAGACGACGTCTACGACCAGATTGTTTATATCGGCAGACGTTGTCTATGGATGCAGAATTTGTTCTGAGATTAGATCTTAAGTCATGAGCACTTTTTTTTATAAATTACTTCAAAGCAGATGTATGGACATTTATCCTTGATGGACATCAGAAACAAAGATATCACTGGAAAAAAAGTCTCTATGATTCCAGCCATTGGTGTAGGACGTCTGCGAGTCCCAATTTGTCGGTTATGATTTCGAAGAATTTTGATGCAAAATGCATCAATCTGGATCACGTGCATCAAACTCCCAAATGACAGTCATGACAGCATCGTCCACTCCTCATCCTCACTCCTCTCACGGTTAAATCATCTCTTTCCGTTACGTGACATTTCATCTGACACGCTGCCATGTATGCAAATGTAAAGAGACAGAAATCAATAAGGCTCTCGCTGAGAAACAGAGAAGATATAATCAGGATAATACAGGCGTTTAGTCATGCTTGTGTCTCAGTGTCAGACGGGGATGATTGTCTTACTCATGGCCCTCGAGTTCACGTCTTTCTCTTTGTCTTGTCTCTCATGGCAATCGGCCAATCAGACGGAAGACAATCTTTTATGAGAGGGAAGTGTGACTTCCCAGAGGAGACGGAGGCTAGTTGTCCCAGATTAAATGTGTCAGGTTATACAGGCATCATCTTCCTCTATCGCATCGGGAACATGCAATTACTCATACATGCAAACAGTCTGTGCTTGTATAGTGTGTGTAGACACAGCAGCAGTGTTCCCATGGAAGCATGAGTGAATGTTTGCTGTAGGCTGTCAGGACAGAGTACACATCAAGGCAGACTGATCATTGCTTGTCCCCATTCATGTTGCCTGACTGTCTCTTTTTATACAGGGCTTGTGCATTTATGCAGCATTACAAGACTTTGGAAAACCCTCTATTTTACTATAGTTATGAGAAGGTCCAGGATAGGGTTAAATTACTAATAAACTAGGAATTCTCAAGAAAATATACGTCTTTTTCTTGAAAAATATACCAGGGTGGGAATCCAGTATATTTAATTTTGTTTGCGTTTGTGTGTCTATGTACACCTATGGCACACTATATACTATTTTATGCACTTGACATACATTTCCAACCACCCATCTTTATGCACATAAAGAAACCTGAGTGGAAACGACCAAAATAATAAAAACAAAATTCAAATATAGAAAAAAAGAGTCGTTATGGTTGGCGGAGGTGGAAAAGTTGATGCATTGATTAAAACAAAATCAATCACTATAAATAAGGCTGTCAAAGTTATAATGATGCGTTAACACAAATTAGTTTAAACGCCACTAATTTCTTTAACGCTTTAACGCAAACGATCTTTCAGAGGTTGTAGCAGGCTCAATTTTAAAGCTAGAGTGAAGATACTGGCATCATTTGAAACTAAAAAACCTGATGATACTATCTTGTCAAGAAGGAGCTTAAATAATGCTCCAAACTTGCAAAATTTGGGCAAGGAAAAACTGTTATGGCCATTTTCAAAGGGTTCCTTCGACCTCTGACCTCAAGATATGCGAATGAAAATGGGTTCTATGGGTACCCACGAGTCTCCCCTTTACAGACATGCCCACTTTATGATAATCACATGCAGTTTGGGGCAAGTCATAGTCAAGTCAGCACACTGACACACTGACAGCTGTTGTTGCCTGTTGAGCTGCAGTTGGCCATGTTATGATTACATTTGTAGAGTCCTGCCATTGTTTGAGATTATTCCAGCTGTGTCACACCTCTTTTATATGTCATGGGTGCCGAAAACACTTCCGCAAAGGATACACCGGTGTATCCTTAAATATACCTCCTCCGGCAAGCCTCCCCGCTCCTCGAGATTAGGAATTTAAAAATCACATAAAGGTAAATCACCAGTGTGCAAATATTTGCTCTACCTGCCATTTACTTTTTGTACAGCCAACAAATTCAAGAATTCCTTTCCTGGGTACGCAATAGTTACAGCCACCTAACCATTAAGTCCTCCGTTTGATTACCACGCAAAAATGTTTAAATGTTTAAATGTTTAAATGCATTTCCTGTTTCTCTGTGAGCTCTATAAGTCACTCTTCCAGACTACAAACTACAGCCTCACTCTCAGACACTGTTGAAAGTTTGTAATCATTCTAATCAGTATTAATTTATTACATTGAAAACCCAATTTGTGAAAGGTTACTGCGACTATACCTTTACTATACTCCATCTCCTCCTTCACTTAGCCTCCCTCGCGGATATAATGAAGAGCACAGCTGTTTTGTTTGCCTTTCACCGTAATTAGCTCGGTCAAAACTACAGCACATCTGCAGCGGGATCAAACCATCATCGCCATGGCAACTTGACAATGGAAAACATGGAGTGGCCTTGGCCACCTAACCGTGACCATTGGTTTGATCCCGTCAGCATGTTGGAAGCGTGTTCTCCTGTGAGTGCACGCTGCGACCTCGCCACGGCACGCGTTTGGCAGCTATAACGAGATGCCTTCACAGACGCATCGATGCCCTGCGGAACCACACACACACACACACACACACACACACACACGCTCACCTCATTTACACAACCCTTCTCCGTGCTGTGTGTTAGGATGTGCTCCAGTGAGCAGCAAGGGTCAAGAGCTCATTGGTGGCCCAGGAGCGTTTCCTGCATCCTGAGCTCGCTCGGCACGTCGCTCCTCTGCCGTGCCTGGAGAAAAAACGCCAGATAAGACCTCGTTATGTTGTCAATTCAATTACTGCACATACTACTGCAGGGAACATTTGTTTTCCTTATCACAGGCAAACATGCATTTTGAGTTGGAGGAAGGAGCAGGGAAGATGTAAAAATACGGAAACACCTGGTGTAGTGACAAACCTGAGGCCAGGTTTGGTCTCAATTTGAGACGAGCGGCAGGAGGATTACAGAGTTTAATCTGTGGGATTGTGTGTAAATGTAGCTGAAGGCCATGAGTGCAGAGAGTCCACCTATAGCAGGTTTACTTACAGACACACGGAGACATGTTTTATTCACTCTGCTGCACACATCACTGAACAACCTGTTCTCATTCCCAACTCGACTCCTTGGCATCGCTTTCTAACGCAGTGGGTGGCCCGACGCGTCAAACTATGATGCTCCACTACAGTCGCAGTAAACGTGGTTAATTCAACAAAACTACTTAACTAGGTTTAGGAACAGATCGACGTTTGGGTTAAATATGTAACGTAACATAACTCAAAATAACTCCACATTGACTTCTGGTTTCACACCGGGACACAAACAGCGGTCTCGTGGGTGAGAGTCTTGTGTTTGTTTGACCCATCCATACTCCCTTCCCACCCTTCCCTAAGCAGACTTTATCTGTCTTTACACTATGTCACCACTTCCGGAGCACTTGCTCCGAGTGTCTAATATTGCCACGGATGGGTTTACATTGGAGTTAGTTAAAAGCCCGGTGCGTCTTATACCGACAGTAAAGCGTGCCTTGTGCGTCGCTATCAGACGCCGACCATAGACTGTATATAAGAAGTGGACGTAGTCACCGCGACGTCACCCATTGGTTTGCGGACTGCCGATTTGAAGCCTCGAGTTCGGCATTTTGGCCGCCGCCATCTTGGTTCCTTGCAACCAGACAACCGAATGCTGAATACTGTACATTCTTTTAGGCGATTAAAATGTCACAATTAACTTTCATGAACCGTAAACACACTGTGAAAGGGTTAAATATTTGTTTTAACCGTTTAACTGATAGCATTGATGGGTCAAAATTCTTAATGTCGGTTAACGGTTAAAAGGTGAATTATTAACATCCCTAGTGTGTTTCCATCCACCTATTTATTTAGACTAAATACACCATCCTGCTGCCTGTAATATTCACTAGAGCACCACATGTGGAAAAATCCGCCGCTGTTTCTTTCTGTTTGAGTAAAGTTTGTTGAAATCTACAGTCGGGAGCCGTTATAAGAAATCACTGAGCCAATTTAAAAAATGAAACTATATATTTCTGAGTGCTTTTAAAAGATTTATGTCCTTCCGTAGGAACCAATTACTGTATGATCTTGAGAGCCACAGACAGGGTAGGGAAGTCAGAAAGTAACAAGAGATGGACTAATACATTTTTCATGGGATTCGTTGGGGTTGAAAAATATAGAATGATAGCAGACTGATCCTTTGACACCCAGACATGATCTTATCACTTTCGGAAAGAAAACAAATAACGCTTCTCCCCAAGATGTTGAACTATTCCTTTGAAGAGCAAATGAGCTTACAACAACTAAAGTTATTTAATGAGGGCCACATCACGCTCCATATGACAGCTACACCGCAAATTATTCAGGGTGCTTTTTATGGAATACTGGGGGGATTTTTTATTTAAAACTGGAGAAATAAGAACTCAAAGCTGGATTCCTGTGAGCGGGAACGTCTCCGCTCATCATGCCAACCCTGCTGCACTTCATGTGATTTATGTCTGTAGCATGAGATTAGACAGGCAGGCGAATGTCTCTTCATATCATCGCTGCTTCCAGGTGATCCACTTATACAACATGATTGAAGTATCGGGAAGCAACAGGACGTATAGCTCCACCGTCACGCAGAAACTTCACACATCCTGAAACTGGAGGAAAACTGATTTTCCCCTACGTATGGATATACATGTTTGATATTTCATTTAAATACACAGCGGTCTTGCTCTGTTCCCAGAGGCGTGAAGCGTTCTCTACACCTGGCCGACGACGCTGGATCTCAATTTTGAAGGAAAGGCAGCCGCCTCTGGAGAACGTCAGCCGTGTGAGGAGCGTTCGAGTGGAAAAACGAGCGGCAAGTGCTGCTTGAAATTGGCGCAGGTTCCCAACAGCATCACAATTTTCCTCCCTCCTTAGATGCCTCACCATCCACATACTCGCTCATCAAACGGCAAACAGCAGCGTGAAGGACGCATGCATAGTGTGATCCACTTCTGATTCACCGCAGAGAGGGAAAACTGGAGAACAGAGGGTGGACAAGAGGAGATAGGAACAGATGGATGGAGAGCTGGGAGAATGTAATGATAGGGTGGAGAGGAGAGAGAAGTGGAGAGGATGCAGATGATGGAGGGAGTGGGAGAGATTTTTTTTCTTTCCTTCTACACTTGATTTTACTTGACATGACTTTTTTATTTAATTTCTTTTTGACCTAGATTCAAAAGAAGGTAGTGGACTCTCTAAAAAAAACAGTACCATGTTTCATTCATGCACCACCGTCAGGCATTAAGCTCACTATATGAAACAACATCTTTATAATTTATACAGCCACAAGCTGCAACAAACAGCTGAAAAAAGGGATCAAGGGAGTCACCACAAAACAACAGTTACACCATTAATAATTGATAAAATGAGGTGAGCAATGTATCTCAAGATCCACAGAATGCAATAGAAACCTAAAAATATATAATAGGCTACTGGATGAATACACAATAAGCAAAATAAGACTCAACAAGTGAAGGTGAAATAGAGGAGACGTGGAGAAAGATGAGGACAACCAATCCAAGTATCCAATATGACAAATAATAAAAAACTAGGGCTGTCAACCGATTAAAATATTTATCCCGATTAATCGCATGATTGACCATAGTTAAACGTGATTAATCGCAAATTAAAATATTTAATCACGATTAATCACATGATTATTCGTGATTAATCACTAATTAATCGTACATTTCTGATCCGTTCAAAATGTCCCTTATAGGGAGATTTGTTCAGTATTTAGATGTCGTAAGCTAATTGACACTCAAAGACAATTTGCTCTTCAAAGGAATAGTTCATAATTTTGTGGAAAAGCCTTATTTCTAAGGCTGTCAATTGATTAAAATATTAAATGCAATTAATCGCAAATTTTGTATCTAAGCAAAATGTACCTTGAATAGATATTTGTCAAGTATTTAAGTGGGTAAATATGTTTGCTTTATGCAAATGTATGTATATATTTATTATTGGAAATCAATTAACAACACAGAACAATGACAATTATTGTCCAGAAACCCTCACAGGTACTGCATTTAGCATAAACAAATATGCTCAAATCATAACATGGCAAACTCAAGCCCAAAAGACAACAGCAGCTGTCAGTGTGCTGACTTGACTATGAATTGCCCAAAACTGCATTATTTCCAATAATAAATATATAAATATATTTATACTTGACAAATCTCCCTTTAAGGTACATTTTGAACTGACAAAAAAAAAATATGTCATTAATTTGCGATTAATCACGTTTAACTATGGACAATCATGCGATTAATTGCGATTAAATATTTTAATCGATTGACAGCCCTAGTAAATATGTAATTATAACCAACCCGGTTTTAAATCACATTTTGTTCCATCAATATAGACCAGGTACTTAATGGTAGATAATGTTGTATTTGCATCAAGAGTAAAAGATTAGAGGAAGAAGCAGTTTGTGATAATTGTGAATCCAAAGATTATTCTCTGCCTTGTGCTACTACTATGTGTGTCTCTTTTTGTATGTGTTTGTGTGTGTGTGTGTGTGTGTGTGTGTGTTTGTAGGTTTTGTGGATGACACAGACCAGACTGTGTGCCAGAATGATGTCATTCTTCCACGGGTGTAAAGAAAGGACAGAGAGGGTAAAGATGCTGTTTGTTTCACTACAACAAAGAGACGGTTGTGGAATTTAAAACCCTCTATGATTAGAGCCACCAACACATTCAGGAGGTGTGAGAAGTGAGACGATGTCCCGCTGCTAACAGGAGTACACACTGAGTGTATTTAAATTGTTTTACGTGATGGACTCACAGTGAGTCGTGACCATCTGAACACTGTGGTAAATATCACTTGGACAGATCATATTTCACACTAGTAAACATTGTACCTGCACACACATAAACAGGCATAAACAGGTTTATCCTTCAAATCTGAGCAAAGGAAGACGGACTTTGTGGACTTCTTTTGTCATAATAGGTCTTGTAAATCCAACTGGGAAGGAGTCAGAGCCTGAATTAGGATGCAGCACGTATGTCCAGTCCTAATCCTATAAAGAATTTGGTATTTTACAGTATACAGTATACAGTATACACTGTGTACAGGCTGACTTTCACTCTCTGTAAAGACCCTGAAAAGCAAAGGATAACAGGATAGACGAGAGGGAGGGATGGATGAATCATGAAGGATAAACAGGACAGATTTGGCTGTAAATCCTGCGTGTGGCCTCAAGCTGCCTGTGTCACTGACTGCTTCAACAAACTTAGTGGCTGTAAAGCTGTTAGGATACCTCTGGCTGAAATACAAAAACTACAAGACTTCTGCTTCAGCATCACTCTTAAATCCCTGTTGATGTTCATATATCACATTTAAAGGGGACATATCATGCTCATTTCCAGGTTCACACTTGTATTTTGGATTTTGACTAGAACATGACTTTAAAAGGTCTCATTGATAATATTTTTATGTAGATAAATATTTTCAAAAGCTTTTAGAAAGGTGTCAAATAAAAGTATGACTTTTCCTGAAAAATATATATATATATATTCTCACTTGTTTTCTGATATAAACAGCCCACAAAATATGAATGGGTTGTCTTATTTCACAGTTTGTGGGTTGGTAGGCACTCAAGATACCCAAATGTATGAATATAAGCGTTGAAAAAAGTGAATTTTTTCATGATATGTCCCCTTTAAAGGTTCAAAATGCAAAACATGTTTTTACAGTTATGACTGTGCTTTGAAAACATGAAAAACAGCATGAAAATATGCACAACTCACACTCATTTGGTGCTTCGTGCTTGTCATTCACAGTATGACAGAATGACAAGTGTTTTTGCATGAGCTGTGAGATCGATTCGTAGCTGTGAAAGTGACAGCCAGTGTCAGGCGCCGAATTTACATCGACGCCTCAATCAAGGATTACATCATCAGTCTAAATGTATAATTTGAGCGTATAAATCCTGCCGATGAGAATAATACTGCTGTGTTGTAATACTGTTTAACAGGCAACAACAGCTGTCAGTGTGCTGACTTGACTACAACTTGCCAAAAACTGCATGTGATTATCAGAAAGTTGACATGTATCTAAAGGGGAGACTCGTGGGTACCCACAGAACCCATTTTAATTCACATATCTGGAGGTCAGAGGTCAAGGGAAACCTTTGAAAATGGCCATACCAGTTTTCCCCACCAAAATTTAGCGCAGGTTTGGAGCGTTATTTAGCCTCATTGGCGACGAGCTAGTATGACACATGAAACTGAGCCCGCTACAACCTAAAAATCGCAAGTTGCGTTAAAGCGTTAAAGAAATTAGTGGCATTAAAACAAATTTTGTTAATACGTTATTATCGAGTTTATTAGGGTTTTTTTCCCTGTTAAAAGGTTTTGTTGGGGGAGTTTTTCCTTATCCGATGAGACGGTCGTACTGTAAAGGACAGAGGGTGTCGTATCCTGTAAGGATTGTAAAGCCCCCTGAGGCAAATTTGTCATTTGTGACATTGGGCCATGCAAATAAAACTGACTTAACTTGACTTGACACTATCATCCAATCAAACATGGAGACTCCAACATGTACCAGCATTTTGTGATTTTGACATTATTATCACACCTCTTTCCTTCTGTCTTCTGTTCTCCTCCACTTTCCTCCCTTTTTCCTGTTTTCCTTCTGCCTGTCCTTCCTCCTTTCATCCCATTGTTCTTTCCTCCCTTCCTTTACTTCTCCTTACCTTTCCCTCTCTCCTCTCTCCTTTCTTGCTCCTCCTTCCTTTGTCCGTATCTTTTTCCTTTCTTTATTTTCTGTCTTTCTCTCCTCCTTTACCTCCTCCATCCTGTCCCTATGTCCTCTTCTCTCCTTTCCTTTTTTCTTTTGTCCTTTCTTTTCCTCCACTGTTTTTCTGTCTGTCTTTTTTTCTTTTCTTTCTTGCTTCCTTCAATGTTTTGAAAAATAAATATTTGTAAAAGTAATTTTAAAAATCTATGTACATATTTTATTATTTTTCCAACCAATAATAATTATCTCCTTCGAATTCATAACGATAATTTATCTACACACACACACACGCACACACACACACTGTTTTTCTCTCTGTGGATCTCTCCTCGCACAGACCTGTCAGAGCTGTTGACCTTAATTTCTGTTTGTCAGAGAAGAGTAAACAAGAGAAGAGTGCATTAATGTCTGGGATATTTTACATTAATGGCAGGATATTTTACATTCATGCTACACGCGTAGCAGAGTAAATACCGTACATATGGAACAGAAAGATAACAGGGACGCACTTAGAGAAAAGCAGCCGAGCTGATGCTCTTATCTCTTGTGCAAAGTGACGGGAAAAGGCTCGAGGCAACTTGAAAAGTGTTTGGGGGCTCAGAGCAGAGAGGCGAGCATAGCATGTAATTAGTGTAAAGAAAACACATTTGGTACAGTATGTACACACCATCCATACTTCACAGTATTCTCTCCTCTCTGATAGCAGCACTCTTCTCTTGAAATAACAGTGAATTAGCTGTGACACTGTAAAGATCTCTCTCTATATGAGTTTCCCCCCCGCAGCTGTAATCTGACAAGTGAAACCACATAAGGTTCATTAAAACTTTATGGGCGATAGAGCTGTATTCTATAGGTTCAGCTTCCCTCTGGCAGCATGCAGGGAGTCTGTGTCGTTCTGAATGGTATCAGAGCACGGGGGAAATGATCAAGAGTGTTATCCCCACAAAACCCGCCTCTGCTGCAGCTCCACGCAGCGGTGGAAAGTACACTGAGTACATTCACTCAGCCACTAAAGTTCTCAAGTACTTCTACTTTTCCATTTCATGCTAGATTTTACTTCTATTCCATTTTAGAGAGAAATACTATTCTCGTTATTATCTATCATTCATTGGATTTCATGTTAGAAAACATGCAGGCCTTGTTCAGAGTTATACTTTATGAGGAACCAGCCCGTTCTCATTCCCAGGGTGTCACATGCAGAAGGTTTGTAACAGCCCTTGGCGTACTATAGCGCCGCACAATTGTGCGTATGAGACGCACCGGGCTTTTAAGTAACTACAATGTAAACCTATCGGCGTCAATATTAAACGCTCAGAAAAATTGGTCAGGGAGTGTGGTGACGTAGTTTAAAGAGCAAGAAAACTCTGACATGGCTCATTCTGAGGTAAGAAAAACAAAGCGATTCTTATTTTCAGGTGATTATACACTAAAAAAAACATACCTAATAATATCATATTCCATTTTTTGCCAATAGATCCCCCTAATTGTTACACACTGTTCTTTTCACCATGACATATGATATGCTACTTCAGTTAAGAACAAATATTACTGGGACCACTACAGAAAAGTGCAGATGAACATTTAATATCCAGGAATTCACATTATAGACACTGACTATTACAATAGGCCTAATAGTGCTGTCCAGCCATATTATATTATATATTATATCATTATTATTTTAGGGTGTTTTCACACTCGGTCCCTTTCAGCCCTCCAAACGAACTCAGAGCGATTTGTCAGCATTTTTATTGCATATATGTGAACACTCCAAAAGAACTCAGACCCCTCTGAAACGAAGCGTACTCAGACCTCCTCGGGAGGTGGTCTGCGTATGGTTTGATTCAAGTCAGCGTTGCAGAGTTAATCTGTGCATTGTGAGCACAAAATGCTAATTGTATTTTAGCCCTCTAGAGTTGCCGTAGACAGATCACATGCGCTTACGCACTGTGACGCTCGGAAAAACAACACGGAACCATGGCCACGAGTTGACGAGGAGTAGTTTGGACCGAAGTAGAAACTACTGCACTTCTCCAGATATAGAACGTAGACGTTCAACGCACAGAAACTCTAAGGTTCTCCTCCAATTTTCAGTTCATATGAAAGCGACGGGTTTCATTAGGACGGCACTGCAGTGCCGCGGGAAAAAAGTAAAAAAAAAAAAAAAAAAACTACGTGAAAAGGGCTTTACCTGGACAGTATTCCGTGTGGAAGCACCTGTGCCAGCCCTTAAAAGCGTCATTGAAGGGGAAAGCATTGACCTGCAGTGATGAAGGTAGGAACTGTAGTGTGAACAGAGAGAAGACTGAGGCCCCATCAGAGCTGAAGTGGACCAGAAACAGAACTAAGACCTGTTTCAAATGAACTGACACTTTAAAGAGGACTGAGTTTGGTTCGTTTTAAAAGGACTATATGTGAAAACACCCTTAAACTATTACATGAAGAAGTTACATTTAAGCTAGTGGCCCGGCTCTAGGGATGGCGATGTCGCACAAACGATTCACCACTTTGATCCCGAGTGAAATAGCACTATATAATGTTTTTAATGTCTATCTAAAGTCAAGCCTGTTTTATGGATGCATTACTCATAAGTGCATTCGATTTTTGTTTTAAGCTCTATAGTTTATAAGCCTGCGATCCACCTTTTCAAGAGCCTTATAAAATGCAAAACACATCGCTCCTTTCCTATATGAAAGATCCTCAATCTAATACTTTTATGGACTCAGTGAGCAGTCACTACAATTCCACACACACTCTCTGTTTTGTTTTATTTTTCCAACTACTTCCCTCATGGTAGATTCAGGGCACGCAGCTTCTCTATCTTCAGCAGGAGAACATTTGTAATTTGAGGGAATAAACTGTCAGAAGTCGTCCCTCCTGATGCCTGCAGGGCTCCGTCGTCTCACTGGGGACCAACAAAGTGAGAAATCTTTCCAAGCAACATCAGTGCAGTTTTAAAGCTTTTTATGTGCTGCAGCTATTTAAACATTAAAACAGTATTAAAATTATACTGCAGGTCGGGGAGTGGGGGGTAAATCTGGAAATGTCATACATACATAGGAGAGAGATGAAGAGATGGTACTCAGCTTGGCCTCCCTCATTATTTGCTTTCAGCTCTTTTTAGCGACGCTTCACTGGTCGTGTATTAAAATACAATTAAATATGAATTAAATAGGGTTGAGTTTGACTAATAAAGTGTCCGTCTCACTTGATGCGTCCGCATTTCACCATTTTTTTCCCCCCTTTTCTGTCTCCACTGACAAGAATGGATATATCATACCTGACATGTGGAATATATGCCAAGTATGATATATTCTCTCTTGTTGTATTTCTCTCTCCTTCTCTGTTTCTTTCAGTTTTTTAAGATGGTGGTGCTCATAGACGCAGCGGCTCCTCTGGGTCCAGATGTGAGAGTTAATATTTGTCACAGAGTCTGTTCCAGTCTGTCATTCAATGACAACTTCAATGAACTACTAAAATATCTTACTTATTTTATGGTTTTATTTGTTTTACGGTTTTATGTCTTAAAATTGTTATTACCATTATCAACTTGTTTTTTCTTAATAGTATTACCCTGTTTTGTATATCTTTAGGATTCTATTATTTTATTGTTTTCGCTCCTTGTGTCGCCTGTTTTTAATACCTGTTTTATTGATTTGTTTTTCTTCTGAAGCACTTTGAGCTGCATTTTATGTTATGAAAGATGCTATATAAATAAAGTTTATTATTATTATTATTATTATTATTATTATTATTATTATTATCATTATTATTATCATTATTATTATCATTATTATTATAAACTTGACACTAGAAATGGAATTAAATTGCTTTCTTTGCATAAATGGGTAAAAGCTGTTGTTGAATATAATATAATATAATATAATATACATTCAGAGAGAAATTACTCAAATGGAAAAATATCATACATAAATACATATTCATACATAAAAATGTACATATGACCTATACACACACATACATTTGTGAATACAGCCACACACGTGATACTATGCTATATGGTCAAAAGTATATAGACACCCCTGTACACAGGCCCTTTTACAATGAAGGGAAATATTATTATTACACTATTATTTATATTATATGTATATTATATTATACCAGTATCTCTACTCTAGCTTTAAAGCTGAGCTACAATCCCTTAGTTGTGCGAGCTTGGTTAATGCTTTAAAGAAATTAGTGAAGTTAAAAGAAATTTGCGTTAATGCTTTATTATCGCGTTAACTTTGACAGCCCTAATTTCAACAAATGCTCATCCCAACTTGTCACATACTGCCCCTTGGCGTCACTCCCCTTGGCGTCACGCTATTTTTGGCATCAAAAACACTACAGTTACCCTTGGGGTCACTTTAGGTTTAGGCAGCAAATCCACTTAGTTAGGTTTAGGAAAGAACTACGTGGTTGGGCTTAAAACTACTTTGTTTTTAAAGTGAAAGCGAAACTTAACGCACAGGACACACTATTGCCGCGGATGGCTGTACACTGCAGTGAATGGAAAGCCCGATGCGTCTCATATAGGTGCTAACGGGTACTTTGTGCGGCAGTATCAGACGCTGACAGCCGTGACAATGCCTCTGTATTTGATGCCCTGGGAATGAGAACGGGCTGTATATATGCGTCTCTCTCTTGTGCACAAATGAGATAGACATTGAAAACTGCTTTCCATGCGCTCAAAGCCTTTTTAATCTGCTCTCATCATATAGACATCTTTCTGTCTCTGTGTCAAGATCAAAGTGCTCTGGTTGGTGTGAATTCTCCCACATTAAGTCCTGTGAGTTCTCCTCTTTGTCTCTTTGTGACTTTCCTCACATCGTTTTCCCTCCTCTCGTCCCTGAGGCTTTCCCCCCTCCGCTGTCTCTCTCTCCTACTTTCTCACTAACAAGGACGCAGACTTGTTCTGCATGTAGACATCAAGTAAGACCGTGCTGACATAAAGCCATGCATTTAGTTTCAATGAGGACTATATGGTGCATGGAAGATGTACAGTCTGTGCTTACGGATAAGCAGTGCAGCGGGAAACCGTGGCGCCCTGCGGAGAACCAGACTGCATCTGAATGATGTTCTCGAAATTCATTTGATTGGTGCGCTTGTCCCTGGAAATGAATGTTGTTTTGATCCATAAAACCCAGAATGAATGCAGTCGGAGGAGGTTGAAACATGCTGCATATCAGCTTGTGAGATTGTAGCCGTATATTTTCCTAAATCTCTTTCATTTTAAGATTGTGTAACCTTCGTAATATCTAAATCATTTGTCAGTGGCTTTCAAAATGACACATACAGTATGAGCGTTACCCAAATGACTCCCATGACCACCGTGTGCCGCCTGGTTTTTCAGGAAGGATACGGGTAAAGGACACTAACGTTGACTGTTCAGAAATGGGACATGAATCATGTTCTCGGGTGTCAAACATGTCAGACATTGTGTGGATACAACCATCCACCCCGACCTCCTCCTCCGTAAGAAGTTTGTTAGCATTACAACATCACACTATTTCCGCTTTTGCTTCTGAGAGAGGACAGCCATTAGTCACGTTACAGGAACAAGACACTTGCCAGAGCAGGTTCTATCGAGTCTGCTTGGAGGATTAATTCTCATCACAAACCGCTGCAGCTGCTCCATCTGTGTCTATACAGGATGTGTTCAGGCACAGTGTTGAATGTAGGTCACCCGTGTTTTTGGCAGCGCTCAGAGCCAAAACACATTATCACTTTAGTCAGGCGTGTAAAGTGGAAGAAATTAGCAAAAAATACACTTCATCACTACCCCCTTGTCCCAAGCGCCATTTTTGATGCACTGCATAGCCCTATACGTGTCAAACTATGATGTTCCACTGCGGTCACAGTTTTAAACTAGAGCTGCATTTTAATCGAAATTTTATCGAAATTACAATGTGGTCTACTGCAATTTTCAAATCGCAGGAGGCAAGCAAAATGTGTGTCAAAATACCATTTTAAATTAAATATTGTCATGCTGCAGAGATGTCCTGGCCTACACATCATGTTCTACAGACATGCGGAAAACAGCTTTATTTGGTTTCCTGCAAACATCACACCATAATCATTTTAATATGTTTTTTCAAAGGAAATGAGAATAATGATGTGAAAATGATCATTCTCTCTAATATCGCAAATCATATAGCAATTGCAATATCGGTCAAAATAGTCACAATTACTTATTTTTTCAAAATTGCTCAGCCGTAATTTAAACACAAGGTAGCGTTACGTATGTTAAGTAATCCACGTAAATAAATCAGACAGTTGTCCCCTAGGTGAAAATTGTGTTTGATCAGCCCTGTCGTGTGCAATAACAACACGTTGATGCTTTAAGTGTGTAATTTCACGCTAAGTAGTCTTTACTTCCTGCAATGTGAATGCATCATGTGTGAATATGCTATGCTCAGAGCTAGCGACATAGAACAAAAAGAGAGAAAGACTGCTAGTGATGTTTGTGATGTGTTTTCCGTACAGAATTTTCTTAGTTAACATACTTATTTTAAGCCCAACCATGATGTTTTTCCTAAACTTAAATGTGGCCATTACCGTAGTTTTGTTGCCTGAACATGACCGTACCGTTTCACGGTAAATGCATGGTGTTAAATGACACGTTATCATGTAACGCGGAAATGTCCTCAAAATGTCGTTCTATTTATACGTCTTCCATAAGATCGGGTTGGTTTGTATGACCCGTCCATCCAACCTGTCCTCCTCCCTATGAGGACTTTATAATATGTCACCTGACTTCCAGAGCACTTGCTCTGAATGTCTAAGATAACCGCAGATGGGTTTACATTGGAGTTACTTGAAAGCCCGGTGCATCTCATTCAGACGCTAAAGGGTGCCTTGTGCGTTGGTATCAGACGCCGACGGCCGTGATAAAGCCTCGGTATTTGATGACCTGAATGAGACCGCGCTGAAAAATCAGATTCTTAAAAAAATCAGATTCTTAAAAAAATTCTATACTAGGGGACCATAAACTCTAAATAAGAAGTGGACGTAGTCACTGTGACATCACCCATTGGTTTGTGGACTGCTATTTTGAAGCATTGAGCTCAGCATTTTGGCCATCGTCATCTTGGTATTTGGCCATCGGCATTTTGTTTTTTGCAACCGGAAGTGACACGAGAGGGTAGAGCTAAGTAAGACATTTTAAGGCGGCCACAATGTTATAATTAACTTTTAAGAACTGAAAACACACTGTGAAAGGGTTAAATTTCTAAAACAAAAACACAGACAACGCCGTGGTAGCGACCTGTCAATCCCACGGTAGCCACGCCCTAAAGCATCCCCTGCTTTATGGTCTATTTGACTCTAAATGGGATCATAATTTACTAAATGAACATCATGCTGTATTGAAGAAGACTTGAAACTAGCGATTGAGACCATAAACTCATGTTTACAATGTTTACTGAGGTAATAAATCAAGTGAGAAGTAGGATCATTTCCTCATAGACTTCTATACAATCAGACTTCTTTTTGCAACCAGAGGAGTCGCCCCCTGCTGGCTATTAGAAAGAATGCAAGTTTAAGGCACTTCCTCATTGGCTTCATTTCTCAAACCCAGAGGTTGCGCACTGTAGGGGACATCATTTGTAACTCTTATCAGGCACCGGGTTCAGTGGATTTTGGTCCAGTGTGCACATATTTTGTACTGTATATTATATTCTTTAAATACTGGAGGACACCAGCGAGTGCACTTTCTATGTGTTCCGGTACTGTGGGGTCTGCAGTAGCAGAGAGGCTGTAGATAAGTAGGAAGTCGTTTGGGAGAGACGCAGCAGATTTATCACTGGGAACCCAAGGGAGCAGAAGGAGGCTAATATAGCACAGGTGTAGTGTCGCCGCTGTGCAGAGGTTGCCCTCATATTTCTCTGACTGGTGTTCTGTCTCTCTTTGTCCTCCACTGCTCGCTCTGACTCTGACACCACACCGCTCTGCTGCATTAATGCACCTTTATCTCTCCCTCATTTCTCATTCCAAGTCCAACACTCTCACATTCAGCCTTTACATGCCGTCTTTGCTGCGAACATCTTGAACAAAGGAAGCCTCCATTCTCATTGTTAAATATCTGAAAAGATGATTTTATCAACCAATCTCCAGCTTGGATTTTCTGCATTGTACTGCACATTAAGGCAGCTGGACAAAATGTCAGATAACATCCATGGTCTGAACATAAATATGGTTATTGTGATGGCAGATTAACAACAGTCTCGGTTGAATGGGATCGTAATGACAAACCACTCGACTACACACACAAACATCAGGCAGATTGACGGCGTGTGTCCCGCGTACAGACAGAGCAACATCTCAGCACTACAACAATAAAACGACACTGGAATCTGCAGACAAAGAAAGAAAGAGGCAGAGAGAGAGACACCGGGATAAAAATGATTGAGTGGAAGGAAGCTGGAAACACAAATTCTCCTCATGAAGACGTCATCGTTGTAAACTCATAAACGAGCGCCCCGGTGCATTTCTGTCAGCGAGACAGAACATTATGGCAAAGAAGAACTTGTCATATTTTCCTCAATCTCTGCATGCTGCATTTTTTATTGTCCCATTTGCATTAGGTATGGTACCTCAGGAAGCACTCAAATCGCATTAGAGCGTACGGAAATGAAATCAGAGGCCACGTATTGATGTTCCCCCCCGAAGCAATTAATTCTGATTTATGGCGTTATTGGGTGAAAGAGCTGAGCGACAAAGTCAGCACACACGGTCATAAATAATGCTCATCTAAAATGAAGCAGTGTTGTATGGGCTCATGGATGACTAAATGAAGTTTTGCTCCAAATTGAGATGATTTGAAAAATTAAAATGACACAAATGTTGTTATCAGGTTTACAAATGAACACATAAAGCTGAAATAAATTAGGGTAATTTGTAAAACAACGCTAATAACTTTCATCTTTAACTGTCCAAATGGTAATGTTTTTTTTTTTTAGAGTTGATACATTTTAATTTAGGATGAGAAGAGGTTAAGATGTTATTTATCCCCGGGGTGAATTCACATGTTACAGCAGCACAATTACACAAGAAATTGAAGAAATAATTACATTACAATACTGTGATAAACATGAATTGTGCAAATTGTGTGTTAAAAGGTAAGTCCAGTTGTGCAAACACTGTTATAATGTATTTACTATACATAATGTAATATACAGTAAATATAGGCATAGAGATGTACAGTATGTGTGCATAATGTAACATATAATACATATGTACATATATATGTAATAGGGTTGTCAATCGATTCAAATATCAAATTGCGATTAATCGCATGATTGTCCATAGCTAATCAAGATTAATCGCAAATTAAGCGCACATTATTTTCTGTTCAAAATGTACCCGGTACCTTAAAGTGAAATGTGTCAAGTGTTTAATACGCTTATCAACATGGGAGTGGGCAAATATGCTTGCTTTATGCAAAAGTATGTATATTAGGGCTGTCAAAGATATTAACGCGTATTAACGCAAATTCGTTTTAACGCCACTAATTTCTTCAACGCATTAACACAATTGATCTTTCGAATGTTGTAAGAAATATGTACATACATTTGTACAAAGCAAGCATATTTGCCCACTCCCATGTTGATAAGAGTATTAAATACTTGACAAATCTCCCTTTAATTACATTTTGAACAAATAAAAAATGTGCGATTAAATATTTTAATCGATTGACAGCCCTAATGTATATATTTATTATTGGAAATCAATTAACATCACAAAACAATGAGAAATATTGTCCTGAAACCCTCACAGGTACTGCATTTAGCATAAAAAATATGCTCAAATCATGGGAAACTCAAGCTCAACAGGCAACAACAGCTGTCAGTGTATCAGTGTGCTGACTTGAATATGACTTGCCAAAAACTGAATGTGATTATCATAAAGTGGGCATGTCTGTAAAGGGGAGACTCGTGGGTACCCATAGAACCCATTTTCATTTACATATGTTGAGGTCAGAGGTCAAGGAACCCCTTTGAAAATGGCCATGCCAGTTTTTCCTCGCTAAAAATTAACATAAGTTCGTAGCGTTATTTAACCTCCTTCACGACAAGCTAGTATGCCATGGTTGTTACCACTACAACCTCCAAAAGATCAATTGCGTTAGTGCGTTAAAGAAATTAGTGGCTTTAAAACAACTCTGGAACATGGAGTGCTACGGTACTGTACTCAGCTTCAAGTGTGCCTGCACTAAATGAACATTAGTAGTTTGACAGGCAAAATTTCTAAGCTTCTGGCTCTCAAATACTCGCTGACTATCCCATTCTCCTTCTTCTAACCCTCAGATATCTCAGTGCCAGATAAGAGACTGCAGAGAAACTGGGTTACAAGTTTCTTGTAAGAGTTGTTTTTGTTATTTTACTTTCCTTTAAGAATGCAGTGGAGAGAGGATAGAAGTGATTGCACGTACCCCAGTGAGACTTTTCCTTCTCCCTACATGTCCTTTTTTGTCTTATCACTTCCACTGATCTCTGACTCCAGCCAATGAAAAGCATCAAACATTGTTGGCAGCAGTGAGCCTGCACTTCAGACAGCCGCGGTAAAAAAAAAGCGGCAAATAGTGCAGAAAGAAAAGATGACTTCAAACCCTTTTTCTCTGTGATGTTTGAAAACTGGACAGCACAGGTGACTATTTCACATTTAACAATCTAATACAGTGTTTTATGCTCTCTTTCACCCCCATAAGGGACCAATATGTAATATATTTACTGTAATAAATCGTAAAATGACCATGATATGTCTTCAGAGATTGAGGAAACATGCTAAATTGAAATACCGATATGAAATATCCACTTGAAAAGCCTCGGCACATCTCTCTGTGGTCCGTGTGCAGCTGGGTTATGAAGTCAGCGAGTATTTGAGACACACAGCCGGTGAAGTGATTCCGACTACTGCTGGCCGGAGGCTAATGCGGTCGTGTCTAGAAGGTAACCCTCAAAATGCGAAAACGTGCGCTGCTATCAGTCCCACCGGAGGAGCTGACGGGCCATGGCTCCAATGCTTTCAATTTGGACTGCTGTTACCCATTTTAAACGCTAGCTGTCAGTGCTACATATTGCTCCTTTAATAATCTTTTTTTTAGAACACATGATGATTCCTTTTTATAATGATCCCTGAAACTTGGTTATTGCCACAAGATTATGTACTGAGCAAGCCCAGTCGCCTGGAAAAAAAGGTTGGCATTGTACGTTGCTGCAAACCATGGATACGTTGAATGTCGACGTTTTTGCAATTGGTTAGAGTGATTGACGTAGTATATCAAGCGACCGTTTTGTGGTATAATAACGTCATTGAAAGTCACATGGTATGATAACGAGTATAACAATTGAGAAAGTCCACTAAGGAAGGTGGGAGTGGTGGTGGGTCAAAACAACATCAGGATTTTCACCTAGGAGTCCGCTGTTCGCGTCCCGTGTGAAACCAAAAGTAAACTGACTTTACGCTTGTTTCGTAACGTTGCGTAAGAAATGATAAGGGCAGTTGTTATTTATTTACACTCGTGACGTTGTTACCATTGTTTCGTTACGTTACGTTGTTCTTTACAAATGTTACGTTCCGTTGTTACGTTCTGTTGTTACGTTCCGTTGTTACATTACGTTACGTTGTTGCGTTACGTTACGTTGATATGAAACGTATTTATGAAACGATATTTTTTGTTCAGAAACTTGTCCCGTGGTTTGCAGAAAAGTACAATGCCAACATTTTGTTTAGTGACTGGGTTGAACTTGAAGTCAGTTTCTGGTGGACAAACCATGTAATGATGCGGTTTCGAAGTTACCGCAAACACATCATTGATATTTCTTTGTATATATAGACATATATATATATATGATATGTCTTCTTACTTATCAGCTAACAGCCCAATGCTCATACTGTATGTCACATATGCTTAAAAAAGTAGGTTTTATGATAAACTGTATACTGTAGTGTTGACGTAATGTAGAATGGAAGGTAACAATAGGAAAGCCTCATGTTTATGACTCGGAAAGCTGCCTTAACATGATAAGAAATTTGCTCTTTGCACGCCGCGGAGCAGGGCGCAGAGTCTTGCAGAGTCTTGCAGAGCCTTGCAGAGCCTTGCAGAGGCATTGAATTGCTTTACAGGACAAGATTTGATTGACTTGAAGCCTCCAGGTTTTTCTGCCTTCTCCAGCACTTCCATATTATTTAATGCCACGTTACACATATTGGAGTCTGAGGAAAAACCTGGGTTTCCCTGAATGTAAGTACTTGGATATTGACATTAACTGTATTTTAAAAGTTCATCACTCACAACTACAACTTGACATGAACATGACCTAAAAAATAAAAAAAAAATCAACTACATATAAGAAATATGTTTAGGACACATCATTTATTCGTTGCCAGTTTGGGATTTTATCTGCGTCAGAACATCCAAAAATCTGCAGAACGCTGCAGATAATTCAGCATCAGATTGCGGAGGAACAAACAGGTGGAGCTCTCCACCACCTGCAGCTGCAGCGACCCGCCCACAGCAGGCCGAAACACTGATTCAGCAGCGTCTGCACTCCCAAATCACCTCGGGGAAACAGCGAGAGATCCCACTGCAATAACAGCACATCAGGGCAATCAATTAACAGAAAGCCGTCTGTGGCTGCTAATGCATCTATCTTTTCTATCCCTCATACTGTACAGCCTCTCCCTGCTGTTCTCTCCATCCCTCATGTCTCTCTGTTTTTTTCTTTGAGGAGAGGAGACGACTTCAAAGGCCAGTTACAGCAGCCGTCTCCCCGCTCGGGCATAAATATCCCATCAGCAGCATAGAGCGAACGTAGTCCCGTCTGAATACAGTAAGCTGCTCCGACACTTTCATTAAATATTTAGTCATATGGGCTACTGTGGGAGCACAGCGTGTGTGTGTGTGTGTGTGTGTGTGTGTGTGTGTTTGTGTCTGCATTGGTGGGAAGAAAGAGAAAAAAGTGATTGTGGGACTGTGATATGAAGAAATGAAGACAGTTGGGGGTTGAGGAGCTACAACGGCTATGGAATATCGAACAACAGACAGGAAATTAAAAAAATCTGAGTGTGTGAGTGCAAGTAAGTGTGGTGTGTTGTGTTGTTTCGTCCCCATTTATGCTTTGTATCCTTTCAGACTTCAGAGTACTTCCTTATGTACCAATTTTCATAGCAATCCATCCAAAAGATGTCGAGACATCACCCTGAACCCAAAATGTAAACCTCATGGGATCGCCAAAATCAGCAGGATTCATTGTCTGGAAACCGTGAATGTCTGTAGAAAACTTTGCGCCTGGATAAATGACAATCCCCAGGTTGGTAAAATGTTTCTTGGTCCGTCTGATCTAAAGTAGTCTTGCGAAGCCAGACCTATCTCCATGCTTCGTTTTAGCGCTGTGCCAGCAGTGGAGAGAAGTCTGGCTGAACCAACACATTCTCATACCAACTCGTCACATACTGCCGCTTTGTCACACCCCTTGGCGTCAAAGGCATCACGCATCAAAACCACTATAGTTACCCTTGGCGTCACTTTAGGATTCAGCATCTAAACCACTATAGTTACCCTTGGCGTCACTTTAGGATTCAGCATCAAAACCACTGTAGTTACCCTTGGCGTCACTTTAGGATTCAGCATCAAAACCACTATAGTTACCCTTGGCGTCACTTTAGGATTCAGCATCTAAACCACTATAGTTACCCTTGGCGTCACTTTAGGATTCAGCATCAAAACCACTGTAGTTACCCTTGGCGTCACTTTAGGATTCAGCATCAAAACCACTATAGTTAGGTTTAGGAAAGAACTACATGGTTGGGCTCAAAACTACTACATTTGTACAGTGAAAATGACACTGAACATTGTGAACACGGGACACGAATGAACAGCTGATTGTAATGTGAAGCACGGGACACAAACGGTTTGTTGGACCCGTCCACTTCCCCTCCCGTCCGCCCGGTGTGTGTCTTTCGCTCTTTAAACTACGTCACCACACTCCCTTGCACGCACTTTCTTGGACCGACATCGTCAGGCAAACGATGCCATTTTCAGCATTTAGGTTGCTAGAAAACAGTAACACGGAGATAGCGGAGGGGGAGGAAAATTCAGTCTAAAATAGGCAGCCAGTGGCAGACTTACACGCTGTCTACATCTTGTGAGTCAGACCGGGACTAAAGTGGTGGAGCAACCAACAGACCGACATTGCCGTCCCTAGTGCCATGCCGCTAGCGTGGCTGCAAACCGAGAGACACGTTTGAGCTCTTCACAGAGACTGATAAAACAACCATCTATGAGAAAACACTAGTAGAACTAGTGATCTGAGGGTAAGAGGACGGTTCAGTAACAGAGTGATGTTTGAGAGAGTGAATCATTTGTTGTGTGTGTGTGTGTGTGTGTGTGTGTGTCAGCTGTGATGAATGGCCGTGTGCTGCAGGACGTCTCGGGGCCGGTGGCTGTGATGATGGCAGAGCAGACTGTTCTAATGAAAACTGACTGTGAGGCTCAAGTTCAGCAGCAGCAGAGACTTCAGGCAATATTTCACTTCGGTACCACACTGTCACATTTATAAAAACACTCTGTTGGCTCCGGATGAATCCACCAGCAGTCAACCTCGCACACTTTTTTTCCTCTTTTGTTTTCTTGTTTTTTCATCCACGGATTCCCGAATGTGTTTGTTGCTGAACCTCAGAGTCAGTACAAGACTGCAGGAGATTTTTTTCAGACTGATATATTGAGTGATTGTCTCCCCCCCTCCTACGAATTGAATTGGTTTATTGTATTTTCTGCTTTCCTCCCCTGTTGATTGTCTCATGAGAACATGGGAATCAAATAACATAACAAAGTTCAACTAATGTTTCCAGTGAGTCAGATCAGGAACAAAATCTGATCATTAAAGCTAGGGGTGGTAATCTTAAGAAACTAGCAGGAGTACGCTAAATTAAAAAAAAAATATCCAACAGAAAAACCCAGCCCAGTGTTGCCAACTCTTTTCCAATGAAAGTAGCTAGCAGCACTAGCTCCAAAAGTCACTAAATCTAGCAAGAAAGTCGCAACGTCGGCAACACTGACAGTCCGTCCCTTCAGACCTTCCTCCAAAGCCACTCCCCCAAAATTATCATCATGAACATAAACAATAAACATGGCTATTGTTAGTTCTCAGAGCTGTCAATCTAGCAGCTTGCGGAAGACTCCGGTGCATGGGTAGAAAGGTAGGTAGGTAGACTGGCAGGCTGTACGGGTTTATTACAGTCCTGCGACAGCTACGGATACCGTTTTTTTGATTAACTGATTGCTGTCGGGATGTAATGAGAATTTCTATTATCTGTGAGTTTACTTTGCTAAACCCTTCAACATTTCAGACATTTGGAATTCTTCCTTCTCCGGGATGACGAATGCTTTCTCACGATGTCATGTGATCACAATCAACATACATATATCAAACATATATCACACAAAATCCAACTTGTCAGGCATCGAGTAATGCGTTTGTGTCCGGGTAGGCCAGATCACAGACCAATCAGCATCCTTTGAGGAGCTACCGGCAGCTACGGGCATGGCTTAGGTGTGTGAGGCGACACAAAACGGTGACTGTTTTAAACAACAATGGCGGCTCCTAAAGAGGTTAGCGTAGATGCTGAAATAGCATCAGAACCGGAGAGTATTTCTTCATTGAAAGAAGAGCAGAGAACGGAACTGAAGGCTTTTCTCGATGGAAAAGATGTTTTCGCTCTTCTCCCGACTGGGTTTGGCAAAAGTTTGATTGACAGATAGTTCATCCAATCACCTGCCAAGTATTTTTTTTTTTAAGTGTCTGCCCTTTTCCAAACAGTGTCCAATTACGGCTTTGAAGTTGGGCTGGGCGATATGGTCTAAAAATAATATTGCGATATTTTCAAATATCCTCTAAGCACTTCATAAATGCTCAATTTAACCCTTTGATGAATACAATCACACCAATATGATGATTCTTGTGCAGCTGTGGACTGTAGGCTACTCAAGTACTGTACTTAAGTACGCAGCAGGGGTCCGCCCCTCCCCGCAGCGAAAGAGGGAACAGCGAGCCCTCACTCAACGGCCCCGCGGAGCCACGAGCCAAACATGGATGGGGGCGGAGTCTGTGACGTATGGGTGTGTGTGTGTGTGAGAGGGAGCCGTAGAGAGGGACAGAAGAAAATGCCAAAGCGAGTCTCATGCCGGCGGGATGGCTTAAAAACATTACATGACAATTTGTAGTCGATGTTCGCGATATGGTCATTTTATATACCGCGCGTGGGACAAGCCACGATACATCGACTATATTCAATGTATGGCCCACCCCTACTTTGAAACCAGTGTGTCCCTAGTAGTCGTGGGGCTTCAATATAAACAAGATGATGGCCGAGCATCTGTATGTGTGCATGTCTTCATCCTCATACGTCCAGCTATGAATCAGTGTGTACAAGATCATTTACAGACGTGCACACGCTTACGCTCTGCTTGTGTACGCGTCTATACGGTCGCCACTCATCTCAGCCAAGGGCACCGCAGTCATTCCTGCTGACAGACGAGTCACTCAGAGCTGAGGAACTCCTCCCGTCCTGCGACCCCACATATCTCTCTCCCCTGACAACCTCTCCATCAGTCCTCTCATCCATTCCACCCTCCCCATCGCCCTCTTCACCCAGCCATCTCTTGCTCGTGCCTCCTCATGTTGCCCTCTTACAAGGAGGGAAAGACTGACGAGTATACGAGGCCCAGCATGGAGCCGCGGTAATGATGCCTGAGATGGAGACGAGGAGTGGATGGATGAACGGATGGACGGATGGATGGAGGGAGGGAGAGGGCACAGTGGGAGGTCGAGGTAGAAATATGAGATGAAAGTAGAGCTTAATATAGAGGGATTGATGGAAGAAGAACCGGGTCGCACTTCAAAAAACATAATTTAAGAGTAGCCTTCTTGTACTTCCCTCAGCCTGCATCGTCCCCTCACCCACCTCCCATTTCATCTGCTCCCTCCTCACCTCCCAGCGCTAAATGATGCAATGTGCTATCAATAGTGAATGTGTGAATTCTGCATTTTTCAGACATCCAGGCAACACACTGAGCAGTACAGTAAGTTCTTAATATATACAGCATATATATGGGTGAGAAACACACTCCTTCACACCCGCCAGGAGGCTGCGAGCCAGCGTTATCTAACTCCCACAGACGGCCGCAGCTAAAAAAAACTGCTTAAAACTTGACAGAAATTGGGTCATGTTCTCATTTGCTGAGAGTGAGAGTGAAGAAAAAAGAGAAAGGCAAAGATCAAACTAGAAAAAAAGGGAAGAATGGAAGAATAAAGCTCCTTTATGTCAGCCTCATCAAAAGACCCCAAAAGCTGTGAATCTTGTCCTGCTTTTAAATTATAATTTTCATGTCTTTTTTTCCCCTCTTGTGCTGAATTGGGTGCTCTGCTTTGGTTTTTCATTAATGACCACAGGCTGAACTGCTAGATTATTAAAAAGAACAGTGTCTGGTTGATCTGGTTAAGCAGCTGAAGTGGGTTTTTTTCTCTCGTTTCTTTCCGCAAAACATTTTGATAGACGTTTTTCATCACAGCAAATGATGACTATACCACCAGCAACCGAACGATTTCATGTTTTTTCTTGACCTACATATCGTTTCTTGTGAATAACACGTGATGTGTCACTGCTGCAGCTCTGCACCAGTTTTATTAACAGACATTTGAGAGGAAAAAAAACATTTCACACGTCACAGAGACTCATCATCAGCCATCTGTGAGACCAAGAGTCACTTTCAGAACCGGGACCTTTGAAGAGGGAAAGGCGTCATGATGACAGTTGGAAAATGACAAATTTACAATTTACATTTAGGTCTAGAGCTGAAATTATTAGTTGATTATTCAATCGACAGAATTAATTATTTCAGTCCTTAAACTGAAATGTCAATCATTCTCTGGTTTCAGCTTCTCCAATGCGAATATTTGCTGCTGTTCTTTGTTTTTGAATCTATGATTACTATATTTTGAATATACTGTATGAATATTTCAAGTTTTGGACCATTGGTCCAACCCTGCCTTCTAAGAACTGCGTTCCCATACAACTAAACTGCATTCTCAGTTCAATTTCAAGGGAAAAATACCTTCTCTCGGATTACGGTCACAGTTTTAGACACGTGGTTAATGTTGTGAATTGAAACACTACAAAACTTAAGTTAAAATAACTTAAGTTATGTACGTTGCGTTAAACATAACATTAAAAATGAAAAATTTAAAAATTTAAAATTTCCTTTCACATGTTTTTTTGTACGATTCATTTGCACGTCAATATATTTTTTTCCAATTAAAATAAAATAAACTAAAAAGTAATATTAAGGTGAAACAGCGCCTTACGAGGAGATACAAAAACGGTGAAGGGCAGAAAGTTTGATCGCACATTTGATCCTCTTAAATAACTGCAACTTATGAATACAAAGGGAACAGTTACATTTATAGAGTCCTGTCATGGTTTGAGATTATACAAAGACTTCCACAAAGGATAAACCTTTTCTTATAGCTTCTTCGGCAAGCCTCCTCAAGATGCATTTGAGGAATTGGGACCTCCTCCGAGATGGAGCACTGAGGTTGAGTTCCGGGTCACAAGCTGGAGGAGCGAGGAGATGAGGAGGCACATATCGAGAAATGAGAAGAGCCTTGTGACTTTTAAAGATGCCATTTTCTCTCCTGCTGAGAGAATATATTTGCCCCATGCATCTCAACAGGGACCTCAACAGAGTGGCTCTGTAGATAAAGAGTTTTGCACTTGCGAAAAGTTGTACATCTTCATTTTATCAAGATAAAAAATCCATTCAATAGCTGGTGAGACACTGGAAACACAGAGGTTGATAGAGCTCACCGACCTCGCCATCCCTGGAGCCCTGCTTCTAGCGTCACAGAATTCAAAATGCGCAGCATGAACACACACACACACAGACACACGTACATTATCTAAAGAAGGGAAGAAATAAAGTGCATATTATCTCTTTCAGTCTGTCTCTCGGTGGTCATGAATAATTTGTCTGCAAGGAGAAGAACAGATTTTCCTCCCAGGTAAGAAGCATGTAGGTCAGAGCACTTCAAAGCTCATGTTTTCATAATGCAGTGTTACCGCGAGAGACACAGAGAGTGAAGCTCTGTTAGTGGATCAAACATGGAGCAGCAGCTTCATGGACGAACAGGTCAACACATCCACACATAGAGCTGCTGACACTACAGCTAACAATCAAGAGCATCATTATTACAAGTGTGTGTATAAATAAATAAATGAAGTTTGATTTTTTAAACACACTGAGGTGGTTTGCAGCTGAGTGTGAAGCGTTTGGGATGAGAGTCAGTACCTCCAAGTCTGAGGCCATGGTTCTCTGCCGGAAAGCGCCCTCGGGGTTGGGAGTGAGTTACTGCCCCAAGCGGGGGGAGTTTAAGTATCTCAGGGTGGGAGATGGACAGGCGGTCATGCGGCGTCATTATGTTATGCGGGCGCTGTACTGGATCATTGTGGTTAAGAAGGAGCAGAGCCAGAAGGTAAAGTTCTCAATTTACTGGTACATCTACGCTCCAACCTTCACCTGTGGTCATGAGCATTGGGTATAGTGACCGAAAGAAAGAGATTGTGGATAGAAGCGGCCAAAATGAGTTTCCTTTGTAGGGTGGCTGGAGCTTAGACATCCGGAGGGAGCTCAGAGTAGTAGAGCCGCTGCTCCTTCACGGCGAAAGGGGCCAGCTGAGATGGCTCGGGCATCTGATCAGGATGCCTCCCGGACGCCTCCCTTTGGAGGTTTTCCGGGCAAGTCCAACTGGTAAGAGGCCCCAGGGTAGACCCAGAACAAGCTGGAGAGATTATATATCTCGTCTGGCCTGGGAACGCCTAGGGGTCCCCTAAGAAGAGCTGGAAAATGTTGCTGGGGAGAGGGATGTGTGGAATACCCCGCTAAGCTTGCTGCCCCCGCAAACCCAGCCCCGGATAAGCAGAAGCAAATGGACGGATGGATTTTAAACACAAAACTGCAGATAATTAATCAAATAACTATGTTTCTTTTCACTTTTGATGTTATTATTTCACGCGTGGACGTTATCACCTTCACCTAAATCACATAAGAAATGGTAAATGGACTTGCCTTTCTAGTCTTCCGACCACTCAAAGCACTCTACACTACATGTCAACATTCACCCATTCACACACATTCATACACTGATGGCAGAGGCTGCCATGCAAGGTTCCAGCCTGCTCATCAGGAGATAATTTAATGCTCATTCACACACACACACACACACCGATGGCACAGCCTTCGGGAGCAATTTGGGGTTCAGTATCTTGCTCAAGGACACTTTGACAGGCGGGTTTTACAGCTGGTGGTAATGTACCTGAATTAGGGATGCTAATTTAGAATTTTTTTTCTGACCGATGGCCGACCCTCGTTAACGATCATTAACCGTTAACTGACAGGACTAGTGCGTGACATGCAGCAGTGCTGTGGTTGTAGCGCCTAACAAGCCGCCCAGCTGAAACAATAAGCCGATGCACAAACAGGTTGAGGCCATCGTTTATCACCAGCTGCAGTGTATGCGCAAAACAGGCAACTGAGTCCCCAGTTCACCCATCCGGGAGAGTTAGCCGCCGTGATGTTGCGTGCATTGTCGTGGACACATGCAGTCACTTTCCCAGTAAGTCTTGTCTTGCCGTGTGTGTGACGGTGAGTATGAATCATTATTTTAACAGTAACATTATAGCTGTGAACGTAGCAGTGCAGTCTGTGTACAGTCTACTTGTCGGTGAATAAATGCTACAACTCCTCAAGACGTAAGCCAAGTTCCCCTGAAGGTGAAGGGGGTTAGCCCCGAATTTAGCAACAACTCTGGCTAAGGCTCATTTAAGATGGTCTGACTTTTAAGGTGGACCAGCTATTCTCCTTTAAGTGGCAAGCCACTCCTACAAGTTTTGCTCAGTTTTTATTATTGTTTAACTGTTTAACTGATACTGTAGCATTAATCGGTCAAAACTCTTATTGTTGGTTAAAGGACCGTTGTGTAACATTTCGGGGGATCTATTAGAAGAAATGGAATATAATATTAATAAGTATGTTTTCTTTAGTATATAATCACCTGAAAATAAGAATTGTTATGTTTTCGTTACCTTAGAATGAGCTGTTCATATCTACATAGGGAGCGGGTCCTCTTCACAGAGTCCGCCATGTTGCACCGCCATGTTTCTACAGTAGCCCAGAATGGGCAAACCAAACTCTGTACACTTTTCTTCCTTGGGCCAAAGTTGATAACGTTACTCGCTCCCTTTGCCGGCGCTCTCTCTCTCTCTTGCTTCACTGCTCAATTCCCACACACACACACACACACGGTAAGCATCAGCTATGCTGCAAATGACCTACGCTTCTCTTACAACAACTGGCTCTAGAGAGGGCCAGTCGTGTTTTGCATGTCGGCCACCGTAGCTCTCCAACACGTTTGGCACACGGGAGAGGCTTCAGCTGGTTGCAATCTCCTTACCTCACTGCTAGATACCGCCAGATCCTACACACTGGACCTTTAACAGTTAAACGGTTAATTATTAACACCCCTAACCTGAATGTAACTGTATACAAAACTGAATTTGAATTACGTTTCACGTTACGGTTATGGTGATGTATTTGTTTGAAGCCAGATGGACATTTGTTCAACTAAAATTAAAAATGAGATAATAAAAAATAACTAAATAAAATAAGTATAAACAGATAAATAAATGAAAGGTCTTATTAATAACATTTTTAAGCAGGTGAATATTTTTTTAAATAATACATCCACAGAGCTTTTAGAAAGGTGCCGAATAAAAGTGTCGCTTTTCCTAAAAATAAATATTATGATTGTGAATTAATCATTTTTAAAAACTTTGGCGGGTCAAAAATGAATGTTTTGTTTATCTTTGTTAAAGATATCTGATGTTTGGTTCTCACTTCTAACACGGTTTGTGAGCCAATAGTATAACAATGTTGGTATCAAGTGGTATCTCTGGGTCATCAGTGAGTGTGGAAAAAACGGATAAATGGCTGAGATTGACAGTAAGTGGCTAGCAACAACTTGTTGTGAAGTAAATGCAATGGAACAGGGGAGGGCGACATCTAGTGGCTGAATGTTATCAATGTTATCAATAGCACCTTTAAATAACATAAGCAAATGATCCCGAGAGATAATAACCTTCCTATAAAAATGTGTTAATGCAAAAGAAGCAACAGGTTCCAGACAGTGAAATGCACCACAATCCCAGGGGAAATTTGGGAAACAGAGATGATGACACCTCCCACCGAGACCTTTTCACACACACACACACAAACAATGTGAGCCCGGGGATGGCATCTGTTCATGTGACGGAGAGTGATCTGATATGACAACAGGCATCTGTGCCCTGCAGACTCCCTTCAGCTCAGAGATCTGCCACCTTCACTTTTATTTACGCACACATACACCGACTCACCCACTCCCTCTCTCTCCTCCATCTTCCTCTCATACCTTCATTACATGCAGACCTCCCCTCATCCTCCTCCTCCTCCTCCTCCTCTGCCATCCTTCATCCTCCCGTCATTTTCACTTCCCTGTAATTCAAAGTGAAGCAGCAGATCACAGGAGGAAGCTGTGGGGCTAAATTGAGACGTGACTGTGAAGATGAGTGCTGTATAATGTCTCTGAGAGTTTCGGAATTTGACACACTGTGTCTCTGTCATGGCTCGAGCTCTACAGTCAAGCTGATGTTGAGTTTAGGAGGATTCATGCCAAATTTCAGACTGAAGTCAACTTATTTGAATGAAATCTTCGTGGCAGTTTTGCCCAGAGTTCAACTTTCGTGAAAACTGGCCAATGGACCAATCCTAAGCACTGACCCCCCTGTTGCTATGTCAGAGAACTTTCAATTTGCAGATTAATGTTAACCGCAGGCAGGCTATTAATTAGTACAAAGATTAAATTACTCTTAGATTTACAGATTTCTTCTAACAGCACCTAAGAAGCTTTTTGTTCGTTCAAGCAAAGAGGGAAACTGCTAAAATAGTTTATAGTGTGAAAATGCACCAGTGCACAGTCAGTTGGACTGGGTTCAGTTGATTATAGGATTAACTAGTCCGACTTTGTTCGGCCGATAAATGAGCTAGAACAAAACAAACAGTGGTGATGTCACAAATAATTTCTTGATAATGCCTTTACTCACAGTAGTGCATCTGTGCATACAGCTTGTCATCCAAATGGACAGACACACACACACACACACACACACACACACACACATAGTAACTAATGAACTCAAGTGATTACTTGTCACACTTCTAATTACCAATGTGTGTTATTGAGACTAATTGCTAAATGATCAAGGCTGAATACAGAAACAGAATGAGGTGTAAGTGCAGTCATATAACACGTCTGTATCACAACTTGTGATAGACATAGACACCCCCCCCCCCACACACACACACTCTCTCTCTCTGTCTCTCTCTCTCTCTCACGCACTCAAAGGAGCCACAGGTTCTCTAATGATGCTACTGATGGGAATGTCACGGTGAGAAAATGATACCCGCAAGGAAATTGTGAAATGTGTGTTTGTGTGAGAGAGTGAGAGAGTGATAGAGAGGCCAAGTCTTCCTCATTAGACTAGCCAGCTACGTGTTACTTCATTTAGATATTACTAACTTTAAAAATGGCCAACTATATTCTCTATCCGATATGTAAACAGTAAAGCAATGACATTATCATTTGCATTTCCTTTGGTTTGCATCTGTTACTATGGGAAACAACAGTAGAAAACAGGAACACAATCATAACATTTTTATCTAGGCTACTTTTAGTTTGCACTGCCTCTAATTCACTTTTAAAGCATTTAAACTTGTTTTCGGGATTGGTTTCAAGCAGGCGTTATTGATTTATTACCTCAGTAAACATTGTAAACACGAGTTTATGGTCTCAATCACTAGTTTCAAGTCTTCTTCAATACAGCATGATGTTCATTTAGTAAATTATGTTCCAATTTTAGAGTCAAACAGACCATAAAGCAGGGGATGCTTTAGGGTGTGGCTACATTGTGATTGACAGGTTGCTACCACGGCGTTGTCCGGCCTGGGAGTTGTCCGTGTTTTCGTCTTAGAACTTTAACCTTATCATAGACGCCAGACAGCAGACTGAACCACTGGTCTGTAACTACTGGAGTTCTGGCGGTAAACAACCTGGCAAATCTGAGAAAGGTCTAGCTACTGAGCTCCAGGTCGGGCCCACCTGCTCCGTCAGACCCTTTCTGGTCCTGAGCTTGGAGAAGGAAGTGACGTCTGAACTTGTGTACGCCAGAGACGATCATAATACGATGGCATGCGTTCATTAGTTTAAGCCATTCAACATCCACCAATAACCCCCAGGTAAACAATACAACCATAATATTTCGATATAACTGTAACTTATGTAATATAATAAGCAAATAACTGCTAATTGTATGAGTTTGCTAACGTTAGCTAACGTTACATAGCTAAACTAATGTTAGCAAACTAACGTTAAAGCAGCAGTAGGCGAGATTGGAGCAAATATGATTTTAAAAAGTTATTTCTATAAAACGGTCACTATCCTGACAATACTGCATGAGACACGTAATCTGAAAAAAAATTGTGTGCCTCTGTGTCCTCCGGTGCTCCTAACGGCATTTGCAAGATTTCACAGACTGAAGGAAACAACCAATCAGAGCTGATCTGGAGTCTGCCGTCTCTGAGGAGCTGTCAATCACTCGCAAACTCGAACTAGGCAGCGCTGATCAAATATGAATCAATATTCTGTTACTGTAATGCTTATTTCTCGCCTCAAATGTTTTCAGAAACATCTTGTAGTGTACTGTTTAGCTGTGAAATGAGAAAGTTTGTGACCGGACAGCCATGTTGAAATCAGTTGAGGAAATACCAAGCACCGCCCACCAGCCGGAGAACAGCCAATAGAAACGCTCTCTCTGAAATGACCTGTGAATGGCCAAAGTCTCCTGTCACAGTCTAGATGTTTTAAACCCTGAAAACAGAGCCATGAGGAGGTGTAGAAGTCTAGTTATCTCTCAGAACACTTGAATTACAATATGCTGAAAGGTTATTATGGAATTTTTGCCAAATGGTGCCAAAAAATGTCTGCGTACTGAAGCTTTAACTTTTGCTGAAATTATTACATTAAAGTTGCAGTCTGTAATTTTAAGCAAATATCATAAAAAGTTATTTTTATAAAACTGACAGTCATTCATGAGACAGATAATCTGTGAAAAAAAAAAAATCATGTTCCTCTGCTTCCTCCTAGTGCTCCTAATGGCATTTGCAAGATCTCAACTAATCAGAGCTGAGCTGTCTTTACAGCTGCTGTCAATCTCTACTCAGGAAACTTGAGAACTTTGATCAGACTGTTAAACTAGGCAGCGCTGATGAAATATGATGCAAGACTCAGTTACTGTAATGCCTATTTCTCTCCTCAAATGTTCTCAGAAACATCTTTTAGTGAACTGTATTGCTGTAATATGAAGAAGTTTGTGACCGGGCCGCCATGTTGAAAACAGTCGAGCCAAAACCGAGCACCATCCACCGGCCAGTTGCTCCTTCCTCCCAACTGTCAAAGACTATAACATCTGTTCATGTGCACAATTTGTATGTGTGGTTTGTCCAGTCTTTGTAGGTTTCAGCTAGTCTTCAGGTTTGTCTCAAGATTCAGTACAACATGGTCGAGTAAGTCAAATCTGCCCCCCCCATTTTATTTCGTCCATCCCCTTTTTATTTTGGAGCAGACTGATTTTCATGACCTGCTAAACTGGTGTGCTGATCAAAATCTCTACAGAAGCAGGCGGGAGAGGGATTGAAAAACCCTGAACACACACATGAGCACACACACGGTTCGATCTCAACAAACATGTTAATGCGACAGCTTAACCTCTCTTTTGTCAGCGTGTCTGATGGTCAGCCCACTGCTGAGAGAGGAAGCTTTGCATGTAAAAGAAAATAAACCCGGCATTTGATCTCTTTCCAAGTAGAAGATTTGTTCTTTTTAGAAACATATTGTATTCACACCTGCAATCTCAGCTCAGTACGGCATTTGTCGACAGCTTACTGCTTGCTTTTTTTACGGAAATTACAATGAGACAAGGAAAACAAGCGACCGCAGATGCAGAGTCTTGTTGCTTTTGCACCATGCAGGAGATTTTAGAGCTCTATAAGCTTTACATTTTGTTATCTCCACTTGTTAATACAAAACTGATTCAGTTTAGTCTTTACTGCCCAACACACACACACACACACACACACACAAATATATGATCTTTCTTTGTGCGACATTTGATTTTCGAGCCTGTTCGATTTTTCCACCTCTCTCCTATCCTCTTCTTCCTCCTCCCTCCTCATCCTCTCCTCTCCTTTGGGGTATCTAAACAGATAAACAAGCTTTGTGGCCGTTTGTTCACGTCTGGGCCACAAAAATCAATTCTACTGCTGATCAGTGTGTGGCTTCCTGCCCTCCAGGGACCACTGTCTAATCCTTAACGTGAGCCGTGACAATGGCCTTCTCAGTTCATCCTGAATACTAACTGCTTATTTTTGTGACAATGGGGCCATTATTGAAAAAGAAAACAAACCCCAAAATCTGTAAATCTATCAGAAATGTATTTTTAATTTTACAAATCTGATGAAAACCAAATCCTAAAACACAATTTTCAAAACAAACACTGTTTTGACCATTTTCTGTGTTTTTGATGACACTGTGAAAACACTATATGCACAAAGACGGGTGTTCACAGTGGGCAACCTCCGGGTCTGAAAAGTGAAGCCAATGCGAAAGTGCCTTTAACTTGTATTCTTTCTAACAGCCAGCAGGGGGCGACTCCTCTGGCTGGAAATAAGTCTGATTGTATAGAAGTCTATGAGAAAATGAGCCTACTTCTCACTTGATTTATTACCTCAGTAAACATTGTAAACATGAGTTTACAGTCTCAATCACTAGTTTCAAATCTTCTTCAACACAGCATGATGTTCATTTAGTAAATTATGGTCCCATTTAGAGTCAAATAGACCATAAAGCAGGGTATGCTTTAGGGCATGGCTACCTTGTGATTGACAGGTCGCTACCACGGCGTTGTCTGGTCTGGGAGTTGTCTGTGTTTTCGTCTTACATCTTTAACCCTTTCACAGTGTGTTTTCAGTTCATGAAAGTTAATCATAACCCTTTTGGTCACCTGAAAATGTCTTAGTCAGCGTTAGGTTGTGCCTAGCTCCACCCTCTCGTGTCACTTCTGGTTGCAAAATCAAAGATGGCGACGGCCAAAAACCAAGATGCCAACCTTGAGGCTTCAAAACCCTAGTCCACAAACCAATGGGATTTTGGTCACCTAAAAATGTCTTATTCAGCGTTCAGTTGTATATAGCTCCAACCTCTTTTGTCACTTCTGGTTGCAAAAAGTCAACATGGCGACGGCCAACAACCAAGATGGCGACGAACGAAATGCTGAGCTCAAGGCTTCAAAACGGCAGTGCACAAACCAATGGGTGGTGTCACGGTGACTACGTCCACTTCTTATGTACATATATACCCATACATATTTATGGGTGTTCATGAGCGCAGAATGTCATCTTTGATCCTACTGACTCTAGTATCAATACTCAAAACATCAATTAAGTATCGATGGTATCAATACTTTGCAGTCTCTGACCTAGTTTTGGCAACTTCTTTAACATGCTCCATGGTGCTGACCATAGGAGCACAGTGAACTGGAACAGTAATGTACATCCAACAGCTCGTGAAATATTGTAATCGCTCGGGGTCCAAGGTGTATGACAAGTTGTAAGAGTTTATGACCCTATGATCTCGTAATCTGATCACTGTGACCATCTCAAAAGAGAAAATAAAATAAAATTGTTGTCTGATCCCAGCATGAGTTCTAAGTCAACCAAATGTAGGCAATTTCAAGCCAATATTCTCTTCACCTTCAACTGAAACTTGTGATTTGCATTGTTTAATCAGATCTATGGGAGGAAATCCCACATTTTTCTCATCACTCACGGGACTGCTGAGGGGGGAAGCTGGAATAGAGTTGGAATGAATGAGCTAACATCAGGAAAAGATTACATCAACTAGAGGGAATGAGAGAGAGAAGAGAGACAGTAAAGTGGTTGAAAAAGCAGGTGTGTGTATTGATTGTGTTCAGCAAGAAGCATGATTGTGAGAGCTGACAGAGGAGGAGGAGGAGAAGTGAAGGGCATCTCCTCCACCACAAGGCCCAATTTGTCTCCCATTCACCTGGAACTATGATACAATCAACCACCTTCCTCACTGCTGATTAAAGACAAACGATCCACAGTAGTTCCACAACCGACCGACTGCAAACACGCGGCACAACACGACTGAACCAATCCCTCAAAAATAACATCTTATTGTGAAATCTGTTGCCAAATAAATTGGGATTACTTGGTTATTTCTTATTTACTTTTTTAATCCTAAGCACCTTTCTATAAAACTTTGTGGTCTACAAGAACTTTGGTGATGAAACCAAGCAGTACATGCACAAGAATGCACATGCACTTCCCAAGCCAAGAGGTGATGTGACACATTTCTGCCAACTTTGCAAATGTGTATTGAATGCATGATGCCTGAGACTACTTTAGTTACATTCAGTGAATGTTGGAAACATAATTTTTTGGCTAAGCCTTAGCCTCAATCGAGACCATCCCATCCACTGTGTGGGAGACCAGCCCGGTCGCATTAAATGGCGTGTGATTAACACGGTAATCGCAAGTCATTTTGCGTGCCGAGTGTTGGAGTTCCCTCATTGTCCGTTGCTCTTTCAAAATGAAAAGGTGGGGAACAGTACTTTATGCAAATGAGCCCGTCCAACATGACGCGTCCGGCTCACGAAACTTGGACCAAGCTGTCAAACTAGGCGATCTAGTTCTAAAATGAAATGAGATTCAGCAGTGGCATAGCCTGTTTCTCGCTTAAAATGTTTTCAGCAGCAGATTTTGGTGGACAGTTTAGACGGAATAATAAAGTTTATAAGCAGGCTGCCATGTTGTTTCCAAGCTGAAAACCAATCAGGTGCATTCCACGAGAGGGTACGTCACGGCTTAAACAGCCAGTCGAGTGGAGCAGCGCAACCCCTAGTGTGCTTGCCAGACCTGGTGGACATGTACTGCTGGATCTAACATTATAGACATGACCACTGACTATCTGTAAAACAACTTAGCCACAAATTCACAGACTGACCATACACGGTCCAGCCATATACTCGGTTTTGACCGACTCTTTTTTCTTGTAAAACTGAAAAAATACAGTTTGAAAACACTTCTGATGAAGCATAAAAGCACAAATAACATCAGAACTATTAATAATAAGCCTACAATCTGGAACTGGATCATTTAATTTTTAAAACCACTTAATTAATATGTTGTAAATGGACTTTATTGACTCTTTATGGGATCTCTGACAACCATATCAAGCACCTCAGGGGTAAATTAAGTATTAATTTGTGATGACCTTCTTAATCTTTAATTGGTAATTAAAGTCACAAGGCCTGTCTACTCAAATCTACTTAATTTGTTAATGAAGTGCTTTTCAAATGAAGGTATTTTTAAGAGGTTAGGTTTTCACCTTTTAAAATCTATAGGAAAATTAAGCGATATCTAGCTACCTTGTTTCATTGTGATATTTTTATCGTTTGCAGTGAATGATGTCCTTTGTGACCACACTCCTGCTGCATCCTCCAGTGTATTAACGTGAAAAGAAAAACTACCTGCACCATCAGTTAGATATGAACAAACAAACTGTCAGGTCTCTGTAGAGAAAAAAAAACTGGATTGGTATTTTATTGAAGCTCTAGAAGGCAAACACAGCTCCACAGACCACAGATAATCCCTCATCACCACATATCTTTCCTCCCTCTGCCATCCCTCCACTCACTTTAATGTTTTTAGCTTAGCTTCAGGCCTCCACGCACAAAATCAATACGATTAGTTGAACGAACCTGTGACCACACAGGTACACACAGCACACACACACACAATCACTCTGAGACAAATTGTAAGGGGGGGGGGCGGGGGACACAGAGTGAAGTATGTGGGCTCTGAATGGAGATAAGCAGACTTTGAATTGCTATCGGGCTTCTGGAGAGAGCGAACATGAAATAAACAGTTAATGGCAGTGTTTGCTCTCTCTAACACACACACACACACACACACACTCTGATATACACCATGTTCTGTGTACTTAATTATGTGTCCTCCGTGCTGATAAAAGTGTCTGTGAGGAACCCGGGAGATGCAGGTCCAGAATCCATCAGTGACATTATCGCCTTCTACTTCCTGGAATTGTTTGACTGGAGGTGTCCAGGCAACGCTGCCGCTAATGACAATTGATGTCAAGAAACGGCAGGAACTAATGCTGACCACACGACCATCACACACGGATACATGTGCCTCAGGATTGTACTTGTCCAGTTTTCCTCTCGTTTATAACAGATATAAACCAAACTGCCTCTGTTTTATCTTTTTGACTGGTTTTGTATTGTTTTGTCTTGGCCAGGTTGACCTTGCAAAAATTGTATGATCTAAGCTGCTCCCGTGCTCACACGCTTGACTCTACACACACGAAAACGACATCAACGCGTTCAGCAGAGTCTTTTTCTCCCTGACGGTAATAATATTTTGGCGATTTTGGGCTTTGACTGGTAGTTTTGTACAAATTCAACTGTCTAACCCAGGGGTCAGCAACCTGCGGCTCCGGAGCCACATGCGGCTCTTTAGTCCCTCTCCAGTGGCTCTCTGTGGATTTTTAAAAATGGAAATGAATAACTGTTTTTTGTTTACATTTAATTTTTTATTTATCATTGTTGTAGGTACATGGAGTATTAGGGATACTAATATATAATATATATAAGATATTTAGTATTGAGGAAAAAAAATTAATCTGAGATTTCGAGAATAAAGTCATAATATAAAAAAGTAGTACATAAAGTAGACTTTTTTTCTCGTAAAGTTATGACTTTATTCTCGTAATATTACGACTTTTTTTCCCGTAAAGTTATGACTTTATTCTCATAATATTAAGACTTTTTTTTTCGTAAAGTTATGACTTTATTCTCGTAATATTACAACTTTTTTTCTCGTAGTATTATAACTTTATTCTGGAAATCTCACATTTTTTACCTTCAATGTGACCCTAATACTCCGTAGTACACTGCACATTGCACTTTGGCCCTCACTGCATTAGACTTATAAACTATATAGTTAGACTATACTGTGTGCACTGTGTGTGTGTGTGTTTTTTTGGCCTGTGAATCTAAAATACAGAGATGAGAGGAGTCGTGGAGAGATTTCAAGAGTATGTACACACTATATATCGGCGTCTTTAGTGAAGGCTCATGCCATTAGTAAAATGGTTTTTTTTTCGATATGACTTTTAGTTTTTGAGCTTAGAAAGTATTTTCGATGATAAGTGCCACAAATATTGTACAAATACTTTCTATCTGTGAGCATACAGGGTTTCTGTCTGTCCCCAGAGGGAACAATAACTCAGCAGTTCAAAAGGCCTTTTCCTATCATCCCCTTTCTTATGCAATAACCTCCCTATGGACATCAGACAGTCGGATTCTGCCTCTCTTTAATTCCAGAGTCAATATGTTTCACTAAGACAGTTTCTTTTAATAAATCATTTTTGGCAAAAATATAGTTCAAAAAATCAACCGACAGGCCAAACAAAACATTGATATTGGATGAACATTCTTAAACCATGACTGTTTTTATGACTGCAGGATATCCACACATGGCAACTGGTTAGGATATTGTTAAGTTCAGGTAACTAAAACACTGAATTAATTTAGTTTATTTAGTCCATTTTAGGTTTATCACAATTGCAAAAAGAGAAAATTAACTGCTGATGAGACAACGAAGGTTACATGAATTTATTTCCCAGACCTCCAAAACTTTACCTTTCATCACACTACAGGACACATTAGGGCTACTTGTTGACACTGAACATTGTCTTATTTGTGTGCATTATTTATTAATTTAGAGAGCACAAATGAGTTATTTGTCCACACAAATTAAGATGTTCCCCCCCGGGATGCCTGCTATAGGCACCAAACTGGGCCGTATACAATACTTTAACAGCACTGAAGCATTGTGAGGTTGTGTGAGGGCAGCTGGAGGTCAAGTGTACCAAAGAGAAGATTGACTTTGGAGCAAAAATATAATTTAGACTGAGAGAGAGAGATTTCACAGCAGAAGACAAATTGTGCAGCATGGATGAAGATGAAAGAAGGATGAAGTCAAATAAAGGTTTCGCACACTCGTCTCTTTCCTGCAACACTCTAATATCACCTCCCAACCACACACAAACACATTTGTGATGGTGCTAGTAATGTTGTCCATTTGTCTCAGTGGCCGCTCCTGTCACTGTGTCATCAGAGGGCTATCCCAGCATGCTCTGCTTTAGTCTGTTTGACCTAATGTGCTTGGGCATGTATGTGTGTGTGTGTGTGTGTGTGTGTATGTATGTATGTGTGTGTGTCAGGAGAGGACTATGATGAAATACAACACACCGGTCATTGCCTCAGCAGCACTCTCGGCCTCATCGTCTTTGGTGTGTGTGTGTGTGTGTGTGTGTGTGATGGTTATTACATGAGGACAGCAGGGATGAGGGGCTGGGGATGTAATCAGCTGTCAATGTGATGCAGGACAGGGCTTCTTCCTCTCTCTTCTCTCGCTCTCTCACACACACAGACACACAAACACACACATTTGTGGATGCACACACCAAAACATCACCAAACATAGCGCACATGTACAGTACGCAGGCACACACACTGGCTCGATCGCTTGTCATAAATTAAGTAAAGTCAAACTTTCTCTGAGTGTTGGACCGTTGGTTGGCCAAAACCATTTGAAGATATCACCTTGGACTGTGAGGTTATTGTAAAGAACATTTTTTTCAAATAAACTATTAATCAAAGAAAATAATCAACAGATTAAGTGATGACTAAAATGTGTTAAACTTAACGTGTAATGAAAAACAAATGTACAATATGTGTCTAGAAATAATTGATTTGAGTTTGTGATTATATTCATGTTACTGCATAGGTTTATTAATTCAATTCTCAGAACAATTATTGTTTGGGAGATTTGTTTAAGTTTGAATGCCATTTCTATAGTTTGAAACTTTTGTACATTCAGTCTTTGGTTAATTAGTTTTTCAAGTTTACTGCAAGTGCAATTAATTATAAAAACACATTTGTTGAAGAGTACAAAACGTGATCATTTAGTTCAAGGAGTTGCGTTCTGGCTTCTAGTGATGTTAGATTCGCGAACGAATTGATTTGAACTTAAAGAGGAACAAGTTAACTCGATTCACAAGCGGGAGTGAATGCTGCTTCCGTAACGGTGCATTTGTGCATAAGAGCCAGGTTAACTTCCGAGAGCCACTGCTCCAGCTCTTATTCAGTACGACGCTCGTCCAGCACGCACCCCCCTGAGCCCAAAGAATGAGTCGCTCGTGAGCAGTCGGTTGTACAGTAGGTGAACCAAAAAGAACCAAAAGAGTCGTTCATGAGTGGGTTGAACGTCATGAACCGGGTTACTTGAAAGAACAGGTCCTCTCATCACTACTGGCTTCATCACGGCTGTTATTTTTGATCAGTCCAACACATTCTCACTCCCAACTCGTCAATTACTGCCACTTGGTCAGTGCCCCTCTGTATCAGAGACCGACACATGGGGTACCCCTCTTGCGTTAGTTTTGGACGGACCAGGGCCGGCATTTCAATATACGCTCGTCACATGCATAGTGTCCTTTCAAAACAAACTTTCTTTTTCAAAGGAAGTTAGGTTTAGGCAACAACCACTTAGGTAGATTTAGGAAACGGTCGTGGTTTACGTTAACTTCACTGACACATGTGACTCACAGGGCTGACGATACTAACGACTCATGTGACTAAAGATGCGATGTGACAAAATAAGTCAACGTTACTTTTAGTTTCACACAGGACACAAAGAGTGGTCTTCTGGTTGAAGGAGTTTGTTTGACCCATCCTCCACTCCAGCTGCCCCCGCCCTGAACGGACTCTCACGTTATTAATACTACGTCACTTGCTCCAACCGTCGAATAACGCTGCGGGTGGGTTTACAATAGAGTTGGTTGAAAGCCTGTTTAGTCACATAGTGTTGCTAAAAGGTGCCTCCGTGCGTCGGTTTCCGATGCCGAGGGGCACTTACCAAACGGCGGTATTTGACGAGTTTGGAGTGAGAATAGGTTGATCAGTCAGTGCGCTTCTCTGAAGCATGAAATCCACTTGTGAATGTATACAAATCCCCGTATAAATTGACAGTGATGCATCTCGTGGTATTCATTTTGTTTTCATGTACATATAGCAAAGCTTTTCTTTGTTCATTCGTTTCTAAAGTTACTTCAGAGGATGTGTTGCGTACAGTATTTAAACTGGACATAAGGTTCTGAAAGTTTTCAGGTCATTTTCTATCTAGTTTTATTAATCTTTTTTTGTAATAGATCAGTTTGGCAACAAGCCTCTCTGGGTCAGATGTAGGGCTGTCCTCGACCAAAGAAATTCTTAGTCGACTAACACTCAAACAATTTCGTTGACTTATCGATTAGTTGATTAAATCGACAGATCTGTAAAACTGAGTTTCCTCACAGAGAATCACACAAAAGTACCACTTTAAATATTATGTTTACCAGAGATGTGCTCATAAGTTCCTTGGAAATAAGTAATTCCGCATGAAAAGCATAAATAACGATTGACTTAAGAAATCTTAGTCGATTAAGATCAAAACGACCAATTATTCGATTAATCGACTAAGAGGGGGCCGCCCTAGTTAGAGGGCATCACATGATGTGCAGTTCCAACTGTGGCTACTGTGCCCAAATCACTGCCGACACTTATAATGCTAACCTTTTCTCTAGCGCCACCATCAAGTCAACATTTCTGTTTGACCAACACTTTGGTACATGTTAGGAAAACTGCCAGATGCCAAAAAATGTATTATGGATATTCATGGACCCCAGAGGATGATCCCTTTTGGCTTTTCCTTTAGCGCCATCCTTTGGAAAAACTGTCTATGAGGTGAAAATATAATGTAATCTGCAGTGTGTGGTTTCACAGTGGATCTTTAATGGTTTGAGTCTATTTTTATATAGTGTAGTTCTGGTTCACTGCCTCCCCAGAGGGCAAGGTCAGTATTAATTATCACCAACTTAATGATTCAGAGTTTTCTAACAGGTCTTTGACCTTCACTCTGCCGGAAAAATCCACACTGTCACATGATGTTTCCGCTTCGTCCATTAATGCGTGATTGGGGCCACAGAGAAGGCCTTGGCAGAGGGCTGACAGCGCTGTCACACTCTTTAAATCACAGCACAACGACTTAGCGAAAGTCCAAGATTTATCTTAATACATGTAGAAGTACACGATTAATACAATGAAGACATTATTTGGTTTGGGGTTTTTTGACAGCTATTTCCCGTTATAAATTAAAAAAATCTCATGTTAACGTTTTTTCCGCTGCCATCTGTGTATCATCGGGGACCGAAGCTGCCATCTAATCCACGTAATGGAAAATCTTTACAGGTGTCCAAGAGGTGTGATCACACACTGCCGCAAGGAAACAGCCCAATGAAACTACAGAGCCTGATATTAAGTCTCACGGTGAGATCACACACCAGTAACAACTCAATGAGTCCACAGAGGCTGGACACACACACACACACACACAGTGTAACAGTAGTCAGCGGTAAAAACCAAGCTGGGATTGGATTAGTTGTAATACAATCAGATTCCTCCCCACACTGACCACACTGTGAAACGATATCTAATCAAGGTTACTGCTGAGGGATGACCCAAGGGTGAACAAAACACATACACCTCGCTGACACACACCTCACCTTACGGACAAAGTGAGAAAAAAAAGTGACACATGAAGCATCTTCTCACTGATAAAACATCTTTCTCACACATTTCCATTAAGAGTGTCTCACAACAGCTCCCATGATGTGCATGTGAATCCTATCATCAGCTCAACAATAATACACTACATGTCTCCATTTGCGCCCCTTGGACCATTACACTCTGTGTGGGATTCAGCATGGACAGAGCTCACACACACACACACACACATACACGTCTTAAGGAGCTTGATAACAGGCCTATGAATCATGGCCGATCCCATCAGCAGCCGAACAAAGCCGGGTCTCAATTTGCAACCCCTGGACCGTTCCATTTGGCAAGGATGCTGTAAAAGATGCAGAGGGTCAGCTCTCCATCAGCCCCGGCGCCGTAGACGCGTCGCCCGCGGCTCATTCCCCACGGCCCTATTCACGGCTTAACGGCGAATTCAAGAGGGATTCGCAGCCACAGGTTCAGAGCGAGCCGTGGCCTTGAATATGGAGTAATCTGACTGTCTGCGCTGCATCCTGCACAACCTAATGCTCCGAGCATAATGGGCACCTGAGAGGCCGAATGGGAATGCGGGTCTCTGGATGTGTGTGTGTGTGTCAGTATTTGATGTGTGACCATGCTTTGTGGTATCCTTTACTACTACTGCACATCACTACTGTGTGGAACTCTGCTACATTCACAACATATTTAGAACTAAAGGTCTTTGCACACCTAGTCCGTATTTTTCGTATGCATTTTTTTAATCCGTCATCCGATATATATATATATCCGTCATACATTTAAACTATGCTACGCACCGGTATCACACATCGAGGGGCGTGATAAAGCGTCTGTATTTTACGCCCTGGGAATGAGAACGAGGTGAAATATTAGGTAGCATACAGTTCATAGTTTTCGCAAGCCCTCAGAATGAAACAAATAATTCAGGGACTGCATGATCAGAAATCCTGGAGGAGCTGAAGGGGCAGTTGTTTGTGTGTCCACATGTCTGAATTTCACATTCTGGCAGGAGAAAATGAGGCCAGCGTGAAGCCAAGTCAATCTAGCATCAACTCACTGTCATTTGTCACTGTCTGCCCCCAGCTGTCAATCATCTTTGCTGCATTTGATTGACAGGAGCAGAATAAAGGGTTCAAAATAACCCTCTAACATGAGCCCAACTAGAGGCCAATGTGTGTGGACAGCAGGTCAGCTGACATGTGAAAACGTAAACGCTCTCCTGAAAAAAGCTACACACACACACACACACACACACACACGCACACACACACACACACACACACACACACACACACACGCACACACTGACACTGGCAAATAATGTAGAAACACACACACAGGGGGAATGCTGGGAGTAAAATTGATTTTGTTGTTTCATTTGAGTCTATGCGGAGGTAGAAGGAAATTACCGCTTTTATTGTTGTAGTCAGAGTAACGTGACGTCATATCCGTTCTGTATCCACCAACCAAAACAAACAGTAGCCAGCTGCAGGGAGCCGAAACGAGAAAGTAGAAAATGGCAGAGGGTCTACAGTGGTACGACCTGCAACTTCACATTTTAAATCCAACATGGTAAACATTACACATACAGTGAAGTACGGAAACACTTTGGATTTCACACATTGCAGGAAAAGCAGATCTAGACATCACGGCTAAAGCTGCATGCTAACTCTGTCATGGACAGGAAACCTTATCATATGGCAGAAATGTGCGGTCAAGCCAGCCGTCACTCCCATCTCTGTGGTCAAATCGTCCGACGCCACAACAGTAGTGTACCCATATACTGACATTTATGTTACTGTAAATGCATTCAAACGGCCCCAATGGAGCTGATCATGGATGTATAAAGAGAACGGAGCTGACGGGAGCGCTAGAGACGGACTTGGCAGAAGTATAAATATGTTTTCAAAATAAGGTGTAACTCTATGTACAAAATACATATATGGGAATAAGATTGATGAATTATATTCACCAGAAGTATAAAACATTACATGCCCCTTATACATAAAAAAAGGAAATACCACTAATTTGTGAGGGAAATGTCTATCCTTTGATTTTTGGGTTGCTGGAAAAAAATGTATATGCCTGACAATGACATATTGATATATATGACTTCAGGACATCTCTGACTACATACATGCTGAAAATCAAACATTTTTACTATATTATTTTAGATATTTTCCTAAGTAAACGTCCCTAGAAGTGTATGATTCAACTTTTTCCCATGGTCAAGTGTTAAAAAAGTTAACAAAAATTGCAATCAATTTTAATATCAAATCACAGTACTTGTAGAATCGCAATACATATCGAATTGGCACACAAGTATCGTGACAGTATTGAATCGGGAGATAGGTGTATCGTCCCAGCCCTAGTTTTTAATGTGCTTAATGTGCTCACAAGCTTTCTAGTGTGCTATAGTGGCTTTGTGCTGTTTTCATGAGGCTTTTCTACTCTCCATTTGCAGTTTTCTACTGTCCTTTGGTCATTTCCTGTTGCCTTCACAAGGTTCTCTATACTCCAATCCAGAGTAATGCTGTCACAAAAAGGTTTCTACCATCCAATCGTGGATTTCTACTGTGTGCACAAGACTTTCTACAGATTTCTACTGTCCTAAATAGCCGTTTTAGTGTCCCACCATTTTCTATAATTCAGTGTTAATAGGAACCTTTTTCAATGTCCTTTCTGCATTTATCAGTGTTTCCAAATATTGATAATGATGCCCCCTACAAAGGCACTCTGAAAAAAAATGAGTAAAACACATTTTGTTCAATGTATGAACAGTATTTAGAACAATGCACAGCCTTGTGAAACCTTCATCTTGGGGATGGCTTTGTTTCATAAAGAACAAAGTGCCGAAGTGCCAGCTGTGACAAACACGCTTGAACAATAACAGAACAAAGCACAGCGGAGCAGGGAGGGTAAAACACAAGTGTCGGGAGATGAAAAGGAAGTTTGGAGGGTGAGATGAAGGGAGACACAGAGGGCCGGACATGAGGAGAGCCACCACTGTCATAACTGACACAGATGTTAACAAGTCCCCACTGCATAATGCAACATATGGGCCTTCTGCACCTCTGTCCATGTACTCACACACACATACACACACACATCACTTCGAATGAATGTACATACACAGAGAATGTATTCCCTCCTCACCCTCTTTGTTTGGAGGATTTTGCTTTTCGTAGCGAAAGCCATAGCTCACTCTGATCGGATGACAGCGGTGTAGGTGGCGAAATTGAAAACAAGACAGCGAGATACAGGAGGCAGACTTTAAATTAGGTCGCCACTATTTTCTTTGCTTCCCACTCATGTGCGTGTCTGACGCTGCAGTACAGTACTGCCGATTTCCCCAGGGCTGGTTCAATATGCCTCTTTTAGTGTTATGGCCTATTAAACCCCTATGATAGAGGGGCTGAGCTCGAGGTGGCATCTGCTTACCACACACACGCACACATACACACATATACAAACACACAGATCCTCGTGCCCCAGGTGCATTGTGGGGCTAAGTTAACCAAGCAGGCCATTTGGTGCGGAGCAAATAACGTTCTCTAAAAAGGTCAGAGCAATTTAAGAGTCTTTTTTATTGTTTCCTGTGATGGCCCACAGCTGTGGCAGGCAGAGTTTATGCAGCTTTTATGTGCTGCGAAGGTGAACTAGGGGTGCCTTGTATGCAGTATGTTGGACAGGTACACAAAATCAGGAGGACTAGATTAAGACTCTTTAAACTGGCAGTCTGCTAAGGTCATTTGACTGGTGCATTAATGACAGATGGATGATAGATGTATAGATAGATGATGGAATTTAATGGCTTTTCACAGCCCGTTAGACATGCCTGTTGGATGGCTTCAATATGTGCACAACAATGGTTGCTATATGTATATATAAAAATATACTTAGTGTTCCAATAGAAGAAAATAATTAATGTGGTGGAGGTGTGTGTTATTCTTCAGGCTTTTGCACATCAGGGACGTGACGAATACACTACACGAAAAAGCAAAAAATACTCGCCTGCAAATATTATTTGTCTAGGGCTTTTATTGTGAAAGGTAAGAGCAGAAGGAGTGGTCTGTCTTGCCTTTGTTAAGGGTTGTGTCTAGAAGGTAACCCCCAAGTTGCAAAAACGTGCGAAACTCTCGCAAGACTCGCTGCCCGACGACCTATCCTATCCTTAACCATTTCAGGTCAATGCCTAACCTTTGCGAGAGTTTTGCAACTTGGGGATTACCTTCTAAACACAAGCGTTGAAAGGAGTAACAAAGTTTGACGTCTTGGTTCAGAGCCTCCATATTGTTGTACACTATAGTGTACGTATTGAATATGTCCGTCCCGCACAATGTGATTGGTTGATATCTTCATTCGAAGTGCGACAGCTCAGAAAAATCCACCTTGTCACAAAAAAAGGCGCTTTTTTGCCACGTAAGATTTGCATTCTGTATGAAAGTATTTGTGACGAAAAACAACAACGAAAAAATATGTTGACACACAAATTAATCGTACGAACCCCCCCCCATTGTGTAAAGAACTTTACAATAAACTAAATGTGTTTACTATTTTCCAGATGCAATGTCCAGCCACTATGTTCAAAAAGATTCCCATTAACAAACAACATTTCTGGAAGGTAATGTCACGTGACAGTAGAAAGTCACCTGAAGACAGTGGCAAGCTCGATGAGGACAGTAGAAGGCTACAATGGACAACAGAAAGCAATTATGGGATTAGAAATCCATGATTAGGTTGGGCAAAGAATTTTTGGGACGGCAAAAAGTCCCAATGGGAAAGAAGAAAGCCTTGTAGAGGCAGTGGGTCTTCTTGTGAGGACAGTACAAAGACATAAAGGGACCCTAGAAAATCGAGATGTAACAGTGGAAAGTCACATGAGCACATTAAAGAGTCACGCGGGTTAGGGTTAGGGTTAGGGTTGTAGTTAACCTAGTTAGGACAGAAGACGAACACAATGGACAATCAAGAGTAATGACAGCAGAGTAAAAAGTCTTGTGAGGACACTAAAAAGTCATGTTTTGGCTGTAGAAAGCTTTGTGAGAACAGCAGATAAAAGGACAGAAGGCAACATTGTGATGCTAGAAAAGCATCAAAATGTTTGTACAAAGACTGGTAAGCACGTTAGATAGCCTTGTAAGGACAATAGAGAAGTAAAATGGAACAGTAGAAAGCCTTGTGAAGACTAGAAATCTATTATGGTGGTGCAGAAAGCTTTCAGATGACAGTAAAAAGCCTTGAACAGGTTGCTTTTCTGTGCTTCCCGAAAGAATGTATCCTCATATGATGTCTTACAAAAAGTTGTTTCTCATTTCCGTGCGTTTTCCTGCAACACGTGTCAATTTCCGCTCGTTACATGCATACAGTCTTTTCAAAATTAACTTCCATCTTCAGACGAAACAACTTGGTTAGGTTCATGAAACAAAACTATTCAGTTAGGTTTAGGAAAAGATCGTGGTTTGGGTTTAAAAAAATCGATGGAAGTGGTGTTACTTATCTATTGAAGTTACGTGACTAATAAGTCAACGTTGACTTCTGGTTTCCCCACGGGATACAAACATTGGTCTCCTGAGTGAAAGTCTGGTCTTTTTTGACCCACCCATCCACCTTGACCGTCTCCCCATGTGGGGTTTGTTGCTATTTATACTTCACGATTACATGGATTACATACAAATTGATTTTGTGGGATATATACAAATTACAGTGCATTACTTTTCGTGGGTATAGCTATGAACGGTGTATGAGAAAAGCCTGCCCCCAATTCATATGAGCGTTTTCACAAATATATGTAGAATGTATTTTTGAATCTAGTATATTTCAGGTATTTAATTTCAGATTTTGTTTTTTGAAAATTGAGACAGTCCAGTTGTAAATACAGTTGATGTGACAATGGTTAACATTGCTGTCAACCACTTATGTAATACTGGTTGTAGTCACCAAAGTCTTAATCCTTCACATAGAAACTGTGAGGTATAGTAAGGTTTAGGCAATTAAACCTTACCCTACTAAAACAACCATAATGTGGAGGGTACAGTTTAATAATCCAGCCGTGATTCTGTTTAAAACATAAAATCTAAAGTCGGTGGACAAAATAAAACAATATTTCAAACATTTAAAAACATTTCTCTTGATAATAAATATTGTATAAAAATCAAGAGATTTTGAGATTCTGATCCTGATTTAATGTGATACCAAGTTTTAAAGTGTGTTTGTTAAAAGTTGAACCCATGTTTAGGTTAGTTTCAACAGTGAGAGTTAACTGACGGGGAATAAAATGTCTCAGTGACTCTAATGGGATGTTTGACAGCAGAAGAGCTAAGAATAACCATGGAGGGGGCTGCTGGGTCTGCCTCTACATGACAGATGGCTGCTAAACTGGGAGAGCTCAGGATTAAATTTGGAAAACTCTCCACTCACGTCTTGCGTTGTTGGTTATGTAAAACACTTTCCTCTGCTGGAGTAAAAGCCTGTTCAAACAGAAAGGATCCTCTCCTCTGTGGTTATGTAGACCAGCAGGAGGGGTTCATGTCCTCGCATGTCTTCCGACCAAATGAACTCATAATGCCTACATAATTAAGCCTCAAGTGGATATACAATGTTCACTCCTTTTAAATTCACATGGGGAATGTACTCGTACTGCATGTACGTGCATTCATGCATATACGTTAGTCTCTCAGGACCTACTAGCCTTTGTGTCTTGCATGTGTCACGCAGATTACATGCTTCAATAAAGACCAACACCCTCAGCTGCTATAGGTCAGCTCACTGCATTTACAGGGTGTCTGCTGATGTTTTTTATTGTGTGATATATTATATTTCTTTATTTTTTTTTTCCGATGTTTTCCCTTTATATTTTTCTTCTTTACAACAACTTATTATTTCCATCTTTGTCGACTGTTTGTTTGCAGATTTTTTAACCTGTTTCTTTTTCCTTTGTTGCATAATTTTTATATATGCAAATAAACAATAAAGACTTTATATGCCTAATTTCTCTAAAGTCAGCTGTCCTTCCCCATGAATAAAGATGTGATGTAAGTGATGATGACAGTGACGGCCTGACGACTTTGTTCAACTCGATGCATTTTTAATGCCGAGATCTCCGTGTTGAATCTATACATGAAGGATCAGATTCATCTATCATACATAAAGGAGAAAATTGGGTAAAGGAAGCATAATTGCCGCTCATGTGAACGGACAAAGAGCTGAAAGTGATTTGATGTGTGTGGTGTCATTTAAAGGGTGTCGGAGAGAGAGCGAGACCGGACTGGAAAGGCCGTCATCGACGTGTCGAGCAGCTGGACTCACCGAGGAAAGACAATGAGGAGAGAGAGAATGAGAGGACGGCTAAACAAAGAGGGGATGAGATTAGCAAGCTGCTGCTGTGAAGAGATAAAACAATGAGCGGATGGATGGATATTGTCCACAGTGAGAATACAATGTATGGATGTGTGCCTTTTTATGGACATATATACATTACCTTTACTTTGTGCTTCTCATGTAAATCACTGTTTTTACTTTTCATTTTATTTGAGACCTTTTTTTATGAACATTTAGCTCACACAGAATAAAGCAGCTGTTGGGGCGATGTATAAATAGCACGACATTATAACAACATTCCATATGTCATGAGGACTCATTTTAGGCTTGTCGCCTGTCATTTGTACGCTACGCAACAAAACAACGGTAACGGCCACAGTTAGGTTTAGGCAACAAAACCACTTATTTAGGTTTAGGAAAAACTTCATGGTTGAGCTTAAAATAAGTAAGTAAACTCAGTAAAACACGTACGGAATCAACGTAACATAGGTACGGGAAAAAAAGCGTCACAAACGTCACTAAGAAACACAAGACAAACATCACTGACGTAACTAGCAAGACAAAGCACTGGTCTCGAACACCGGCCTCCGGGTTTAAAGTCGTGTGTTTGTTGGACCCATGACATGTCAAAAGCAAGAACGGTGTTCTTATTGCGCGCTAAATGCCTTGCGCATTATCGTATTTCCTGCGAGCGGGCTGAGTGAAGACATGTCTATAATCTTCACAGAGGTGACATCGCCATCTAGCACCAAAAATGAATAACCCTGCATTAATTGATTTTTTCACTGCTTGGAGGGAGCGCAACAAGCTGTAAACACAACACTGACATATACACTCACCGGCAACTTTATTAGGTACACCTTACTAGTACCGGGTTGGACCCCCTTTTGCCTATTTAGTTGCCTATTTTTTGTTTTTTGTTTTGGGGGATGTTCACTCTCCTTTTAGTTCCGTTTTGGTTTACAGCACCTCCTGAGAAGTAGGCCTGTAAATGGGTCTTTAGCTGCAATGCTTCGCTATGTTCAACAGCTAGTCTCTAACGCTGTCTGCTGTGTGAGGCTGGTAGGTAGTGTACACTGGGTTTATCTGAGCTTTGTTTTTTACTTAATGCTGCTGGAAATGATGCTGGTGAGAGCGAACAAAAAGGGCAAAGCCGTAAAAAATCAAAAGGATGAGCCGAAAGACGTTAAAAAGTTCTGTAAAGCTGAAAAACAAACAGGGCGAGCACATGTCTCGAATGATATGCGAGTCCATGAGAGGCACAAACAGGGGCTTTTGGGGGGATAGATAGGTGCCTGTGCATGTGACAAAGGGATGTACCAATGTTGTTTCAGGTATGTTGGTGTGTGATCAGCTGGATTCTGCTGGATTAGTCTCTGCATTTAACAGGCTGTGGTCAGGAGCCACCTCCTCCAGTCTGTCTCTATGTTTCTCCTGCACTGAAGAGAAGTGGAGCCTGTAATATTTAATTGAGCCCACCTCTCATTGCTGGGACTTTGGAAAAAATGATATGTGCCATCATAAAATATCCCGAAGCTTCAGATGCCAGTTTTCTCCAGAGCAATCTGACCGTCCATTTTTTTTTTTTTTTTTCCCACAAACCGCCTTCTGTTCCAGACCCACTGCTAAGTGTTGAAAATAGTAGGAGTTGTTGGCAATAATCACAAGGGAGTTTTCTCTGGTGCCACATGGAGGGTTGACAGGCAGAGCAGTTAGAGAGGGTCAATTTGCACACATATTCATTATTTCAATTACAAATTCCAGAAGGAGACAGTTAGAAATGTACCTCTCCCTTGTTTAGTTAAGTGTACCATAGTATATACATTTCATGATTATGGAGGCCAAAATGTCACATTGTGTCAAGAACTCCTTAAAGAAGATTCTTGTAGCTGCTTTTTACACAAAATTTCAATGGAAAAAGTCAATTTTTAGTTGTAGTTACAGTTTTTTAAAAAAGGCTCAGTATTTTCCTAAAACAGCAGGAATAGGAAGAAATAGAGCATTTCTTTGGGACTATTTGCAGCGGCGGATAAATACACATTTGGTGTGTGTATGTGGGATTGAGTCAAAACAAACTACAGTGTGTGTTCATGGTAATGAAGGAATATGTCACCCAGGGTAACAATGTGGCTCACTGATGTGTTTTTTTTGGACAACAATGGAGCTCTATAGCACAGAGGAAGAAGATGTATCAGTAAAAACTGATAAATGGCTAAGATTGACGGTAAGTGTCTGGCAACGACTTGTTGTGAAGTGAATGCAATGGAACGGGGGAAGGAGAATGTGATCAGTCTTATCAATAGGACATTTAAAGTCTGGGGATTGAGTTGAAGTGTTTGTGTCTGTGTTGCATGTGCCTCCACACATATCAGATGTCCCTGGGTGATGATGTCATGCATGTGTCTCCTAGAGCTCTATTGATCCGTTTGTCATCTCTGCGAACGTGTGGCGGAGTTGAGCTTAATCGAACAGTCCAGCGTTAGTGGGGGCTAATTGCTTGTCCCGGTTGCACTTATGAATCCAATACAACCATTGTGTTTGTGTAGATGGGCGAGAGATGGTAGAGAAAGAGATAGATTGACCATACGAGCCTGTCTGGGATAATGTAATCTGTGTCGACTGGTGCTCGGGAACTCGTCACAAGGGTCACATCCATCACTCATGCTACACTAGAGGGCTAATGGAGTCAGCCTCCATTTCAGCAAGAAACCATTAGTGTTAGCATGATGTGTGCATAAACACGTCTAAAAGATTGTTAATTCTCCCGCTTCACCAAACATGTGAGGAGTGGGTGGTTGAGGTCAGAGTTCATGGGAAGGGGAGTCCTGTATGAGCGGCTACTTTCAGGAGGTGGTGTCACCCCGGAATCAGAGCCAGAAACACTGTGTGACTGAGGTCGAGCTGCGATCTGGGAATGTTTGACTGTAAATGAGGTGTGATGTGCACAGGGATCTGGCTGCCTGTGTGGGTTGCGTTTGTAATAAAGCGGGAAAACAGAAGCCAGAGAACAGCTGACAGCAACATTCACAGAGAGGGTCTGCAGCCGCGGGGCGATCAGCTGGGCTGCTGCCGAGCGAACTCTGATGTGCCGTGAGAGCTAAACAAAAATAAAAGTCCAGCATAATAACAGCGTTCATTAAAATTCCCTTAATGGGGTGATAAAATGTTTCGCTCTGCGCAGGCGGTTTGAGCCAAGAACAACACCCCATTAAGTTTGCTAGATCTCTTCTGTGATCAGAATGCTAAAGTCTCTGTGTGACATTTTCAAGCAAACAGTAATTTGGTGTGCCTTGACATTTTTTATAGTGCAGCCAAAGTGGGCCTCAGGCCACCAAAAACACCTCAAGCTGCTCCAGTAACTAGCACAGACGTTCTGAGGGGCAGTGGCTCAGTTCAACAAAGGGGACACACGCCTCCACATCGTACTGACCACCTCCCCGTCACGTTGTCACGGCACAGCCTTTTCTCATTCCCAGGATGTCAAGTACCGAGGCTTTGTCACGGCCGTCGGCGTTCCGTTCCGCCGCACAAGGCACCCTTTAGCGCCGGTATGAAACGCACCAGCCGTTCCATAGACTATAACGTAAACTAGGGCTGTAAATCGATTAAAAAATTTAATTGTGATTAATCACATGATTTTCCATAGTTAATCGTGATTAGTCGCAAGTTAATCGCACAATTTGTATCTGTTCAAATTGTACCTTAAAGGAAGATTTGTCAAGTATTTAATACTCTTATCAACATGGGAGTGGGCAAATATACTTGCTTTATGCAAATATATGTATACATTTATTATTTGAAATCGATTAACAACACAAAACAATGACAAATATTATCCAGAAACCCTCACAGGTACTGCATTTAGCATAAAAAATGTGCTCAAATCATAACATGACAAAGTCCAACAGGCAACAACAGCTGTCAGTGTGTCAGTGTGCTGCCTTGACTATGACTTGCCCCAGACTGCATGTGATTATCATAAAGTGGGCATGTCTGTAAAGGGGAGACTCGTGGGTACCCATTGAACCCATTTCCATACATGTATCTCGAGGTCAGAGGTCAAGAGACCCCTTTGAAAACGGTCATGCCAGTTTTTCCTCGCCAAAATTTAGCGCAAGTTTGGAGCGTTATTTAGCCTCTTTCTAGTTCTTTCTTTTTCTAGTTTCATATGATGCCGGTATCTTCACTCTAGCTTTAAAACTGATCCCGTTACAACCTCAGAAAGAACCAACAGTGGCTGGGCCTGATGGCGGGCGGTTAATTAAAAGCCAGTTAGAAGCATCAGCGCTGTAGCAAATTCAAAACTGACCCAGAATTTGAAAGCGCTGCTGAATAATTCATCAGGTTTCCACAAAGTGTAGTCTTAAGCTGAATTTAAACTCTGTGATCGGATATTTATTACCAAAATGCACCTTGGGAGTCGTAGTTGTCTCATGTCTAAATACAGTAAATGAAAAATACTTGATGGAACACTGGATGCTCAAAATAACGACTAACTTCACAACTCTACACAAGTCCCTGCAAACACTTAGTGTGCCAACAGTTTGACCTGGGAGACAGTTTTGTTGCAGATATGAATTCGTAAGGAACTTGACAAATACCATAAGTATGTAGATTTTTCACTTTTTCCCTTCCCTCCTCTCGTGTGCCAGTATCTATGGTGCTGAATAATAAAATAAGGGTGGAGGGCTGTACATGCCTTCCGGCATTAGCTGGACTCAGAGGCACAGTGCACAGGCAGCCCAGTGCACACACCCTGTGAACGCCCTGCCTTGAACGCAGCCCAGCGTTAGCGTGACTACAGTCAGAGTTCAGGAGTTGAGCAGCTGTGGCAGCACTTTAATGAGAGTGAGTCAGAGCTGCAGGAGAACGGAGGCCGGGCACAGGGCAACCTCACCACTCTACAGCTATTAGTCCAGCTGTGGAGATCATGACATGTCACCAGATCCACATAATGATCATTCAACATGTATTATGAAGCAGCTCAAAGAACAGTTTGTTCTGGTCTTTCATGGAGAGAAATGCGTTGCAGTGAAGACGCAGAGCGACTCTTAACAAACAGGTGGCGTGATGGAAAAGTTTGGTATTCATGACTAAATATATTTGGCATTAAAACAATCACTGTGTTCTGGGAAAACGTAAACTGTGACTATCACAGATCTTTGTGATCTAAAGTAAATAAATCTGTTGAGAAAGAAACTATTTCAACTATTTTATAACAAATTAAACCAGGAGTGATTTCTATCTGATATAAAGTGTTTTTCACAGATGGCTTTCAGTGAAGTGTAGAAGTGTTGGATGAACACCAAATAAGTTCACCTCTGCCAAAAATGGCACTTATTTGGTCAATTTTTTAGTCTAAAAACGACTTCATAGATTTCAATGAAATACAGCAGAAAATTCAGAACAAGTTATACATTTTTGGTGCAAATCCAGCATTTTTTAAAAGAAATTTATAACAATGCAAAACTATGAGTGCTGTCAATCGACTAAAATATTTAATCTCATTATAGTCCATAGTTAATTGCGATTACTCGCAAATGAATAGCACAATTTGTATCTGTTCAAAATGTACCTTAAAGGGAGATTTGTCATGTAGTTAATACTCTTATCAACTTGGATGTTGGCAAATATGCTTGTATTATGCAAATATATGTATATATTTATTATTGGAGATCAATTAACAACACAAAACAATGACAACTATTGTCCAGAAACCCTCACAGGTACTGCATTTAGCATAAAAAATATGTTCAAATCATAACATGGCAAACTGCAGCCCAACAGGCAACAACAGCTGTCAGTGTGTCAGTGTGCTGACTTGACTTTGATTTGCCCTAAACTGCATGTGATTATCATAAAGTGGGCATGTCTGTAAAGGGAAGACTCGTGGGTACCCATAGAACCCATTTTTCCGTGGTCTGTGGTTCATCCAGACTAATGTAACTACACAATGTGGTCTGTAGTTCATTCGGACTATCATAACTACACAATGTGGTCTGTGGTTCATTCTGACTATCATAACTACACAATGTGGTCTGAAGTATATGATTTAACTTTTTCCCATGGTCTAGTGTTGAAAAGTCAACAAAAATTGCAATAAATCGTAATATCGAATTGCAAAACTTGTAGAATCGCAATACTTAAAAACGCAATACATATCGAATCGGCCCCCAAGAATTATGATAGTATTGAATCGGGACATAGGTGTATCGTCCCAGCCCTAGCAACTACACGATGTGGTCTGTGGATCATCCAGACTAGTTGATATTTTGGAGACATGTTTTCAATGAACAGTGAATATGAAGGATAAAGGTTTATTCGCTCAGATGGAGGAAAAGCAACAGAAGAGATTGAGATGTCAATCAAACACGATCCTGCAAGGAGATCTCATCAGGCAAAATAAGTGATAACACTTGTCGGGGTGAACCAAGGATGTATGTGGTTTTTAAGGCACTCTAGCAGAGTTGCTGAACTGAAATACAAAAACAAGTAAAAAAATATTTCTAAGCTTCTTATTGACCTCAATTCTTTTAAGTTTTCATGAGACAAAAATAAATCTCAACTGGGCTCTTTTAAACAAAAAATGTCCATTCAATATAACATTCTTTTCATTGTAATAAAGACTGCAGCATTAACATGTCCTTATTGAGTTTCCATGTTTAATGGATCTCCATACGGGTTGTCTGGAAAAGGTTGTGGAGCATGATCATGAATATTTCTTCGGTCACATCAATTTGATTGTTTTCATATGACCAATATTGTCGGATAATAAAATCTGATTGTACTAGAAACGGATTTTATTCTGATTTGTGTTAAACTTGCAGAGCAGCTTTTCTACCTCTGCCTCTGTCATGCTTTAGTCAAATCTGTTGATTCTATTTATCAACTTCCTCAAATAACCATGCAGGAGAACAAACCTCTGACAGTAATGAGAGTCATTTACAATTGACCTTTTCCCCGGACGACCGCAAATCTTTGAAATTGTTCAATTCTTCATGATATAAGCTGATGTGTTAGAACGGAAATATGCAGCAGCAGCAAATATCCGTCATAATAAAATAGGTTTCAAAAGTCAATTGGTAATTTTACATATGTAAATTACACATTACATTCATATATTGTAACCAGAGTTATAATGCATGTTCACTGCTGAGAGAGAGCAGAGCAGATCTGTTTTATTCAACAGTGACATTTACATTAATACTGAATGTTGGAATTCAGATTGACGACAGTTCTTTTCTCTCAAGTAATGACCCTGCTGTTCTGGCCCTGTGAGGCTCACGTAGATGAGTGCAATGCAGTCACTGGTTTCCATAGAAATGCAATAGATAGAACACCAAGTGGTATTTAATTACTATCACATTTTGATGGCATGGAAATTAACTCGTTTTGAGTGTGCAGGGTGCAATAAAGGATGAATCATAATTGCATTTTTTAATTATTTTACTCTTCCTTCACAATTTGCTCCTTAATTTTAATTTATTTATTGAAAAATGAAAACAGAAACAATGAGCTGTAATGAGCTGTGCAAGAACATATCAGGCGTTCAGACCGAAAATATCCCTGCATTAAAAAAAAACTAAATACAAAGGCCTGTATTGGTGGGGGGGCATTGATTCATATCAGATGTTTTTAAACTGTGAGGCAGTGATGGTGCGGGAGAGCTGAAGGAGGGCTCATAGAGAGACGCGTGACAAAGATACTGCATTAGGTAAACACATTTTTAGATTAAGTGTGACTTACACTTTCTTAGGATATCATTATCTTTGATGTGCATTGCTAATAAACGTCCATAAATCCGCTTAGAAATCAAAGAAAAAACAACGCTCCTTATAACTTCAGATCTTCCCTTAGAATCATCACATTTTTAAGTTTTCTTCAGTATAAAAATAATCAAGTGATAATTGTCTGTACATCCATGGGTACACTGCAAACAGGAAATACTAACAGCTAATTCGGCATACTATTAATATTGCCATTGTGCCAAAATACAAACACGCACAGGTTGAGTTGTCTCCACTATGTCTAGAGTTTGAAAACTTCCGACACAGATGATAAAATATGATCCTGGTAGGCTATTTGGAGTCGTAGATGTAAGAACTGGAAGGCTCATCAGACGGTTAACGGTGCTAAATACGGGTTAGGGAGCATTTCAATAGAGAGGTGCAGGAATGAGTCCTAAAGCCCGGAAATGAGTTAGCATTTTAGCACTTCCGTTTCCCTCGTCTCAAAGTCAATGGGTTTTTTGAATGGGTTTTTAGTTATATGCCTAAAATAAGGTCTATGGTTAACACAAGCTTAAGAGATTTTAACGTTTTGTTCTACGATATAAAATACATCAGTAAATATCCCACTTGTACATTTTGAAGCTTTTATATGTCTTAAAAAAGGCGGTTGCTAACAAGTGGCTAAAAGAGAATACTAAACGTCATCACGCCGACTCGTCCGCCTTTACAGTCTCGTTGTGTATACACGGGTTCATGCGACTGCGGTGTAGTTTGGATTTAGCCTAATGTTAGCTTTTTACTTCTGGCAATTACATTTACGTTTCAAAAACCATAAAAGTGGTGTTCATTTGTGAAGATTATCTTGCTGAACAAGTATCATAAATGTTTGTTTGCCACAGAGCTTATGTTCTGCAATAATCCAATGGAAAAATCCCATTGGCTTTTTGTCGAGCGAACCCAGGGCGATGCAGCACTAAACAGTGCAAACAACGGCAACAGTGCTAACAGAGCAAACAGTGCTTACCTGAGTGGGAACCGGAGGGTGGATGCTAAATTCTGCGACACCGTCGTCAGTTGGGTCGACGTTATCAGCTGTAACAGACAGAGGGAGAGCAACTTCATTCTTTGTTCAGGTAGACATTACTCCTTTATATTTTTACACAGCAAATAGTTGTTTGCTGCTATATTAATGAATGAATAATACATTTAGCAGCTTTAAAGACTGCAATGCAACACCAGGATTATCTGGGACTTTGGAGAATTATCACTGCAACAAAAATGTTATCCTCCGCCTTGCCAAATTATGTTACATTGCGTTGTGGTAACAGTTGAGCAAGGTTAAAAAAAAAATTGCGTTTTGTTTTGCTGTCTTCTAACGCATGAACAGGCCAACAACTGACAACTTATCAAAAATGAATCAAAGCTTAAACACACTATCGCCCACACACGTTTTTGAACGATGCTAAAATCTCAATGAAGCAGTCTCAGCCCCCCACCACCAGAGAACATCAATATTAGATTGACCTCCCATCATGAACAAACATAGAAACCCGATGTGTCTACCAACACACACACACACACACTCTCAGCCCTATAAGGAGAAACATGGAGCCCTGAGGTGATAGAATTGAGTGGACACTAACTCTGACACCATTAATAGAACAGTTATCAATATCATCTCCTGGGGCAAATACTAGATCTGTGTGTGTGTGTGTGTGTGTGTGTGTGTGTGTGTGTGTGCGCGTGTGTGTGTGCGCGTGTGTGTGTGTGTGTGTGTGTGTGTGTGTGCATGCATGCATGCGTGCGATGAGGTCAGGATCACACCAATCAAGCCAGCCTCTAATGACCCAGTAGGGTAATTAAGACTCTAACAACTAACTGCCCTGCAGGAACACACGCACACACACACACACAAACTCACGCACACACACATGCACACACACATGCACACACACATCCCACACTGTTAAATACTGCATTACATTGAGATGTGACTCTGCCTGAGGCCTGTCTGAAACAAAGATCGGACAAATGTAGGACATGAAGGTGATAATGCAAAGCAAAGTGTCTTATTATAAAACAAATAACAGACCAGGTGCATGAAGGTAGACTTATTTGCATTTACTCAAGTACTATACTATAAGCTTATTTGCTTTCTGTCTGAGAGTGAAGAGAAGATCAATCTCATGTAAGTGTTTGGCACGAAGCTGGAGTGTGGACGTGGTTAGCCTAGCTTAGCATAAAGACTGGAAGCAGGGGGAAACTGTTAGCTGGGCTAATGTGATATGATGTGAATGTGAATATTCCCTGACTATACTCACACCTTGAATATTGTTTGTTAACACGTACACAAACAGAATTGTAATAACAACAATTTGTGGTTTTAAAGTGAGGTTGCGTTAGGCACCATTGTGTCTTAATAGAGACCATGCAACCTAATTTGGCACCACGCACTATAGCCGGAGACTGTATATGAGAAGTGGACGTAGTCACCATGACATCACCCATTGGTTTTTGAAGACTGACGTTTTGAAACCTTGAGTTCAACATTTTGGCCGTCGCCATCTTTGTTTTTTGCAACCACAAGTGACACAAGAGGGTGGAGCTGCTGATTAAGACATTTTCAGGTGACCAAAAAGATTATAATTAACTTTGATGAACTGCGAACACACAGTGAAAGGGACGAAAACACAGATAACTCCCAAACCGGAAAATGGTTATCAGCATCCCCTGCTTTATGGTCTATTTAACTCTGAATGGGACCATAATTTACTAAATGAACATCATGCTGTATTGAAGAAGACTTGAAACTAGCGATTGAGGTCATAAACTCATGTTTACAATGTTTACTGAGGTAATAAATCAACTGAGAAGTAGGCTCATTTTCTCATAGACTTCTATACAATCAGACTTCTTTTTTGCAACCAGAAGAGTCGCCCCCTGCTGGCTGTTAGAAAGCATGCAAGTTTAAGGCATTTCAGCATTGGCTTCACTTCTCAGACCCAGAGCGAGCCCACTGCCGAAGACACATTGTGCAGAAATACTGCTTGGATGGATATTCTCTCGTACATGTCCCTGCAGCTCCAGCAGTGATGGAGACCGTCTGTCTGAGGCAGCACCCTCACTAAAACAAACGTGTGCCAGGTTTAAAGAATTCCCTCAGGTCCCTACTTCCCATTTATCTCGGTAGTAATCAAATCAGAGGAGCGGTACCATGTGTCCGTCAGGAACACACTGCCTTTAATTGTTTATCTTCAAGTGAGAAGAAGTGAGAGAAAGGTTAATTGGACCATAATTTACTGCCAGGGAAGTAGAAGTGGAGGAAAAGTAGGAGTGAGGAAGAAGAGAGTGAGTGATGGGGGGAACGTTCGGGTTCTTGATGGATGGAAAACAGATCAATGAAAGAATTTATGTGGAGGGAAGGAGCACTATGGGCACTAAGGTTCTCGGTGTTTGTGGGGATTTTCACCACCTATGAAGAAGTTTGTTTAACATTTACAGACAAATTACTCTTGTTTTTGTTAAATCTGATCATGTTCATTGGCTATATCTTTAAATGTGACTCCTTTTAGATAAAACAAGTTAAACTAAAATAAAATGAACATAATTGAAACATCATTCTAGACCATGAACCGAACAGTTAAATTAATAAATAGATTATAAAAACAAAATACTTTCAGATATATGTTATTTGTCCAGCTGAAACTCCAAAAACAACAAAAAATGTTAAATCTCTCTTTCATCATCATTCTTCTTTTAATGTAATGTTGGTTTGCAGCAGTGAAATAGTGCATGATCACCATCATCTGGTAAGAAGTCTGGTTGGATGGATAGACTTTTTATTACAAACATTTCTACTCCATTTCTACCTTCTTTAGTGTTTCAGTGTGACTGCTATGGTGTCGTATTCCTGAATATTTTTTCAGATGACTATTTTGGACAAAGAAAACAGAAAAACATATTATATTATCGTCTATTCTGATTCACAACAAATGCAAAAAAAAAGTAATTTGTCTAAGTTAATTTTAGATCTTAAATGTCCAATGACAGGAAACATTTTTGCAACTAGGCAGCATGAAAATATAAATAAAAAAGCTAATACAAATACGGATAAGTGCTAGGCTGCAAATATAGTGCATATTTAGTGTTTACTGCACATCAAAGAAATTAAATTGACTTGCTAAATCAAAATTAGGAGATCATTTGTCAATTTCTGATAAATGTGACCATGTTTTATATCAATTATTCCTTTTCATCCTTGGTTGTGGTTTCTTCCTGACAGAAATGGGCTCGCATAGTTTTCGAAAAAATGCTCGGAGTGAGTAAAGACGTCCAAAGATAAAAAAAAAAAAAAGAGGAAGTGGATCATCCGAGCATTCGTGAAAAAGACGTACAGTAGGTATGGACAGACAGGAGAAAGGAGGGATGGAGAAAGAGAGGGGCGGGTTTGGGGGGTGCTGTTTGAGTAATGTGACGTGGCGTGGTCCCCTGAGTCTCCTGGGTGGAGGAGTGAGAGATTGGCTGTCGAGTCAAACACAGAACCCCTCCATCCCTCCAGTCCCCCCTCTACCACTATCCGGACCTTCCTCCATCCTGACTCCATCTGTCAGACGCCACAGAGACGTCCACAAGCCTAACAGCAGGATGTCCACACACACCTGCATCTAAAGAAACACACAAACATGTTCTACTGTATTTGTGAGGACATTATAACCTTTATTACATATAAGAGATAAGGGACCACATTTGATTCATACTATGGCCGACATGTTGTCATTCCTCAGTTATTATCAGGCGTCTGTTATAAACATATCTAGTTTAACCATTGTTCTCAATCAGAAGTTGTTGGTTGCATTTGAAATCCCATACTAACATGCTATATAGTACGCTAAAACAGTGTGTGAGATATTTTAGTATGTCCAAAACCTTAGTATGAAACCAGTAGTACGCGAATTGCGTGCTATTTCTGGTGAAATATTACAGTCTGCAACGCTGGACACTAAATATAAGTGTAAATATAAGATTTCACTTTGCTAGACGTAATGTATATTTTAAATTAATTTAGACTTTAATTCTCACGGACCGTTGTTTTGGTCACATGAGGTTGGCACGTGTTACCACGGTTACACGTCTCCAACTGGCAAGGAGGCTCTCAGGAAGTGACGACGTAAATACTGCTCAGTGCGTCCGAAAAGATATATAATACTGTTTATTTACACAAAAGTATGTTGAATGATACACGGTACACATATTGGGTATGTAGTGTGTAGTATGTGATTTTGGATGAAGCTAATGTATATGAAAGTTGCTGGTAACCATAGCAATGGTACCAAATGCTTTAGACTCTATTAGCAATTAATTGATAAACTTAATCAAACACATTTTAAAATGTAGTCGTACCAAAACATGGTATGAATGGACAGAATGGACTACCAGGTGTGGTAATATAGAAAATCATGAACTTTGCAGATGCCACTCTACTTTGTGTTTTAATGCTTTGTCTCCACTTCAAGGTGTGTGTTGTAAACGAGTGGATAAGAGAATATTTAGGAGTGTTGTGTGGATGTGTGAATGTATTGGATGTTGTTATTGATTGGATGGTTGGCTGCTCTATTGATTTTTCTGTAGTTTTATGGTAGTTTGTAATTATGGTGGATCAGCAGGGCTGTGAATGCAAGATAAGTTTCCCCACAGGAACAGTAACATCACGCTGTCTATTATTTTGTTATCTTATTGTTGATCTGCAGGAGTTACTTGAAGTCTAATATTGGCTGAGGACTGATTTAAGTGTTCACAGGAACCATGTTTGAGGTGTCCTAATACATGCTTGAAATGGACAACTGTCAACTAATCAGAAAGTTTTTTTCTTTGCTGTGTGTGTGTGCGTACAATGTGTTTTCATCACATTGTGGGGACTTACTGCACTTGCCAGAATCAAACAATTAGGTCCCCACAAGGTTATCCTTTTTGGGTTAAGACATGGAGGGATTATAGTTTAGGTTAGGGTAAGCATCCATATAATTATAAAAAAAAGATGACTGCTTTCAGCGATCTTAACTAGGGCTGTCGAAGTTAACACAATAATAACGCGTTAACGCAAATTTGTTTTATCTAGGGATGTTAATAATTAACCGTTTAACCGTTAAAGGGACTATTTGTAACTTTCATAAATGCTTGTTAACAGCGACACCTGTGGCCATGAAGTCAACGAACGTCAGCGTCGGGCTCGCGCTTGCTCGCTCTAAATAGACATGAACGAGCATCGCTCAAAACAGTGAGGCAACACACCTCAGCTAAAACCACAATATCACTCTATATTTCACCTGCTTGGTAGTAATGTTAGTTGACCAGAGGGAGGTCTCTCCATGAATCACTGCTGATCCTAGTGTTGGCTTTTCCTGCTCAGCCTCCGGTGTCTCCCTCCCTCCGGAGGGAGACACCGGAGACTGAGCAGGAAAAGTGTGTCGGTGCCGGGGCTCTGCAGCGAGTAATGTTACTGTCTCCAACCGGGTGCCGCTGATAACATTTCTAGCTGCGGAGCCCCGTCACTTTACAAGACACGGGAAACCTCTGTTGGTCTGGAGGAGCTGCAGCATTTATTTCTGCACAAACGTTGACTGTGCATTCACTAGATATTCTCAGAGCTAAACTAACTCTTCTGCAGTGTGGAGTGAGCGCGCGTTCACGTCAAGAGGCGGAGCGAGTCTGCGAGAACGCGCGCGCTGTCTGAGTGAAGGCAAGCAGGCAGAGGAGCAGGGTACAGCGGCCACACGCGAGTGCACATATGCGAGCGCGCATGTGTCCCGACCCGGTACATTTATACGCTTAAAAAGTTACAAACAGTCCCTTTAACCGACATTAAGCATTTTAACTGATTAACGCTATCGGTTAAAACGGTTAAAATAAATGTTAATAATTAATAAAAAGCTGAGAAAAACTTGTCACTTAAAGGAGAAACGCTGGTCCACCTTAAGAAAGTCTGAGCCGGCGTTACAGATACAGGAAGTTGGCTCCCGTCAATAGCTCGCTTGAGCGGAGGAGTTGTAGCCTCGTATCCTTCATTCACCGACAAATAAACTGTACACACACTGTCTGCTACACCTACGTTCACAGCTACAGTATAACGCCACCGACAACACACACGGTCTGTCGGAAACCATCATCCAGAAAGGTACAAACGTGACTTTTGTTTGGAGTTGTAACTTGATAAGAAAGTATGACCAAAAGTGGTAGTTGGCTGAAGCCGCAGGAACATCTAAACTGACTGAAGCAGACATCCAAGGACCTTAAACATGCTTTTCTAAAAACCTTAATACAAATGGAGCAATGATTTCAAAAGCGGCACCAATTTACACCAGAGGATGTAGAATTAACATAGACCATAATATCCAGTGATTTTTTTAGAGCAGCATCTCGTGGCCACAGGTGGTATCGCAGCTGAGGACATTTCAACCTGGCTGCTTCAGTCAAACACACACACACACACACACACACACACACACACACACACACACACCCACACCCATCACTTGCTAAATTAAAACAAGGTCATGCCCTCCCCCGACCCCTCAAGCCAAGGTCAGGCTCAATCATTTCACCTCAACACACCAATTTCCTTTTTTCCCCTCAGAGGAGACTTTCATTTCTCTTCCATATCTCCTCCTTTATTTCTCTCCGCCTCTCTTTTCTATTACCTCTTCCTGACCCCCCTCCTCCCCCTCCAACCTCCTTATATGACACACATGTTGAAAACAGACAGTACATTCTGATTGTCAATATCAAAGCGTCTGTCTTTTTTGTACACCTCAGGCGAGAATCTGAATGATCAGTATGTTTTTTGCTGTTGGGGAATCAACACTAATGAGCCGTTGTTGATTTACAGTAGTTTTCCTTTCACTGAGAGAATATTCACCTGCACACTAGAACACACACATACAAGCACAGAGACCCAGAGGACAGCAGCATACCGCATGTCGGGCTGTCAGTCAGAAGCCAATAACGATCAGAGCGCTCTGAGAATATGAGTCGATGAAATTGCTGAGCAAATAGTCCGTGGCCCGGCCATTATTGGGTCTTCTTCTGCATATCTGCTGCTCAGTGCAATATCTGCTGATGGATGCTGAGAGCTGTGTTTGACCAGGAGGTGAAGCCACATTTCAGAGAAACACGGGAGCAGAGTATTGTTTTACCACAGTCCTTTGTTCCCTGTGGCCTGTGTTATTCATCCAAGTTAACAATGAGGAACCTGCTCTAGAACACAGCAGCTATACACTGTTTATGTACTGTAATTTAAAAATGTACAAGATATACTTCACTCTGAATTCTATTGTTTCTCCTTACTAATCTATTAGGGCTGAAATATTAATCAAATGTTAATCACAATCACAATTTTGGCTTCCCACAATTAGATGAACATGATCGTCTACAATATTGAAGTAAAACTCTGCTGCATAAACGGTAATAGTTTCCTAAACTAACAGCTAGAGATGCACCATCAATCAGCAGCCGACTGAAGCCGACCGTTTTCAGCAGTCTCATATATTAGATTTTTTTGGCCGTCACACACTCGTGCAGCCGCAACATGATGGCTTTGCATCGGCACACAGCGGCACAATCGGTAACATGTCGTCAGTGTGGAAGTTCTTCAGTGGGAGTGAAGAAGACATAAAGCTACAATTTGTCACAACTACGAGTCCAAAATAATCCGTAGACCAAAAACCTTAAAAAAATTGAAACAACGAACTTAATCAGACACTTTTGTAATTCATTCTCATGCTGCTCAGTGTAATCACAGTAACCGGCTCGTCTGCCGACAGCACAGAGCTGAGGAAGTACATTATAGTGTGTTCAAGCTCTACTAAGTGAAAATGATGAAAATTGGGCGATGGAAAAACCCTATCATGATGCGTTCGAATGTAATCTTGTAAATTGTAGATTTTGGCGAGAAACTTGAATAAATACAGTTGTTTAAAGGAGATGTTTTCGAGGCAATATCAAATAGATATAAAATAGCATATTGCATTACTTCGGAAGAGTCAATTGTAAATAATATAAACTAATGGTTTGCCTCTGGAATTCCAGTTAAAATCATGGAATGTGCAACTCAGAGGGTATTATCTTGCTTATACAATGAACGATAGCCAACACACTGCTATGGTTCATCAATCAAACTAAGTGAAACATACACAGGGCCACGTAACATCACATCATGTGACAACGAAAAACCCATGTAGGCCTAGATATATACACCTATATATACATTGTGGGTTCATGCCATTGGATAGTCAAATCATGTGACAAATGCACAGTTGAACAAAGAAGAAAGAAAGAGATTGGCGCTAAAAGCAAACAGAGAAGCGTCAAGATTATTTTGTTAGTGAAAAAATAACCCGACCAAGAAAAAAAAAAACGATTGCACACGTACAAACACAGCGGGCTGAGACACACACGCTCTCATATGAGCTGAAGAAGATGGAGTGTTGAAATAAAATCTTGCCACAGGGCATCACTGCATTAAAACACACACACATATATTTATACAGTATATGAAGTATGTATATAAATATATATATTTATGGGGACAGCCAACCCAAATGAACACACACACACACACACACACACACACACACACAGATTCAGCAGGAATGGGCTCTGTCAGAACGTGCAATCCATTCTGCAGCCGTGGCCTGAGGCAAGGCCGTTAAGGAGACAAATGGAGGGAAATAGAGTCTCAACAGCCACTGCTCTGCCTTCATCCTTACACTCACACTCTTAATCACACATAGACACATACACACACACACACGCGTGCGGCTGCCATCCACACATTAGCCGGCCCCAGTGGTCCCATGCGTCCAGCAGCCTCTGCTCGTCCTGCAGAGCCATCACACTCTGGTTCACGTGAACTGCCACAAATTAACCAGTAGCCTCTTAACCTTTCCAGTGCTGGAAATACATCAAGGCTGCCCCCCCCCCTCTCCTCCTGCTCGCTATCCCTTCGGCAGGGTCTTTTAGACTGGCTTTCACATTGAAAACAACACTGTGGCACCATATCGTTGCATAGCAGTTGCTTTAATGTGATTGTTTTACTGCACACTGCATGCAAGGTAAATAAAACAAGCAATAAAATATGTGAATATAACAGTGCATCGACTCTTCAGAAAAACAGCTATGTTTCTGGAGAATCTGACTACTTAATGATTTAAAGAGTTTCACTGAAGTGCAGCAGAGGGGAGAGAAGTGGTTAAGGAAGACAAAGATAAGAAAGAGGCAAATGGCTGAGCAGCAACAACGAGCATTTGAAATCCTAGTTAAGGCCAAAAGGCAGAAGAAAAGATGCACTTGGAGAATAATGCCGTTAAACTGAACTATAGTTGATACTGAAGTCTATGTTCAGGGTGGTGGATGGGTTCGGCTGTGGATGTTCTTTTAAACAGTTTCGAGTGCCCACAGCAGCCAGTCCACAAGAATGTTTTCATGGACTTCTTTTCCGGTGGGTTCGCAGCTAATGCTGCCTTCAAATGAAACTCGTGAGCTCGTGTTTACAACATGGGAAGTCAGGTACACGATATGCTTGGCGTTCAAGTGGTTAAAGCTGAAGTAGGCGAGATTGGAGCAAATACTGATTAAAAAAGGTGATTTCTATATCCTGACAGTAGTGCATGAGACAGGTAACCTTAAAAAAATCATGTGCCTCCGGTTTCCTCCGGTGCTCCTAACGGCATCTGCAAAATTTCACAGACCGGAGGAAAACAAGCAGTCAGAGCTGATCTGAGGTCTGTTGTCCATCTGCTGTCTATGAGAGCCGGCTGTCAATCTCTCGCGAACTCCGACCAAACGGTCAAACTAGGCAGCGCTGATCAAATATGAATCAATATTATGTTACGTTAAGGCCTATTTCTCTCCTCAAATGAAGAAGTCTAGTTATCTAGACTCAGAACACTTGAAATACAATATGATGAAAGGTTATTATGGATTTTTTTGCCCAATGATGCCAAAAAATATACTGCCTACTGCCACTTTGAGTACGGACATTACGTGACAAATAAATCAACGTTGACTTGTGGTTTCTAACGGGACACCAACACCAGCCTCCAACTCCATTCTCCTCATTCTCTATACTTCCTGGTTCACAATTACGTGGATTACATACTAATTGATTTCATCCTGACCATCATGAAAAAATGGGAAATTAGTGTCTATGTACACAAATCAATACATTAAATTTGATGACTATTTCAGGAACTGGTGCGCAACTGGGATGAACTAAAAACCCACTGACTTCGAGACAAGGGAACCGGAAGTGGTAAAACGCTATAGTTCATATCAGGGCTTTAGGGCTCATTCCTGCAACGGACTTCATATTTTTGACTTATCATAGTAGGTAAAGCACAGATGGACCTACTAATATGAACAATGTGTCAGCTCTATTCCAGTAAGACATACCAGGGTGACAGTGTACCAGCATGCACAATACAAAGAGCCTCTAAGGACAACAGCTGAATGGAGTTCAGCCATCATTAGCTTGATTATTTACACCTGTGCTGTTTCCTACTGTGGCTAATAGGCCTATCATCTTGTTAACACATTGTAAAACACACTTCAAACTTCAAACTGGACAGAAACAAAATAAAACTCACCATACCCAAGCCGTAGTTTGTTGTCGCAGATGGCATCAAACAAAACCGGCCCACGCTGACAGGCAGCTCAGGCTCTGTGTGGTCCTACAGACATGGTCTGGTCCCCTCCGGCCTGGTCCGCATCCTCCTCGCTGCAGCAGCAGCCTCCAGTGGCCTCTCTCCGGTAGAATATCCGAGTTAGCCAAAAGTAAACACTGTAAAATGTACACTGAAAACATCTTCTGCGCTGCACTGGGGTGACATTTTCGCTGTTGGAAACGTAACAAGCAAAGAGGACAAGGATGTTTATGAGCGACATTGCGCCCCTTAGCCAAAGAGTATAGACGCAAAGAGATGAATCTCCAATTATTTTTGGACAACAGCCGCAAAACAGCCATTTTGCAAGAGGTTTCAGCAGTCAGAGTTATCCAAAATCAAGTGGCTATTTTCCACAATTTTTAGCATTAAATACCCTCCTTGTGTTTCTTCAGACAGTGTTTACTTGCTGTCTAACTCAGACTGCTGCAGCCATGGATAAGCTTTGTACTGCATTTTTGCGAGCAACAAGAACTGTGGATTTCAAGCCCCATCTTTCACAATGTAGTCTCCATAAAGAAATGGCCAGTGTGGAGAGTAACAAATCAATACATGTTTAAATGTATAAAGCAAGTATTATATACAATGGGCCTTAAGAAAATCTGATTACAGAATCTCAACCTTTTCAGTGCTTGTGCACACACATACGGAGTGTTTCAGACGGACAGTATGAGAAAAATAGTGTCTTTTTTAAACATTAAAGCATGTAGACATTGTAGAGGCTAAGCCAAGCTTTAAAGGTGTTGCACTGGGCTCACCTGAATGACGCGCTGAATAACGTTATCGTGTATGATCAAAGAAACACTTTATGCTTGAGCACTCTGTTCGTTTCATTTCCATTAAGCTTATCCATTAACTTGATTACACATTCACTCGAGTAGCAATAAACAAACAATATACAAGTAACGACTGCAGCAACATGCTGCCTCATCGGTCAAAAACGGTTTAAATGCTTCTGGGCAGAACACTTGACCCGGCCAAGATTGGTTCCTACTTATACATTCCAGTACCAATTATCCCCAGGAGACCCGAGACACCATTTGGCTCCCACAGACATGTTTTTGTAGAAACCCAAAGTACAAGTATGAACCTAAATATAAGCATGATATGTCCCCTTTAAGCACAGTACTTGAGTAAATATACTGATGCTATATACTTACTCACACACAACTTGGCCCCATCATCATTTCAAACCTTTATCTCCATCTCTTCATCCTCCCCCTGCATATTTTTCACACATTGTTTTATTTCTCTGCAGAGTACAGAGTACAGTAAGGGGTGTTTGGGGCTTGGGGGGGTAGCAGAGTTGTTTCTGTAATTCTTCTTCATGCATAGTGGATCCCTTCCAGGCATTTGTATGACAGAGGGGGCCTTTCAAAGCAAATTAGGCTCTTTTTAGGCTTCATCGGGCACAAGCCTGTGTACTCCAAGGTCACATCTAATTTGATATGGAAGTGGTTTTAAATATTCATCCATGACCCCAGGTGCTCCCCTATGTACAGGCAGCGAGAGCGTGGAGCAGTGGCGGGTACCAACGCCCCCTTGTTAGCTGCTGTCACTGAAAACACAGTGTTCCCAACACTCGCTGCAGGCAGTCAGGCAGGGAAGTGGAGGGGTAAAAAGTAACGTTCGACTTGAATCGCGTTGGGGGAAAATCCTAGTTGCATCCGAACAGGTGACATTTTTCAACCCGTTGAACATCGTTTTTCCCCCACCAAAGTAGTCATTTGCATGTAAATTTGGGGAGCTGCTTCACAGCCAATTAAAAACCCGCCCAAGGAGTGTGTTCTTTTATTAATAGTTTAACTGTAGGCAGGAGGGTTTTACAAGTTCTTGCGGGCACTTGGCACACGCATGAACATCACAGAGGGTTTACCGCAGCCAACAAGGATCTTTAAACTGAAAATATCTCACTATAAATCCTGCTGCATTATTCAAATTGATGCTTCATTAGTTTGAGCTTTTTCTAACTAGTGGAAAATACGGCCTCGTTTCTGCTGAAACCACAACATTTTAAGATAAAAGCACCTCATTTGCCTACAGGTATGTACGTTTTTTGGACCAATATGTGGTCAGTTAGTCTGATTGAGCAACTATACAGCCAGATAATTAAACCACTATAGGCACATTTTCATGTCATTTGTTGATGTGATTTTGATCATGCTTCATTAGCAGTTGAAGGATTACATTATCCTTAAGTCAATTCTGATTTATTTATATATCAAACACACAACATTAACAGATCCTGACCAGCCCGAGGTCTCTCACAAGTCAAGGAAAAATATCCCCTAAAAGCAAGGGCATACGATATAATGAAACAAGACTCAGAGTCTGTAGCGATGCTATAGCAGGTCTGCTGCATTGCAATCAATTTCAGTCCGGACCAAAGTGGTGGATTGACTAGCAATGCCATCCATAGAGCAAAATGGAAAAGCAATAACGGAGAAATTTGTATTAAGTTCTAACAGTTAGTCAACATACAAAATGCAACAATAGTATTCTTGATCCACAATAGAGTCCACTACAGGTTCAGTGAATTTTCTAAAACTTATTAGATAACAGGTTCTATTTTCTTGCCAGTGCAAAGCGACAATGAAACTGCATCGTCAATTACAGTACATGTCGAGGGAACGTATTTCCCCCCAGATTACATTTGTGTTTGACGTATCACAAATATGTTTAATCCAACCTTGTCTTCTACAAAATGATGTTCACATACAACTAAATTGCATTCTCAGTTACGTTTCTAGGGAAATGTATTTTTTTCCCAGATTACGGTCGCAGTTTTAAATAGTTTTAAACAGTTTTAAACACGTGGTTAACGTTGTAAATTGAAACAAAACAAAACAAAAAATGCAACAAAACTAGGGAAGAGGACGGGGTGGATTGATGGGTTAAACACGGACGCAGTTTTGAAACGACAAAAGCCCCACATTTTTGGTTCAGAAACGTCGAGATTTAACGTATCTGTGGTTTGCAGAAACGTACAATGCCAACATTTTATTCTGGTGACTGGGTTGGGCTGGTAGTGCAAACACAGTCACAATGAATTTTTCTTTGGGCGGTAGTTTAAGTGATTTGTTTCCATTTGCTCAGACCACTTTTTTATACAAAAGGCAAAGCAATGTTCGTGAGTTTAGCTGGCAGATGCGTGCGAACATCTGGAATAAACTTGATTAGTGGCTAAGTCTTACCAGTACAGTTATAATTATATACATATTTATTTGTGTACTAGTTGAATAAATGATCTGCTGTTGTCTCTGGTGAGGAGAGTCTAACTACAGAAGTGTTCAATCGCCATCCACACCTTCATTTTCTGTTTAATTGCATAACTATGCAGATTGTGTATGTAGGAAAAGTAGAAAGTCTTGAAAAAGGAAGTACCACAAGTAAAGCACCACAAAGGTTGTATCTGAGTAAACATACTGTCAGAAGTACTTTAGTCAGAGAGAGACTTTTGTAGAGATGGGTTGGGGATCCCAGGGATAATGTGAGTACACTTGCATGAGCTCACTGACAAATGAACACATGCATCATCACACACATTCACACATACGCGTATTTACGCACACACACACAGTGCTCTGCGTAGCATGTGTGTCAGCCCCAGAGGGGTATTTTGACAGATCTCTTTGATATGTGTCGGTGAGATCACACAAATATTTAACAGCTACAGCTAAATCACCAGCAACTATTGCTGCTTTAAATTAAATGTATTATTCAAAATGAGAAACATAAATATGCGCACACAGATACATATATACAGACATACAGCACAGCACATATCCGTGCATACGTTTATATATGCATTTCAAAGAGTTTGCATTGATGCATATTTTCATCATAGGTATAACACGCGCTGTTATTTTCATATGCATTTGACAACGGCACCGAGGCTGATTTGCTGGCTTAATAATGCTATCAGACACACACACACACGGTCTTTTCTAGTTTGTGCATGTCAGCCGTAATAATAACATACACATATAACACGAAGTGGGTACAAGTGACGACTCCCCTGTTATAGTGGGATCACTATAACAGTAGTCACCCATCAATAATAGAATGGAAGTAACATAATGCACTGCTAAGGCCTATTATATGAAGGAGGGACAACATGTAGACCGACTGATGTGATTTCCTACCTTCGGATGAGCAGGAGGCTCGAATAATCAATCATTAGTCACACAGGCTTCCATTGAAGTGAATGAGAGAGAGGAAATATTCAAAAAAGGTTTAGGTGTGACTGCACCTTCAGCTGTGCAACGTATCCTCATACAGCGGTTTGTATAATATCTTACGAAAAATTATTCCTCATTTTTCATGTGTGTTACTACGAATGTTAAGCAACATGTGGCAATTTCCACTCATGACTTGCATACATATTTCAAAATAAACTTCCGTTTTCAAAGGAAAACATTTTGTTAGGTTTAGGCAATATATGAATTTTGGATATGAAAACCAGTCTCCTGGGCAAAAATCCAGTGTTGAGTTTGTCAATCTTTATACTTCCTGGTTCACGACAAGGTCTATGGAAGGAGGCTGGGACATGGGCTGACACAGATCTTCTGTTATGGGGTATAACGCATGCGCAGTGTAACTGAAGCCAATGCCAATTTCGGCGAGCGCAGACCAGATTTCACTGCGCATGTGTTGTACCCCAAAGATATGACGCGTTGATGAAGCGTGACTCAGCAGCCTTCCTTAGGCCTTGGTTCACGATTAGACGGATTAAATGTGAAATGGTTTTGTGTGATATACGAATTACAGTGCATTACTTTTCATAGGTCTAGCTATGAACGGCGTGTGAGAACCGCCTAAGCTGTGCTATATGGTGGGATGATGGTATGACTTGTATGGGGAAGGCTGAATCTGCTCTTCCTCCCCAAATGACACGGTCTGAGCTCTCTAAGACTAAAGCTATTACCAGAACTAAAGTCAAAATTCCCAAGTTTATTACCAGGAAGTTTCATCCTTGGACGTTCACACACTTTTGTCTATTTCTGTTCTGGGGTTGTTTTTCCTGGTTTGGGATCCCTTAGTTCCAATGAAGGAAAATCTTAATGACGCATCATACAATGATATTTTAGACTACAATAGTGTGTTTCCAACTTTGTGTCATCATTTTGTGTTTGTCCCTTTCCTGTTTCACTATTCCCCTGTGCACAAATCCAGCTCTATAAAGAGATGGTTTTCCAAGTTTGGTGTGGAAGAACTTGACTGGCCTGAACAGAGCCCTGACCTAAACCCCATCCAACATCTTTGGGGAACTGGAACACCGATTGAGAGCCAGACCTGATCACCTGGTCAACATCATTGTTGGACCTCACTAATGTTCTTGTGTCTGAATGGGAGCCAATCCCTGCAGCAAGTTCAACATGGAAAGACTGAAACCAGAAGAGGTGAGGCTGTTAGAGCAGCACATCTCTGGGAACGTTTTACTAATGGTAGAACTTAATGACTTAAAAGCTGGCCTTGGAAGCAGTTTGAGTTTTCTTGTCAAAGTGTTACAGGTGTATCTTTAATAAGGACGGTCTGTTAGGAAAATGTGTTTTTGGCCTCAGGTGAGTTTATTGCTGCAGTGCTGCAATCAGATACTCCCTACTACCTCATATCGAGCACTCTTAGAGGATAATTCCAGGTTTTTACAACTTGGGTCTTACTTTGATAGTTAAGGTTATGGTTTCTATTGATTTTGATAATGCTGTACTCAAAAAAGATTTGGAAACACTTTTTTTGGAGGTCAAAATGCGCAACGTATCTTCAAACAACGGTTCATATGATACGTTACGAAAAGTTATTCCTCATTTTCCATGCGTCCAGCAACACGTGTCAATTTTTGCGCGTCACATGCATGCCGTCTTTTAAAAGGTCCAGTGTGTAGGATCTGGCGGTATTTAGCGGTGAGGTGAGGAGATTGCAACTGAAGCCTCTCCCGTGTGCCAAGCATGTTGGAGAGCTGGCCGAGTGGCCGACGCAAAAAAGCAAATGGCCCTCTCTTGAGCCAGTTGTTGTAAGAGTAGGTCATTTGGAGCAGAGCAAGTGCTTAGAGGGTGTGTGTGTGTATGTGGGAAGCCAGGGGTGAAGGATACACAGGGTACGAACACCTGCCTCCTGGGCAGAAGTCCAATGTTTTTGAACCGACCCGTCCACCCCAACCTCCACCCATGGCGTTTGTTGCTCTTTATACTTCCTGGTTCACAATTACGTAAATGAAATACGCATTGGTTTCGTGGAATATATACGAATTACAATGCATTACTTTTTGTAGGTATAGCTAAGAACGGTGGATGAGAACAGCCTGACCTGTGTGCAAGTGAATGCACCCAAACTGCCATCTTTGCACTGGGGAAATTGTGTGAACACAACTACAGTAAGTATACGTACAAGAATTGTGTCTCCATAATTTATATCAGCGGCTTTTCATTAGTTAAGTTCATTTATTTACTAGTGACAGGTAGGGATGTCACAAGACCCAATCAGTACCAACTCGGTACCAAAATTAAAAAAATGTGACGGTACTCGTTTTCTTCGGTACCAAAAGTACCGAACGATGCCTGTAATGTCATTTGGTACCAGAGCATAGGTACTGGAGATGCGATTCTTCCGGATCTAATGGGGGCAGTATACGCTTACAAGTGTTCTCATTTGCCGTGAAATGAAGGAAGAAGAAGAACGCCGTAACAGCATGGAAAAAAACAACAACACGAGACGTGAAATATGGCAGCTGCTGCAGCGATACCTCCGCCTCAACTCGTTGAGAAAACAAATAGCAAGAGTCGGGTACGGAAGTACTTTGCGTTCGAGGCGGATTTACAAGGAGTAATAATAGATTTGCAAAAAACAATATGCGGTGCAGTAACGGTGCCGTCGTACTTTTCTTTCCAAAGGAGAAAATACCTCCAATTTAGCAAAGCACCTCAAAGACAGACATACAGACAATATTTTTTGTTTTAAATACTTGAATGCTACATGCCACTGTTCTGTTCTGCAATGTTAATAGAGCACAAATACCTGGCATTTGAGTCATATGATATTTCATAATTGGTCTGATTCAGTCTGCAAATGTGGAGTGTCTCATAATACAGCAGCTCTCTTTAGCAATGAACCCGCTCAGCTGTAAAAATGCTGCAGTTAGCCCAGCTGTCACACACACACACACACACACACACACGGCTCAGAGTTGCACAGCAGAGCACAACACCTGGACACACTGAAGATGTCCTTCAAACTTTCACATTTTCCATCGCAGCAGTAATATGTAGAGGCTCTTTGTCTATCTTTGCATTACTTTCCTCCACTTATAAAGCATACATATTATGTGTAATTGTTCGATCAATAAAGAACCATCTTCATGTATTTCTCTTTTCATTTCCAAGGTAAACTGTTCAAACCTATCGCACCTCATTCTCATCCTCCCATACATCGCAACAGATTCCTCAGAGATGCTCATACTTATTACCGACCACAAAGGTGCACATTCCGACAGCTCGCGCACAAAGAGTTGAGAGAGATAAAGATGAAGGAAGAAAAAGGACAGTGGCTTATTTATTTTTCACAGTTATTTGTGCAATTCCCATACACGCAGCACAGAGACAAGGTTGGCCTTTTGTCTGACAGTCCTTGCAATCTGAGAGATGATATTGAACTTTGAAGTTTGTCTCAACTCTCAAGAGGATGTTTTTCAGTAAAGAGAAGTAATGTGTGCTGTGGAGGCAGAGGAAGGAAAAGAGTTTGAACGCCTCTGCCTTTCTTTTGTTCTGTCTCTCTCCCTGCATCATATAGGCTCTATAGTATACTTCTCTGAGGCTCTTATCCTTTGTGCTCTGCAGAAAAAATGTCCTACAGTGCCCCCTAGAGGCAATCTGGAAAATGACACCCCCATTCAGTACTACTGGTGTGAACCAGTTTCTTTGTTCCAGCTGTTGGATTGAGAGGCTTTCTGCTAAGCATGGGATAACAAATTCAAATAGTTTCCAGCACAACAAGGACAATAGAAGCGACAGAGGGAAAGACTTCTGAGAGGGGGGAGGGGATGCACTTAATTTTCTTTCCTCCTACAGGTACTTGCATAAACCCAAAATGTCTCTGCATGAAACGCTCAAACATTGCAACAAAGACATGCACATCCACACAAAACCTCCATCTGTCACCTATTCAAGGTTTTTCTCTCTCTCCACGTCCCAGGTTTTAATTCAGTTTCTGTAAAAGAATATACCTCCACCCCCTCCCCCAAACAGCCCCAGATCCCAGAATTTAACACCACAGAAGAGGACAAAAAACCCCAACAATCAGATTCTAATGTGAAATCATTAGACGTGTTTAGTTAAGAGTTGATTCAGTGGGAGTTCGCAATTTTACAGTCAGTGAGCATGCAAATAGGCAGGTTGTGTTTCTGTGATGGGACAGAGAGGCAGCAGGGGGGGGTCTCTGTTGGTATGCATTAACACTGACAAACACACACGCGCATGCATGAACACACACACACACACAGCAGTACAACTGGTACATCCTCTTGATAGGTCAACCATACAGAACACACACACACACGCACACACACACACACACACACACACACACACACCCTGGGGCCCCTCATGTCTCACAATCACATTCAAATTGTTTATTCTCGCAATCTATCCATGTTAATGACTCTGCTGTGAAACATACTGATTATTTCGCCAGCACTGAGATGAAGAGAGGCAGTGTGTGTGTGTGTGTGTGTGTGTGTGTGTGTGTGTGTGTCCTTGACAGTCAAGACATTTTGGACATTGTTGAAAAATAGGGTCATTTTTGGACATTGAAGACATTTTTGGAAAGTGACGAGACAAGATTTTGGGAAAGTGGAGACTTTTTAGAAAGTCAAAACTTAAAAAATTAGATAATTTTCAGTCAGTTAGGGACGTTTTAGACAACATATCCTCATACAACGGTTCGTATGATATCTTATGAAATTTTTATTTTTAAATATTCCTCGTTTTTCATGCATTCTCCTAGGAATGTCCAGCAACACTTGACGCACATGTCAATTTACACTTGTTACATACATGGTCTTTTCAAAATAAACGTCCGTCTTCACAGGAAACAACTAGGTTAGGTTTAGGCAACAAAACTGTTTATGTAGGTTTATGAAAAGATTGTGATTTGGGTTAAAATAACTCCTGAAGTGGCGTAACTTATTACGTGACAAATAAATCAACACTGACTTCTGGTTTATGGATACAAACCTGTCCACCCTGACCTCCTCCCTATGCGGCGTTAGTCGTTTTTTGTACTTCCTGGTTCACGATTATGTGGATTACATGCAAATTGTATTTGTGGAATAAATGTGAATTACAGTGCATTACCTTTCGTAGGTTCAAATGGTGTATGAGAACAGCCTGGCTTAAGAATGAGCGGACCTTTTTGGAAAAGAAATTTGAAGTTGGGACATTTTTGGAAAGGGGTGACATATGTTTTGACAATGGAGCACCTTTGGAAAGTGAAAACATCTTTTGCAAAATGGGGGAATTTTAAATGATAACGACATTTTGGGAAAGTGTGTATATTTTAGGGTGGACGTTTTTAGAGAGTAAGGGCATTTTTTGGAGCATGAGGACATTTTGGAAGGTAACATGTCCAGATATATCCGCTGCGATCGCCCAGGGACTTGCCTCATCTCTCAAGCTGGTGAAGTTTAAGACCAACGATAGTCTACGGCTTAAGGCCCACACCGGGGAGCATGATGGATAAACGACAAATACTTGCTTGCAAATATTATATATCTAGGGCTTTTAGTGTGAAAGGTAAGAACAGAAAGAGTGGATCTGGTCTACGCTGCCTTTGTCAAGATTGGAAGAAGTAATAAAGTTTGTCATCTTGGTTTGGACTACAGAGCCTCCATGTAGTTGTTTCATAAATATAGGCACAACTCATTAGTTCTGCACAATATGATTGGTTGATGCCTTTATTCACGGTGAGAGAGCTCAGAAAATCAACCTTGTTCTGAAATTTTTTTTTGCTCTTTCGGTGCGTAATATTCACATTTATGTGAAAATATTTATGATAAAAACAACAGTCTGAAAAAATATATTGACATGCGAATTAATCGCATGAAAAAAACTCTACCAGTGTATAACAGCCTTTATAATTTAGGAAATAGTGTTTATCAAAGAGCGCTTAAAACAGAAATATTAAATAAACACTGACTATATTTTCTTTGTTAAAGTAGGCTACCACTCTTATCTAGACATACAGTATGGAGAGAAACACACAACATGCTGTGGGATGAATTCAAAGTACTGTACTTTTCGATTTTGAGCCATGTTTTCTTACTTCTGGAACAGAAATCCAGCATTTAAAGGTCGGCCATTTGTATTTAGCTAACAGTTGAACATTAACCTATAAAGGTTTGGAAAGGCATCTCTGTTTCAGTACATGCAACAGTCCTCAGTATGTACAGGTTGTGTCTAGAAGGCAACCCAAACATTTTGAAAACTTGCAAAAACTCTTGCAAGACTCGCTAGCCGAACAACCAATCCTAACCATAATCATTCAAGGTCATTGCCTAACCTTAACCATCTTGCTAGAGTTTCTCAACTTCTGGGGTTACCTTCCTGACACGAACATACGTGCACAAATAAAAATCCCTGGGTCTCGCAAGTATATTTTGGCAAGAATACCCTACTATGTAAGAGATAATGTACAGCGAGCCGATCATTGTTGCGAAATAAACCCTGACAGGGCGATGCACGAGAATTAAGAAATCAATAATTTGACACAAAAATGGTCCTTCAGAGTCCGAGATCAGAACTGTGTCCATAGCAACGGTCTGTGTGTGAACCTCCTCTGAGAGTCACCTCTCTCTGGTACATCCATTTAATGTGTGTGTTACATCTGTATGGTCCATTTAGTCTCATTTACATGAGGATATCCAGTAAAATAAAGAACAATGTGAAGGTTGACACTCATTATCCATGCCACACACACACACAGACACACACACGCACGTGAACGCACGCACGCACGCACGCACGCACGCACGCACGCACGCACGCACGCACGCACAGGCAGGATCAACAGTGTCAGGGAATCTCTCCCTCAGGAAACGAACCAGGATCCACCTGCCTAACAGACATCTCTCTTCTTCCCTCCTCTCTTTTCATCTCTCTCCTCCTGATTCGCTCCCTCACCCCTTTAGTGGCCTTTTCCATCCCCACTGAGGTTTCCACATCGAATCAAAACCTCATCTAATCCGGCTGTACTGAATCCAGAGGGGATCCACACACCAACACCGAGCAGTAAAACTTGAATCTCTTCACAAGACAATGACAGAAAACTGAACTAACAGCCCTCCAGAGTCCATGTCTCTGAGGCGGTGGGGGGGAAACTGCCACCGCTACTGCATCATGACCAAAACAAACAAAGATAATTTGCAGGTCAACACAGTGAACTTTGTGTCTGTGCATTTGTGAACAGGAGAATTTGAAACTCATCATGTAGAGCAGTCAGCTGAGAGAAGACACAGGTGGTGGTTTAATATCTGGCTGGGTGTGTGTGTTGGCTCATATTATTCCTAACATTTGATATAATACAACATAATAAATCCCACAGGCTCAACATGGTTATATGGGTGTAATTTCTCTCAGGACTGAGTATCAGTATGACCAGCTGTTAGTGGGCTACAACTGATTATTTGGATTATCGATTATTCATTTAATTTTTTAGCCATGCTAGCGGCCTCTAATGGCTCTATGGATGTCAATGTCATTCTGATTTGGTTCAGACTGAAATAACTCAACAACAATTGGATAGATTGCCATGACACTTTGTACAGACATTCATGGCCTTGAGAGGGTTCATTCGTATGACTTTGGTGATCCTCTGACTTTTCCTCTGGCGCCACCAGCAGGTCAAAGTTTTCACTGAGATGGTGAAATATCTCTATATCTGCTCGATCAGGCTGGTCTCATACATTGTTCGTAGCTATACCTATGAAAAGTAATGCACTGTTATTCATATATATCTCACAAAATACATTTTTGAGTACTTCACGTAATCGTGAACCAGGAAATATAAGGAGCGGCAAACGCTGAGTAGGGAGGTGGTCGGGGTGGATGGGTGGGTCTAAAAGTACCAGACATTCGCCAAGTAGACCGGCGTTTGTGTGAAACCAGAAGTCAACGTTGATTTATTTGTCACGTAACATATGTACTTAAGTTATGCCTCCGAAGTTATTTTAAGCCAAACCATGATATTTTCCTAAATCTAAATAAGTAATTTTGTTGCCTAAACCTAACTAAGTGGTTTTGTTGCCTAAACCTAACCAAGTTGTTTCTTGTGAAGATGGAAGTTTATTTTGAAAAGACATGCATGTAATGAGCAGAAATTGACACGTGTTGCTGTACATACGTAGGAAAACGAACAAAAAAAAGAGGAATAACTTTTTCATAAGATATTATACGTCCCCTTGTATGAGAATACGTTGACTCGATGGATTTGCACAACATTTTGTACAGACAATTATGGTACCCAGACGATGCATCCTGATGGCTTCAATGATGCCCTGACTTTTCCTCTATTGTGCCACCACCAGGTTGACATTTTTGGTCCATCCAACACTTTGGTCCAGACTTAAATAATTCAAAATAAACTCTTGATAAAAGGCCTAGTTTGTTTTTTTAATTTATTAATTTATTGGATTCTTTTTTAAATTTAGTTTCAGCAAGACGACTTTAATATCTTGGTGTCTGTGTCTAGTGCTCATCCTTGTGTTTCTGCAGGCCATTGTCGTCGTTGCAGTCATCCATCCCTCTCAGCTGACTGAGCTCAGCACTCATTGTTACAGTGACCTATGTAATACGGGCTCTTTAAAGCATCCCTATTGTTGTATTATTTCCCAAGTGGATGTCTTTATCTATACAATACGGGCGCAGACACGCACACACACACACACACACACACATGTACGTATACCGTTCTGCATAGGGCCAAATAAAATATATGCAGGACACATTTCATACCACACACAATAACAAAAGACAAACATTAATAGACAAGTGGGTCAGGCAGCTTTTCATTTGATCAGGGGCAGAATGGAATGTGAGGCTCTTCTTACAACTGCCCTTTGATTCTCTCAGTGTTGTGGTATAATAATAAAGATATCATACGTTGTTTGGAGGCCCTTTGGGGATACTTTGTTCGAGTGTCCACATATGGCTGGATGTTTGTAATGGTAATCCATTTTATGTTTGTTTGAAAGTTTTATGCATGAGATGTGTAGCGAGGATAAAAAAAAAAAGTAAATCAGTGAAACAAACAATAATCAACACGGCAGGACAGTAAATCAGGTAAAAATGATGAAACAGACAGTTAGGAAAGTTATGAAAGTGGGTTCTCAGACTAGAATTAAAATGTCATTCTTAGCCTGATAATCAGATGAAGAATGGCTGAAACTGTAGAAGATGGTGTCATGATGGACTTATTCTGTGATGGGATAGTTTTCCCTAACCATTCAGCAGCGAGGGACAAATTTGTTCCACCAACATAGTTTTCAGTTGAAGTATAAGATTACAGGAGCCAGTGGGCAACCTCCAGATCTGAGAAGTGAAGCCAATGCCTAAAAATGTCTAATTCAGCATTCAGCTTGTACTTAGCTCCACCCTCTTGTGCCACTTCTGGTTGCAAAATAGCAACATGACAACTGCCAAATACCAAGATGGCGACGCCTAAAATTACGAACTTCAGGCTTCAAAACGCCGGTCCACAAACCAATGAGTGACGTCACAGTGACTATATCCACTTCTTATATACAGTCTATGCGAGGAACACGTAATGTTTTTTCCACATAGTTATTTCTGTAAAATCGACTGAGTACGTTGACCACATTCATACTTGTTGCCATCCTTGTAGACATTTTATGTTGCCATTATTCTGCGTCTGGCACAGGAGGGTGACGTCTATGTTCTTAATCCTCATTTATACTCCTGAACGGATGCGTACACAACAGTTACGGACACCACAGATGTGTAGTAGTTCTGTTTATACTGTCCACCTGGAGGACCGGTTCCATACATGCGCACTAAATCACTACGCTACCATTTGCAGCATTGTGCACGTTCACAACACGAAATCTCTGATGATGAAATTTACGTCACACAGACCCCAGGGGACCCTTGCGTTCTCGCAAACTATAATATACACTTTAATACCACCTACAAAGCTCTGATTGGTTCAATTGTTTTGCCAACTAAGGAAACAGCCAATGAGTCAATGAGCACATTGTTTTTGAATCACTGGAAGAACCCAAGACGTGGGCCGCGATTTAGCCTTCTACAACAATGGGTTTTTCACCAACTGCTCCCTTGATGCTTTGGCAGCATGGACTTGTAAGGTATATTGCTGGATTCTAACAAAGTTATCATCTTTTTGTCTTGGTGAAAGTGACAGGTGTTCACATTTTACTGTCGGGTAAAGTATCAGATACTCATATTTCTTAGAATATTTTTCTTTTGAGAGAGACAGATGTGAGGGAAAACCCGTGGAGTTAGAAGCTCCTGGAAGAGAAGCTATAGCTATGAGAGGGGGTGGGGCCTCAGCTCTCCATAGGATCCATATAAGTTTCCCGAACAAAGAAAGCGACCCCTGCCACCTTGATTCCATTTCCTGTTGTCTAATAAAATCAGGGATGACCCCAGCTAGTCCCTTGTTAATGGTTATCATCTCCGCTCCTCCCTTTCCTTCACCCATCACTCCTCCATCTCCACCCCCACACTCAACACACATAACCCCCCCCCCCCATCATTCTCATATACAGCTGCCCAGAGGGACCGGCCCTGATATTTACACAAAGACAAGAAGACGCTGCTCGCCTGCTGCGCCAGCTGCACTCTCAGGAAAAAACGGTATACCAGTGGCGAGACTTTAAAGACGGATGGGAGGTTACTGTGCTCCCATATTTAGAGCGGATTATGGGACACAGAGGAAGGCTTAGGGAAAATGACTATCTCCCTGCACACCATCCTCTGTCTTAGATTTGAGCAAATCACCCCCAAGTGTGCAATATTCTGTCTTTACTGAAAACAGGATGGTCCTTTTTCAAAGGGCCTTTGATCAAAGGATAACAGTCCGCAAAAGATAAATGTGTAATGGTTTAACCCAAATGAGTTTCAGGTCTTTAAATAAAGGTTCATTGCCAATCATGAATTCTTAGATTCTTCCTAGTTAATTTTGGTTACTTTCAAATAAAAAACAGCTTGACGGATGTAAAACTAAACTGATTTAGCAAGACACGAAAAACGTTCCCTCATTATGTTGATAAAAAAAAGGACATAAATTGGACGACATTACATTCCTTCCAGAACACATTTGCTGTTGTAAATTATTCATACTGTATATACATCGGTTAAAGCTCCAGCCACAATTAATTGTGTGCATTTTGTCAGATTATTCAGCCACTTGCTTCCATGGCTGCAGAAGGCTGTGTTTGTGTGCCAATTTGTTTAATATGTGGCAACGAGGTGTCGAAATGGGCCGTGGACGGGATCACACGGGCCAAAAAAAAAACAGATGTTCTGGACTGGAATGGAAATTTCAAAGGTGAATAATACTGGCTATTTCAATTTAGCATGTTTCCTTAATATTTGATGACATATCATGGTCATTTTATGATTTATTACAGTAAAAAATTACATATTGGTCCTTTAAGGCAGTGGTTCCAAAACCTTTTCTGCAGGGCTCCCCTTTCGTAGATAAAAATATATTTTCAAGCCCCCCCTGAGGCCAGTGCAGAACTATGCATCATTAATATTTAGCCTCGCTGCACTCCCCATTTTATACCTATGGGCCCCCCTTAAGGGTCCCGACCCCCGTTTGGGAACCACTGCTTTAAGGGGTGGAGGTCGGGGGCGATGGATGGTCAGTAAGTTTCACTTTTGAAGCATAGTTATTTTAAGCCAATATGTTTATTCCTAAAATTAAATGCTACAAGTGTTTTTGTTTCCTAAACCTAAAGAAGGCATTTTTTTTGCGTTAAAAAACGTAACGTTTCATTCAGTTTTACGTGTCAGAACATGCTTTTAAGTTTCGCTTTCACTTTCACAACTTAGTAGGCGTAATAGGCCCCAACCGACCCACATCTATGGTTGCTTATAGCGACCGATAACGCCTATTTAATGGCCTGATAAAAGTCAAATCGGGTGCTTTATTTGAATTGGTGGACTAATAATGGGCAAAAGGCTAACGCTAGGTTAACAGCAGATATCTGCAATAATATCTGAATCATGCGACCACAATGTTAAAATAAACTAAAATACTTAACTACATTTTAGCTCATTTTCCAACACCACTTGCGGAGAGCCGACTTCAATAACTTCATAAGTAAAAACCATGGTGACAACAAGCGTGTCCCAGCTGTGTGCATTTAAGTGTCCCCTGGAAATGATTTTTGTTGTCGTCTTTGCTACTTGCAGCATGTTTCTGTATTTGGTTGTGTATTTGCAGCATTTGGTGAAGATGTCTCCTTAATTTGCTTGTGTTTTGTCTATTATCCTGCGTTTTCGTAATTTGCATATCAGGGCCACCGTAGATAATCAGTTCTACAACCCATATCTGTATATTAACGTGGCAATGCTGCATCTTTTTTTCCCTCCGAGTGGGTATAGACACCTGTGAGACTTTCCATCACAACAGCAGCTCAGCAGATGTGCTTTGTTCAGCAGACAGACCAATTCTCGTGGACACGAAGAGACGACTCAGTCTCTCCAGTTCGGGCTGAAGCCTGCGTAGCGCCGAGAGCAGCTTGACACGAAACAATCTGTTCAGATTAAAGACGGGGAGCATCTTGTGTGTGTGCGAGTACAGTCCCTTTTCTTTCAGACAAGTTATGCTCCGCACTGAAGCGTTCATAATGAGGCATATGTTGTGTATGCGTTCGGACAAACACACAATTTTTCTACATTTACGGCTGGGACAGGCGGGCTGGCAGGTACATCTGCCTCTCGTGGAAGACACACGGCACTGATTGGCTGAGTCAGCACAACCCTCTGACAGATACATGGATAGCTGTCCGCCGGCTAATATACACACACACACACACATGCACGCACACACATATATATATATACTGTATATGCAGGCAAAGCTGTGTACAGCAAAATATAGCAATGATACATGCACCTACGCAGAATAAACACACATTTTTGATTACGCATGCACAGATTATACAGTGTGTGGATGCATTGTAGCACACACACACACACACACCCACACACACAGAGACACACGCAGTCAAAGGAAGTGAAGGGATGCTCATCTCTCAACGCTGTATCAAAGGTCACGTAGGAGTAATGAAGTAAAAAGTTCAAGGTGAAAGACAGCGAGAGGCGGAAAATCGGCAGCGAGAGAGATGTATTGTTATGTGAAGAGCTGAGAGAAGGGAGCTTGTTACCGGAGATAGACAGATATGTGGCAAAAAAGTAGGAAGAGAGACGCAGGGAAAGAGACATGAAGGATTTCAAGAGCAAGTGACAGGAGAAGGTGGGAAATAGCTGAACAAAAGAAGAGGACAAAGAGAAGCGCAGATGGAGAGCATGAACCCATCAAGGTCAGCAGATGTGACGTAACACATCAGGAAAGGAACAGTCTCTTCTGTCCTTCAATCATCTGTCCCGTCCCTCAACTGCTTTAATGCCATCCTTTTGGCACTCGCACACACGTGTTTCGGGGGCACGATGAGAGCCATTCATTAAAAGGCGAGGGCTTTCGTATGCAGCGTTGCTACCTCGCAATCACCTCCGCCGCATCCCAATTACCTCCGGTCTAATTGATGTTAGATTTATTAAAGTTAATGAGCCAACTGGCCATCTGTTGAGCAGCCGAGGCAGCGCAGGGGATGACGGCGGCGAGGGCAAAAGACGCCATGACAAAAAAGCTGCAAGGGCAGGGGGGAAAAAAGCTGAGAGGGGAGACAAAGAGATTCACTGCCACCTCCTTTCCTCCCTTCCTCCCTCCCTCCTTTCCTACCTCCCTGCAATCAAAGACGAGCTCTCACATCACTCCGTGTTTTTTCCACTCTCCCATACGTCTTGCATCCTTTTTATGGCGTTCATATTTCAACTATATGGCTCTATATATGGCGGGTATATATATGGCATATGATTAACGGCCCTCAACCGGCTCTGTATGTCCAATAAATCACAAACATATATATTTTGCAGACTTATATACTTCTTGGAGCCGGAGATGAAATTTTAATTTCAGAGAGCATTTCTGCTGCTGGCCAGTGTATATTTTATTTTGTCTCTCAGGCCCGGTGGCACACTGTTGGGGCTCCTCTTAACTCCCTTTGTTGTGGCATTATCCTCTAGTGGCTTTTCAAAGGCTTCCGAGAGTCCGGAGGGCACAAGTCGAACTGCATTTCTTTGCAAGTGTATATTTGCCGCACGCATGTGTTTCAATAAACAGAGTCCTCGCTCTCGGAGTAAGAAGTTTATTGTTCGTGTGTGCAAACTGCTGCCAGCAGGAGCCACTACACTATTTAGATAGCGTTATTAATCCCAGGCGCAGGTGTCAGGTGCGCGGATATGAAAATGTGCATGACAGGTGTGTGTTGCCGTCGATTATCCATTTTGTCACATTTATCTAACTGCCGAATATAGCATCTACTTCTTCGTCGTCCTCTCTATCCAACATCCAAAAAAAAAGATAAAACATCTGGGCTGAGAACGCGTGCAGTAGTTATAAATTATCGCCTGCAGCAATTCTCTTTTTTCTCCTAAGCATGTGGATCCAATCTTGTCCACGTGCCAAGGTCAGAAAGTTAAAGGATTTGGAGTAGAAATGCGAAATTCGGAGTGACGTTGTGAGTTAGTTTGTCGTGTCATTTCAAGCTCCCTGCTGTGTAATTATTATATCTATAGTAAACTGGCTCCGCAGTCAGTTTGGGCTCCATGAATTTAACAAATAATCCCCACAGGGAAAATGTTAGAAGCTAATGGCTTCGGTAAGTAAATATCTTTTCCAAAGAGGCTGATATCAATCCTCGCTAGGTGCCTAAAAGACATGTATAGGAGCTGATACAGGAGTTTATGTGCACATTAAATACTAATATCTGTCTTTTCATTGGGTTAAATTATGTATATAGAATGTATATTGGATATCAGCTCTGTGGGTCTAATACTTGAACAATCCACTAGCTCCCATTCAGTTGTTATGTCAGGGGGACTATTTCCCATTCGCCTTTAGGGTTGACAATAAAATGGGTGCGTTAAAAGGGCCATTTCTATGTTATTATTCTGGCTGTTTTCTCAATCTTGAATGACATTAATTTCAGTTTCTAGTTCTAAAAAAGCCTCTGGACACGGGCAATGCAACGTGTCATTATTGTCACTATTTCACTTAAAGCAGCAGTACGTAGAATTGGAGCATGATTAAAAAACTGAATTTTTATAAAACGGTCACTATATCCTGACAATAGTGCATGAGACAGGTAATCTGAAAAAAAACATGTGCCTCTGTGTCCTCTGATGCTCCTAATGTCATCTGCAAGATTTCACATACCGGAGGGAAACAACCAATCAGAGCCGAGCTGGAGCCTTGCCATCTCTGAGCAGCTGTCAATCACTCGCGAACTGTCAAAACTGTCAAACTAGGCAGCGCTGATCAAATATGGATCAATATTCTGTTACTGTGATGCCTATTTCTCACGTAAATTTTTTTCAGAAACATCTTGTAGTGTGCTGTTTGTTCATTTGCGAGTGATTTGCAGCTGCCTCCGTTGAATGAACAGCGAATAGGAACGCTCTCTCTCTGAAATGACCCGTGATTGGCCAAAGTCTCCCGTCACGGGCTAGATTTTTTTAAAGCCTGCAAAGAGAGCCATGAGGAGCTGCAGAAGTCTCGTTATCTCTCAGAACACTTGTATTACATTATGCTGAAAGGTTATTATAGAATCTTTGCTCAATGATGCCAAAAATATTCTGCCTATTGCAGGTTTAAGTCTTATTTTCATTAGGTAGATCACTTTGTTTCTCTATTACACACAGTCGCCACACATTGCTGCTTGATTGCGGTTCCTTTGTGTGTTCACGTGCTGTTCATGTGTGTTGACACGTGAGTTCACCTACCCCTCTGAGCTGGTACTGTAGTGAGCAGCAGTACTGTACTGTAGGTGGGTGATAATCTGCCCCAAGGCAGTTTATACAGAGAGTATCCCATGTGACAGCCAGCCGCTATTTGATCCATGTGAAAAACACGGGGCACACACTGCAACTGTAATATCCACCTTAACCAGTTTATCACTGAGTCCTATTTTCTTTAAGCCAGTGAAACAACCTCCCGTACAACCATTTCTCTTGTTTTTAATAAAGCTGGTTTGGGGACTTTTCTACAAGTGCAGCGAATTCTTGAAGGTTGAATATACTGTAAGTCTACAGATTATGAGGTTACATTCACTAATGACTCTGATGAATTTCAGGCCAATTTGCCCTTTTGAGAGAATCAGGAAAACGTTATGTTGTGTCATGGATTGTTATGTATGTACAGTATATTCAGCACAATGTCATTCTTTATTTCTCCTGAACTTATTTCATATGCAAAGGTGGTGGGGGCAAAGACATTTTTTGGACAACAATAGAAACTCAAGGGACCAACCACTACTCCTGATTTTTTGTGTGTCAGTTAGTTTGCATTATTCTAATCAAACAAAACTTTGGAACATGCACTGTCTAAGCACAATATAAAGTTAAATAATAAAAGGTCTTTAAATTTGATTTTGACACAAGGCCACAAAACAAGCACTGGCTAAATGACAGGGCCACAACATTAGTTTGATAGTGTACCAGCCCAGGTGTCATTTCGCATGCCATAACAACGCCTTTGTTGCTTTTGTCGTGTCATGTGTATGCCGTGTAGTCTGTACTGACTGCACTGCAAACATTGAGTTATTTTGAAGTTACTTTGGTGACATTAGTGACGTTAGTGAGCGTTACGTTGTTTACATACGTATTTTACTTAGTTGTTACATCGTTATTTTAAGCGTGACACATGGAAATGTTGTGCTATTTATATGCCTTCCCATGAGATCGGGTTGTGAGTATGGGTGTAAATTAAAAAAAAATTAAAAAATTGAATGAATCAAATTACCAAACTGATTAACATGACATGACAGACACTTTTGGAGCCCCTTCTTGGTCTGGGGTCCTGGGGCAGTTGCCTGCTTTGCCCAGTTGGTAATTTGTTAGTATGATTATTTCTATTGTTGGTTTTAGTCTTTTCGTGCATATTTTGATAACAATAAAAGGACAATATAGGAGAATTCCAGCCTTGAATGTTGTAGCTATTTGACTATATAAGCACTGCATTTTGGAAGGCAATGAGAAACAGCATGTTTGTCTTTGGTGGACTTGTTATAATCACGTCGGAAAACAAACTTAGTATACCTTCACTCCAGATCACTCTAAACAGCGGAGGGGAAACAGAAACATGTCTCGGCCCACTGAGCCACCCAGACGCCAGCCTTTATTGTTCAAAGAGTTGAGGGGTCATTGCTTTATGGAGGGCGACATGGGGACGCTGTCTACTCCAGCTGGGCCTAATGATAACCATGTGAGCACATGAAAGTCATTCTGCTCCTCTTTGACCGGCCGAAATGATTCCCCACTGTAGTCCCACGCTGTAAATTGTGGTCGAAGGTATAAAGAGAGAGGGGCAATTTCCCTGAAATACTCCCCTAATGCGGGACAAAGCCACGGCGGACGCCACAGGGATGAGATTTCAGTCTCATCACCTTTGAACTTGTGTTTGGGTAACAAAAGGGGAAAATGGTAAAACGAAGATAAAGCGAACTGCGAAGGTGAAGGGGGAGCGAGAGAAAATGAGGACGGCAAAGATAGAAAGAAGAAGAAAATTAGAATGATTGAGAGAAGTGACAGGGGATGCTGCAGATGAGAGAGGCGGAGGAGGAAGAGAGGCAGGCAGCCGATCAAATTTTATGGTTGACTTATCCCTTTCACAGCCCCTTGAAATAGCCAAACAATTTACAATCATCCAAAGCATTAACCTTTCACGAGCCAGAGGGACTCATTGTCCATGATGCCGCGATGAGGCGCTTTGCATGCCTGATGAAACGTCGCGGGGAAATAACTCATCCGGCGGGCAAAACAAAGAAATGGAGAGGGAGAGAAGGAAAGGAAAGAGAGAGAGAGGTTGGATTAGCTGAGGGAGAGAAGGAGAGACGTGTTTGAAGGAGGACAAGGAGTGATGTTTCGGAGAGCCTTTTGTTAGGGAGGCAGATTGGCTCGTGCATCAGGGTGAGGGATGGTGGGGAGGCTTCACAGCGGCTTTGCTGCCCTCCACGGTCCATACTTAACGTTTTTTTTTTTTTCAGGTGAGGAGGAGGAGGAGGAGGTGGTGGGAGGAAGTCCAGAGTTACAGTGAGAGAGGGGAGAGGAGGGGAAGCGTTAAGAGCACAAGAAGCAGGCTTGATTCCCATCTCGTGGCAGGGAGCCAATGTCCATGCTATTTACTGCATGACAGCCTCCCATATCTCCATCAATCCCCTACACAAGCCAGGAAACAGAAGGGGGGGGGGGGCTGAAGGGCCGAGAGGGACAAAGTATGTGTTGGTGTGTGTCAAAAAGGAAAAAGGAAAGGAAGTAGGAAAGGAGGGGAAGCAAACAAAGAAGGAGGAGAAAGATGCAACGTCAAAGAAAGAAAAAAAAGAGGTCTTCATATTGTAGGTCCAGTTTTTGGATCCTCAAAACAGTCTGAAAATCTGCTCAAACTTGACATGAAGAAATCTGTTTTCAATAAAAGACCCAATCCGATCCAAAATAGACCCGTGGATAATTCAATCAGAAACAAACAGACCCAAGCAGAGAGACAACAGCAACGCTGGAGGAGACACGATGTTCCACCAATTAACGTGCAGCTGTGGTCAAAAACAGCAGAAAACATGTCATGTTTCCTGCATTTCACAGTTCAAACAATACGATTATTCTTCTGTGATGATTATGATGCAGCACCAGGGCTGAGTAATGAGGACAATACTCCCCTAGCCCTCCGTTTAAACCTTTTTTAGTATTTCGATTTTTTCATATTGTAAGTATTATATTACTTAACTGTTTTCTTCACATTCAGTTTTACGTTTTTTTTACAAACACAGGACCTTCAACCAGGAGACCAGTGTTTGAGACGGTGTTCGTGTCCCAAAGTGTTGTTGAGTTATTTTGAAGTTATGTCAGTGACGTGTTTTCCGTACTTCTTTTACATTGTTTACGTACATATTTTACTTAGTTTATGTAGGTATTTGATGTAGCCTACGTAAGTATTTTACTTAGTTTACTATGTATTTTACTTAGTTATATTACTTAGTTTATGTACTGTAGGTATTTTTCTTAGTTTACTACGTATTTTACTTAGTTTATGTAGGTATTTTAAGTCCAACAATTAGGTTTTTCCTAAACTTACCTAAGTGGTTTTGTTGCCTAAACATAATCACGTCCATTTCACAGTAACAACGTGTCGTGAAATGGCACGCCAAACGTTTAAAATGCGTTATCATGACATGCCGTGCTATTTATATGCCTTCCCATGAGATCAGTATATACTTTGGTTTATTATTTTTGGGGTTTTGGCATAAAAGTAATGAAATTTGGTCATTTTATGGGCCCATTATTTCATGGAAAAAAACCCCGTTATAATTTGGTGCCAATTACAGGGAAAATATAGACAAAGTTCATCGACTGTTATTGTAGTTTGTTAAGTTGGCTGTGTGTTGCTAATTTCCAGAGCTGGTCACGAGTCCACTTGGATCCACTTGGGTATTGAACATACTGACACAGACCCAACAGAACATGACCCTACTGGGACCAGATTTGACTGAATATCATTTAGACCTGGCCTGACTCTGGTTCCAGGTCCGGTCTTAGTTACTAAGAAGACCCCTACCTCCGTGCACACTTTATCTGAATAAAAATAAAATAAAAATGAACCACATTGTCCTCCTATATAGAACTTTAAGAGACATGTAACAGATTAGAAGGTGTTAATGTATTTCTGTAAATACATTAGAAGCACTGAGGGGGAGGAAATGAAAGTTTCTGAACTCTAATCTGTTAGCGCTAACTGCCAACTTATCAGACTTGAGTTGCGCTAATTATTAGACCAGATACAATTACAGTCGCGGAGACAAATTGAGATAAAGACGGGGGGGGGGGGGGGGGGGAGGGGAGGGGGAGAATGGATTGATAACCAAGAGAGAAAAAGAGGCCAAGACTGAGAAAGAGCGGGAGATAAAGAGACGGAGAGGCTGCATACAAATGACCCCTTTTAGCTAATTAGCAGTGGCGCTAAGAGCCCTGCGAGAATTGGCCCCTATATGCCGCCGCCGCTGCACAGTGGCCCTATAGGTGGTGAGATCGAGCCCGTGGCCACGGGGGCTCGTAAGCAATGTGTGTCATCGCCGAATACCATCAGTCATAGAACAAAGGAGGCACGCGGGTCAAAGGCAGCGATACACCGCTGCACACTGCTGCTCTTCTCCTCTTCCTCCTCTTTTTCCTGTCCTTCACTTAATTTCCCCATTAACCCCTTCCTCCTCATCCCCTTTTCTTCATCTCTTCTCCCCCTCCTCCTATCTCGTCCCATCTTCCTCATAGCCGTCCTGTTCCTTTGTGTGTGAGTCAATTAGCCAGCCCTTTAGTTTTGATTTATGGACCGCGGACCTCCTATGGCCTAATGGATTGCTGTGAATTAATATGCAATGCTTATATATGTGTGCGTGTGATAAATTAAAGTGCAGGAGACACAATAGAGGTCACCGAGGTACCACTCTCTGCACCGAATCGGTGCTATACTCCGGCCCCCAATTTTCATCCCTCACTCGAAAGAAATTATCAATTTGTCGACATAATGGATGAGGAACAATAACAAAGTGGCCGCTGTGCTCGTTTAGATGAAGGCCCTCAATATCATTCGCCATGTGGAAATAATTAGGCAGTTCATAAAGATCGGGACCAGCGACTGTTATTGTCTGAACAAAAAGGCGTTATTGGATGTCAGGGCGCCGCGTTCGGAGGAGATTCATCAGCTCGTATTTTCTCCCCCGCCCTTTATTGGCCGAGGACGACAACAGATTAGAGACTCATCGTGCCTCAAACGGGGGTGCAGAGAGGAGAGGTCAGGATAGGTGCAAGTATACATCAACATCATCACCCTGATCATCATCATCATCATCATCATCATCTGACTTTTGTAACACACACACTCTATGACCAGAGGCTATTTACGCCAATCCAAAGTCAAGAGGCCTCGTACTGGGGGTTTATAGTTCACGGGGTCATGAACTCTGCGATCTATATCAGAAAACGTCTGACAGAGGGCCTGTCAGCACCACACACACACACACACACACACGCACACGCACACGCACACACGCACCCACACACCCACACACACACACACACACACACACACACACACACACACACACACACGCACACACACACACACACACACACACACACACGCACACACACGCACACACACACACACACACACACACACACACCGGCAGTGTATCATCATGGTCAGGTGAAAGACTTTTATCTCCACAATGTCAACATTTCAGGAACTAACTAAGAAAAACAGCCATGTTTTTTACTTTCAGCACAAAGCACATAACAGGGATGTGAGAGGGTTTCTACACAGCTCAGGGGACAATCTCTGACAAATCGTGCCATCAGATTAGTAATTTCTACTTTCAAAGCACAAATCTTATCACCAAATTGTGAATTTCACAAGAAAGCAGCTTTTAGGTCAAACCTATCTCCTGTAAATTATGCTTATTAACTGTTTTTAAATCAACATAAGGAAACGTTTTTATCAGCAATGGCGTAAAATAGTTCATACTGAACACATTTCTTATTTGGATTTCCAACAATATCCACTTGTGGCAACTAAAGCATGATTTAAAATCATGTTCCGCTGCTTCATCCTATAGTGCTCCTAATGACATTTGCCAGAATCTATAGCGCCCAAAAACAAAACCACAAGCACAAAAACAACCAATCAGAACCGAGCTCGTCTCTGGGCAGCTGTCAATCACTGCTTGCGAAACTCGTGAACTCTGATCAAATGGTCAAACTAGGCAGCGCTGATCAATATGAATCAGTATTATGTAACTGTAATATTTCTCGCCTTGTTTCTGAAAACATTTGAGGCGAGAAATAAACATTACAGTAACAGAATCTTGATGCATAGTTGATCAGCGCTGCCTATAGTTTGATCGTTTGATCAAAGTTGGCGAGATTCGCGAGCAGTGATTGACGGCTCTGATTGGTTGTTTTCCTTCATTAAGGTGAAATCTCGCAAATGAAATTAGGAGCAAGGGAGGGCACAGAGGAACATGATTTTTTTCACAGATCATGTCTCACGCACTGCTGTCAGAATATAGTAACTGTTTGGTAAAAATAACTTTTTTATCATATTTGCTCAAAATGAATGACTTCAGCTTTAAGGTTAGAGAAAGATCATCATGATGGGTTAGTAATAAATTTAACCAAACCACAATCCCTGCCTAACAATAACAATAATAAGTGGTTTTATAGCGTGAACCCAGCGGCTTTAAAGCTTTTTTTTTTGCTTGTGACCCCTTAATAAGACCCTTGCGACCCCTCATGATAGAGGTCACGTCTGTGGTGTGAGCAGAGTGATTTTCTCCTCTCAGAAGAATTGTCAGACAGCTAAACATAATTTGGTGTATCAGATTCTTTTTTTCTTATTTCCTTCCTGGAAAATTATCTCGCGACCCCCCCCTGGTTGAAAAACACTGGCTTAAACCTGTAGCCACATGTGGGTGTTACAAGACCTAAGCTTTGTACGCCCACCATCCAGCCTAAACAACTCCCCTGTTTTTATTATCCTTTTAATTTTTTTTCTTTGAACTTATACTTTTAAATCCTTTTATTCGTTTTTATCTTATGCACTTTGTGCTCTTTTATCTTGCTTTTATAATGTAAAGCACTTTCAATTGCCTTTGTGTATGAAATGTGCTATATAAATTAACTCGCCTTGCCTTGCCTTGCCTATGACCTATGTGTGACACAACTCCATAGCTTTCTGTGGACGGGAAAAAACATAATCTATGCAGCAATTACGCTTCCTCCAAACCATATTAATCAAAATCACTGAGTGGAATATAAACATATTTTTTAAGGAGACAGGGATTACATAATGTAAGAGTAAAACACATTGGCCAAGTCACGTAGTGTTGCATCCTTGATGCACTGGATAGAAGTGGTAGTCGAGTTAAAGTAGTCATGATGTGAGAGATGAAACATGTAAACGCTGTGAAATAGGTGGTGTATTTTGACGAGTTTACAAGCATGCTGATGTTTCAACACATTTTCACTCCCAATTTGTCAAACAGCGTCGTTTGGTCAGTCCCCCTCGGCATCGGAGACCGACGCACGGGGGTAGCCCTCTTGCGTTAATTTTGGACGTGTCAGGAACACGCAGCGTTACGTGCATTGTGTCCTTTCAAAATAAACTTTCGTTGTCACAGGAAGTTAGGTTTAGGCAACGCAACCACTTAGGTAGGGTTAGGAAACGGTCGTGGTTGACGATAACTTCCTTGACTAACGACTCGCGGGACTGAATATCCTAACGAGTCACGCGACTAACAACTGACGAGACAAAATAAGTCAATGTTACTTTTAGTTTTACACGGGGCATGAACAGCGGTCTCCGGGTTGAAAGTCTTGTGTTTGTCTGACCCCTTCCGCCCGCCCTTAGCGGACTCTCACGCTATTATTACTACGTCGAACAACGCCACGAGTGAGTTTATGGTGGAGCTTGTTGGAAGCTCAGTTCGTCACATTCTGTCGCTATAGGGCGCCTCCGTGCGTCGGTTTCCAATGCCGAGGGGCGCTGCCCAATAGGCGGTATTTGACAGGTTGGGAGTGAAAATGGGTTGGATGTTTGGGCTTACATAGATAAAAATGGGTTGGGGTGAGTGATGCCCTTTAAAAAATGAAAGGCACCCTGTTAGCTAAGGGATGTCAGGTGTCAACTATGAACCGTAATGTCCCCAGTTACAGGTCTGTCTGTGGACCCGTGTTGCACGTCATTCCCCATCGCTCTTCCCTCATTTCCTGTCCTCTTTCTACTGTCAGATAAACCCCCCCCCCCCAAAAAATAACAATTAATGACAAATTCAATGACACTTATTCTGAAGAGTGAAATTGAAGGAAGTATATTGATTGGACAGCTTAGTAATTTTAGGTTATCATGTGTACTTTTAGGGTATTGAATAATTGTTTTATCAAAAATGTTCCCTTTGACTACACCTCCAGTGTCAAGGAAGGTTTCCAAGTAAATGGAGTGCGATGAACAAAACCACATTCTCACGTGTCGACAACAATTTATAGCTGCAGTGTGACAAACTAAAATGAATCCTCAGTTTCCAGGTTGATTACCACGAGCCACAGAAACTCTATCAAGGTTTCTAAGAGCTTTTAATGAGCATTAGGACCATTAAAGCTGCTGAGCACACACCGGATGGTATTATATCAACCTTAAAATCAAGTTAAAGGATGAATCAGTGCCCACATGGGATTTACAAGGTATACATGTAATGGCAGCAGTAGCCCAGCAGCAGTAGATGCATAACCGTGGCAGCTGCCCTGGAGGGCCACTGATAATACTCCATCTAACCGACCTCATTAAGGGACCCCTTGTTTTTTACCTTCTCCATCTCAGCCGAGATCTCCGCGGCCCGGCCCGTCACCGCTTTCATCAAGGGTGATGAAAAAGCACACGTCTAATCATTTCTTTTTCCACGCGCCGCGGCCGCAGAGTGTGTGCGTGCATGGACGCAGGCAAGAGATTATTAACGGTTTAATGGATAACGAAGCCTGACAGGTGGTCCTCTCGCTGAGATTAAGGACCGGTGGGTTAATGACGGTGTGGGTGAGATTGTCATAACTCACAATAAGGCCATTAAAGTGATATTACTGAGAAAGACTTGAGCTGATATGGGCTCAACTCCAACAAGGTGGCATTGGGTGGAGGGCTTCTGTCATTTTTCAGAAGAGTTTTTTCTTTTTTCGCCTGCAGCTCAGTATAAATGGACTTTGACTCGAGGAGAGTCTTAGGAAGGAACAAGCGATGAAACAAAGGAAGACGCTGTGAGCTCCTGCTGCTGCATTCACCCATAAAATACAGGAGCAAGGATGCAGAAAAACTGTCAATGCATGCAACATCTGCAATTAAATATGCAGTCAGAGCTTTAGATTGCTATTATTTAGACAATGTAGATGCTGATTGGCTTTGAAATGTAACTAAAATGTACCACTGAATTAACAGCGTCAAGAGGCGTTAATGAAAAATAAAGAAAGAACAACGCACCATTTTATTTGAGTTTTTACTGCTTTTCTTTCCCTTCTTCCTGGACAAAGAAGAGCACATTCCTCCACTCAGAGAAACACTCATCACCAGTTGAAGCTGCAGGACAACAATGAGGAGACGAGGCTCTGACAGCCGGCTCTGCAGTTCGCTACTCCCCTCTGGTGGTCAGCAGGGGCCCCTGCAGCGTTCAGGGGCCAAAAGGAACAAAGGAAGGGGAGATGAACAATAGAGTCGACAGCAGGAAGAGTCACAGAAGGCATGCAACGGTCCAAAGTGGGTGCTGTTGCAGTATTTTTGTTGCTTTTATGAGTATAAATTGGATTTAGTGACTTTCAGTCTACTTATTGCATCAATAACTATATATATAACTAAAACAATACACATCCAGGCTAACTGATCAAGCAAACGTCAGCTCCACGAGTTGATTGAAAACGTCAAATTGCCAAATTGGTTTAAAATGAGAATCATGGAAAAAGGGGTCTTAAAATATGCACTTGATGGCTACGTATTGTGCTAAAAGGCTGAGACTAACGCTACATGTCTCAGGCAAAACAAGTTAACAAGAAGAAAGGCTTTTAGGATGCAGAATGATAGCGCTGTCCTTGATCAAACTGAGTTTCTCATGTGCTCATAAGTTTCTCGAAAATAAGTCATTCAGCATGAAAAAAGCATAATAATGAACTAATCGATGGTTGCTAAGCTAACCACTTTAAAGGAGACATGTCTAAATGCAAGACACTTTTAACGGAACATTGAGTGTGCGGGTTTAAAACAATGATTCTTTTTACACAGATTTTCTTGACAAAATACAAGCCAGTGATTATTTTGTTTTTAACAGGGGGTACGAACCCGGTTCGTGCTACTCAACCGCAACTAGCAACCGCGCTGTGAACGACTCTTTTGGTTCCCAGGCTATATCATTTAGGGATTGTTATAGATCCAAGATGAAACTGACAGAAGGGAGGGACTCAGAGAGAAAAAGTCTCAATAGAGTGCTCCAGGGATGACATATTTTTTTAAGCCAACCAGGAAGTTAGCATCACACCGGTTCCCTCGACAAAAAGCCGATTGGATTTTTCCATTGGGTTTTGGATTATTGCAGAAAAAAAACTCTGTGGCAAACAACAGTTTATGATACTACACGTTTTGTTCAGCAAGATAATCTTCACAAATGAACACCACTTTTATAATTTTTGTAAAGTCTGAATGCAATCACCGGAAGTAAAAAGATAATGTTAGGCTATAAATGAATTACACCACGGACGCATGAGTGCGAGTATACACAACGAGGTTGTAAAGGTGGCCGAGTCGGCGTGATGATGTTTTGCAGTCGCATTTAGCCACTTGTTAGCAACCGCCTTTTTTAAGACACATAAAGGCTTTTAAAATTCACGAGTGGGGTATTCACTGACGTATTTTATATCATAGAACAAAATGTTAAAAACTCTTAATCTTGTATTAACCACAGACCTTATTTTAGGCATCTAACTAAAAACCCATTCAAAAAAAACATTGACTTCCAGACGAGGGAACCGGAAGTGCTAAAATGCTAACTCATTTACGGGTTTTAGGACTCATTCGTGCAGCACTCTATTACAAACCCATCTGCCACTTCAGCACCACGGACAGCGCCATGGATTTATCAATACACAGTTAGGCTGCTGATATTTCAGAGTCGTGGTCGGGGCCATAGATTCTGACTGGCACAACCCTCAGTCAGATAAAGGATCAATGAGTCAGACAGATTAGACTAACATATTCACCTAAACAACCCCTCTGCCCCTGCACTCTCTCTGCTACTAGAGGATGGAGAGGTTGGATGGCAGGTTAACAAGGGGCATGCATTTTGGTCATTTTGCTAACAAGGGAGATAGCATCCCCTGTATCACCTCCTGAGTGTGACATAATGAGAGCTGGCTTGAGAGAGAACAACTCAACAACAACTGTTCTTATTTCAGACACTATTGTAAGAAATGACAAACAAACTCAACAGACTCAGCGTAAGCGGTTACATCTTTACCAATATTGTGCAACATGTCACATAACCTCCCACTCTTCATGACTCTCCCGTCTCAAGTTTGGAGGATTATTTTTGTCTTTTCAGAGTCTTGACAGGTTCCACAGCAGAGAAACTGTACCCGTCCCATCTTTTCAAACCTCAAATCCCTGAGAAGCTGTGAATCGGTGTCACCGTGTACCTGCAGGGGTCAGGCCTGCCACTCGAGCTGCTCCTCCCCTCCGTACCTGTTCCTGAACAACATCCACCTGCTGTCACCTGTATCCTCCGGGTCCACACCCAGTCCTCAGCTCGCTCCACCAGCAAGACTGAGGAGAGGCACTCATCCGATTTCTGATCTCAGCCGCAGGCTTGTACCTGCGTGGACACCATCACTATACGGATATATATATATAGACAGAGTCGTCTTTGCACTTACGTTGGTGGCTCACCTGGAAACATCTGAGTCGGAGGAGCAGAAAACTCTTTTTATTTGTGTTTTTTAAGTGTTTTGTTGCTTTTTTCGGTCAGATTTGCTGACTGTTAAACTGGTTTGTATCTGCTCTACTTTGGATTTAAAGAAATATTAGCACACTAAAGGGTAAGATTTGTATTTCTGATGATTTGTAGCCTATTTTTACATGTAAACACATTACATTTTCCTTTCCAATATGGCTTTACCTCCCTAGATCTCCCATTAATAGATATCTTTAGCGTTTCTCACAGCTGTGTGTGTGTTATCATTAAGGCTCATTGTCAGCGATGTCATTTTCACAGTAATTTCGCTGGGATGTGGGCTGGATGTAATAGCACAGCATGCATGTGAAGATTGGCCACGTAGACCGTGTGTGTGTGTGTGTGTGTGTGCGTGTGTGTGTGTGTGTGTGTGTGTGTGTGTGTGTGTGTGTGTGTGTGTGTGTGTGTGTGTGTGTGTGTGTGTATGTGTGTGAGAGAGATAGAAGGTCTCGGCTGATGAAAGAAGAAATGCAATAATTTATCTCTTCCTTTTATTACAGATTAAAATGGGCTGCTTCACATTCGTCAAATTGATGATGGTCTTGTTCAACTTGCTTATCTTTGTGAGTACGTTTCCGCTTTGCTCATATATGAGGAGGTTGGGGGGTGGGGGTTGGGGAACGCATTCATTGATTGTGTTAAATCTTAACATGAAAGGTCATGTGTGAAGTAAAAAACACAAACAATAGCTTTCAACACAATGCGTAGAGAATCATTTCATGCAACCCTTCAATGCAAACAGACGTTAACATAAACATTTCGGATCACTGAGCCAGAAGGCCTAAATGATGCTCCTTTCTCCCCACTGTAGCAATTTTCATCTCATTAACTTCAAAGGCTCTAATTTTTGCCACCTACATCTTCGGCTTAATGTCGATAACTAATGTGGCTTGTGAAATGGAGAGAAACTTTGGCGTGGGTAAGCTGAATTTGCCCGGCGAGTCGAGCCCACCTGGAGCCCCCGCTGTCACAGATGAAGCTCCCAGCACAAGTCATCATTTTTCCCCTCACATTCTCCATTTCTGCTTGAGTTACGCCGCTTGATGAATGTGGTGTGGCAGCTCTAAAAGTCACCGCAGCACACGCTGATTATGATGTCTCTTTGAAATGTTAGCCAGCAGAGCAGAATGATAAAATGATTCTCTTCTGCTCATAAAAGACAATGCTTTAATGCGACCGCTCAAACACGTCTTCAGCTGCGTTTCAATTTTAGGTGCTGCAAACTTTATCATCTTGTCTTCATCAGAGGAGTCGCCTCCAGTGGAGTTCTGTTCTGCATTCACAGAATTGATCTTTCGAGGAAGTAAGGGGCAAGATTTACATACGAGTCAATATTCTTCTGTGAATCGGAGTCAGTTCATAAATTCCAAAACTTGACTCTTGAACATTAATAATGTTATGGTTTCTCCTCGCTAAATGTGCTGCGCCAACACATCAGAAAAAGCAGAGTCACTTGTGCGGGGAGATATTACTTGAAACCGTGCAGTCTTCAATGCCTCTGTCCAAAATGTCATCACTTCATCATTTTATCCAATGAAATTGTCATAATTAGCATATGAATTCCTATATATATATCGCGTTCACGAGAATGGGATGGACATGAGGTCACAGTGAGCTTGCCCTTTGACCACCAAAATGAAATCAGTTCATCCTTAAGTCCAAGTGGACGTTTGTGCCAAATTTGAAGAAATTCCCTTTAGGCGTTCCTAAGATATCACGTTCATGAGAATGGTAAGGACGGACGTATGGACAGACAACCCCAAAACACCATGCCTCCGGCCACGGCTGTCGCCGGCGCGGAAGCATAAAATGGTTTTTCGATTGAACAATTTCATCAAATTTACTTTTTTGAGCCAAAAATAATAGCTTCAGATGTTTTCATATCTACCTAAAATCAGTGTGGTAGAATAGAGTTGAAAAATATCTGTAACAGCTTCAAAATTCACAAGTGGGATATTTACTGACGTTTTTTATATCGTAGAATGAAACGTTAAAATCTTGTGTTAACCACAGACCTTATTTCAGGCATCTAACTGAAAACCCAATGACTTCCAGACGAGGGAACCTAAAGTGCTAAAATGTTAACTCATTTCCAGGTTTTAGGACTCATTGCTGTAGCACTCTATTGGCTAACTGGTTAAGATGTCTGGTGTCAATCAAAGTCATTGTCTGATTGACACACTGAAAAACAAAGCAGAAAGAGTCCTGAAGCATGCAGACTTTATCTGAAGAAGTTGAGGAAGCTGTGGTCATTGGAATATATATAATATTATCATGTACCCTGGTTCTCAAATCCATTCATAAATTATGTTTAAAATATCTGAAATTAAAACGTAGCTAAACAAACCCATTTGAAACTGGACAGTAAGAATGATATACAAGTTCGCAAAAAGATTTTAGTTCCAAGTGTACATCTCTCCTCTGCCGTTGCCTTTGAACCGATCTTAATGCAATGGAAATTAGAAGTGTCTCCGTGTATACTCTGTGTGTTGGGATGCACGGCTGAGCGTCAGAACTTAATCAGATTGTCTGCTCCCGGTAATGTGACCCATGAAAATAGGTTTTTAAACTCGACTGACGTCTTTCTCATTCCAGCCTTTTCAAAGAGAACCAATTCCATTTCAATTGGGGCGGGACGGGCCCGTTTCTCTTTTCTGCTCCCTCTATATCTTTCTATCTCTCCATTCACCTCCCCCTCTCTGGAGGCCATGGCCTCCTATTCTGCAGCCTGTTATTCATTCCCTCTCCTCTAACCCTAATAGGTTATATTTCTTCTTTACCCCCCTACTCTTTCAAATAACCTGATTTACTTCCAGTCCTTTTGCCATGTGGGTGTTCAACTGACATGGCATCCACCTGCATATGGCACACCATCAAAGGGATTAGACATCTTTAAAAAAAAAAAGAGACATCGTGCCAGCTATAATTATACCTGGTGAGGGATGATGGTGGCACACATGGAGTTAGAGGGGGAATATGCTTGTCGTATCGCATTTAGCCAACGGTGCAATGATGGCACTGAACAGGTTCAAGAGACGAGAAAAGAAACCCCGGAGTGAAAGGTGGGGAGAGGCAGAGAGAATGAAGGAGGGTCGAAAATAGATAGAAAGAGCAAGGCCAAGGTAGGGGAGACAAAGAAAAGCAGGCGGGGGAGATGATCCCCACGTGGGAGACGTCAGCATCTGACAGGAGATGTGGAGTGTCAGGGCCTGAAGGGGAGCAGAGGGGGGGCCCCTGACTGCAGCGAGCCTGATGGAGACTGGCAGACAATATCAGGTTTCAAACATGGTTTTCCGCAGAGGACGAGGAAAGAAGGAGAAATCAGTCAGTACGAGGAGCGCAGGGTGAAACACACAGAGGAGGATAAAAGGGTGGAGGTCAGAGGTGGAGAGATGAGGAAGGAGAGGCAGGCAGAGGGAGATAATGACAGTGGGATCAGGTGATTTCCAGACTGTAATGGGAAACATGTGACATAGTTCTCATTGGGTTCGTTATGAGCCGGTTTTACCGGTTTAGTGTCAACGAATTTCTATGACTGCACTTCACTGTCTCCTAATGAAATGACTGCCTGCTCGCAATTTTAATTTCTGGTAATTCTCTGTAAAGTTTTGATCAATATTATTCCTAATTGTTAAATAATTTATCATATTTAAAGACGCTCTGTAAGATATCCAGAGCATTAATGTAGCAGCAAACCATTTTTTTGCTATGTTAAGATATAGAGGAGTAATGTCTACCTGAGCAGAGAATGAAGTCACTCTCCCTCTGTGTGTGTAGCCAGACCGGCTGCACGTGCCTTTTAGTGCATGTGAGCGTGCCCCACTAGCTAGCTCATGGCCGCCGCTCTGCACTGCTCTCATACAGTTACAGCTGATAACGCCGTCCCGACCAGTGGTGCCCAAGTGTAGCACCCTCCCTCTGGTTCCCCCACCAGGTAGATATTGTTAACTCTGTCAGCACTTCTGCCATTGTTTCCACTGTTAGCACCGTTAGCTGGGAGCCGCCGTCTCAGCCACCGCCATGTTGAGAGCCGTGTGGAGGCAATAGACATGCTTCCAATCTAGCCAACACATTCTAACTCCCAACTCGTCAAATACCGCCGCTTGGTCAGTTCCCATCGGCATCGGAGATGACGCACGGGACGGCGTACTTTTGGATGTACCGGGCATGGCGTGTCAATATACGGTTGTTACATGCATAGTGTCCTTTCACGTTTTTTCAATGAATCGCAGGTATGTGACTCAAACCATAGTCTACTTGCCGTCCAGTGTGTTGTTTATGTATTTAGTCAGTTGTTACATGTGGTCCTTTCTAAATGCCAAGACCAAAACATTCAGTGTATCCCAGTAGAAATACTGGTTACATATGGGGAGTCTAGTCCTTGTTGTCATTACGTTCCCAACTTGCTTAATTTAGTTGCAGAGCTGAAAAAAAGAAACATTCCTGTGTCTTCAGAGGAAACGTCCCCCACACCCCCACTCTCCCCGTTTGACTGTCCAGGCTATAATCCTGTAGTCTCCTTCTGTACACCGCAAGGCTGGCTAAACCTTCAGTAGCTCAAGATGATCACTAAATGGATTCCCGTTCATTATGCCTGTGTGACATGAGTGTGGAGATAAAGGCAGTCATGGAAAAGGGCAGTCATTTCGTTCAGAGAGGTAAAAAGAGGCCAAGATTGTTGCTCGGGCCTTGATACATAATAGAAGGCCTGAGGCAGCACCACTCCATCTCACAAAAGGAATCATCCTCTCTGAATGGAGAGAACGATATTGAGATGTCATGGTGTCACTAAGAGGTAATAGCAAGAGAGGGTTAGTGATGTAAGATGCCCTCTCATTTCCAGAAACCCATCACCCCCTCAAGAGCTGTTGAACCCACCCAAATGAAAGACGTTTTACCCCGCCGTTGTTAAGTGTGGATTACATCCTCTGGAAAGCTGACCGCTCAGTAATACCTTCATATATGACAGGGATTTGTGTGCACATGCACTTGCATAACTTTTTTGCACGAATATATGTTGATGATGTTTTCCTGGATCCTCCTGCAGCTGGGTGGCCTGACCCTACTGGCCATGGGGATCTGGGTGAGCTTGGACGGGGGCTCCTTCCTCCAGCTGCTGGGGCCGTTCTCCAGCCAAGGCATGCAGTTTGTCAACGTGGGCTTTTTCTGCATCGCCATCGGGGCCGTGCTGGTGCTGCTGGGCCTCCTGGGCTGCTGTGGGGCTCAAAAGGAGAGCAAGTGTCTGCTGCTCATGGTACGTGTAAAAGACCTAGTATAGAAAGCACGGTTGAAGCTGTAATGGAAGAAACAACTTGGTTAGGTTTAGGCAAAAAAAACTACTCGGTTAGGTTTAGGCAAAAAAAAACTACTTGGTTAGGTTTAGGCAACAAAACTACTTATAGGTTTAGGCAACAAAACTACTACTACCACTACAATACTACTGCGGCAAAAATGCAAGTCTTCCCATTCATTTTGAATTGGGGTAGTGTGTTTGGGCTGCGGTTGCCGCAGGGGTTGCAGTAGAAACAGAATCCACTTTTGGAGAAACACAACCCGACGTTACACTGCGGTGGCCATGATGTAACTGGCGATGCAGAGCTGTAGAACCCAGCCATGAGGGAACAAAAGACATTCATCGTTGCAGTTAATGGGCCATTAAAGTGACTCTCCCACACCACCGTACAACCCGTCGGCGAATCGCTGCAACACCTGATCTGGTGTGAATGCAACCTTACAGTGCATTACTTTTCGTAGGTATAGTTATGAATGGTGTATGAGAACAACGTGTAAAAGTAAACAGGACAACTAAACCATGTAGCCAGTAGTGAGACATTTCAGTCATCTCCTTATGTATTGTGTCCCATTCCCTTTAAAATGGTTCAACCACTGGCATTGTGATGTAAAACACCATAAAGGATCATGGATTGGTTCATGGGGTGCTTTTACATCCAGTTGCTCGACATTCGGTACCTCACCCATCTTTACATTTGCAACCGGCTCATCAACAGCTCAGATAATATCCACATCCACCCCTCCTGCCTCATCCATACCCGCAACACCACCAAACACCCGAACAGTGCGGCGTACATTATTATGCACATTAACGACAAGGCTAACTACCTCTTAGTCCACTGCAGTGAGTCTAATGAGGAGCACAGGCAGCCCATTTTCCCCCGTAGAGCCCCCATCATGTCCACATCTCCCATCGAGTTGAATGATGACGGTGCAGCAGATCCTGCGACTGACAGCGCAGGACGCGGCGCATATCTGGCTCACGTGAGAAACAGCTGTAATGGACTGAATAAAAAGAATGGATGAGCTGATAAGAGGGGATCATTGAGGCTCTGTGTGTCCTTATTGTCCCTCTGTGTATTCAGCCGAGCTTTATTGACACTCTGTGATTGTTACGTGAAACAATAGCTGTTTGACAGGACCCTGAATGTTCAGATGTGTTGGTGGTTAAAAACCTCAGAATCTTTTTTTCTGATGTTTAAATTATTCATTTATTTATTATTTTTGTTATTATTATCTTACCAGATTTTGTTTTTTGAGAAAGGCTCCATACTCTTTGGTCCAATGTAGTATTTACTTAAAAGATAACTATGGTATTTTTCAACCTGGATCCTATTTTCCCATGTTTTTGAGTCTAAGTGATTAATGGGGGCAACACTTTTCTATGAAGGGTCCTTTCCATAATGTTGTCAGACACTTAGAATCCCAATCTGAGCCTGTCAGTGGCAAAAACAAGAACTTTTAGTGGACGTAAACTGACGTTGCCAGGTTGCCCCAAATGATAACATTACAGCTCATTTAGCGGCTGGCGGCTGCATCATTCTCCCTAAATACTGGACCAGTTTCAAAAAGTGTTGTTCCCATTAGTTACTTAGACACAAAAACATGGGAAAATAGGGTCAAGGTTGAAAAATACACAAGTTATCCTTTAAAAAGCCAAGCTTCATCAGAGCAAATGTTGACAAAAAAGAATCTCACAGTGTATAATGGTATTAAGCAGAGCGCACCCGTGCCTTTTCATGCAAATATAAATACAGATCATTGCAGCTCTAGACTTGGATTTTAGAAAACTGCTCAACAAAAGAAAGATTTTTATCATTTTATAAAATTAAATAAAGAAAAAAACGTTCTCCTTGTCTTATCTCCCTGTAGTTCTTCTCCATCATCCTCATCATATTCATCGCTGAAGTGGCAGCTGGAGTCGTGGCACTGGCCTACTCTTCATTTGTAAGTCCCCCTCTTCACCTCTTCCTCTTTCTTTCCATTCACTGCCTCATCACATCCCCTCCCTTCTATCACCCCTCTTTCTCCTCCTCTTCACTCCCCTTCCTTTGTCTCTTAATTCGTCTCGTCCCTCTCTTTCACCCTCTCACCTCCTCGTCCCACTCTCTGGATTTTATCTCCATGTAAATTCTCCATCATAGCCGCAGCCATCATTGAATTACTGGCTTTATGTCCGCCTCACTACATTCGGCTACTTAATGACTCCGGGATAGCCCGGGGCCGTGTGCGCCGTCTCTAACTTTGAGCAATTTATTACTCTGGAATATCGAAGCTAAAGCATTTTAAATGCAAAACAGCCTATTTACATATGTGTCCCCCTCTCTCATACACACACACACAAGCGGGCTCCATTTACATTTAGTGCCACGTATAATAATTACAAGGGTTTCAAATGGGCTATGTAAAAGGAGGTTAGTGAAGATTGGGATCCTAATAAAGAAAATATTCCAATCAGAGGATGTATCGGAGTCCCCAGGAGCAAGAGAGGGAATCTGACAAACATCCATCTGCAGGGAGGAGCTGATGGAGAGTGGACTCTGCACTGCCTGGGAATTTCACTTGTTTGTGCTGGTATTATTGGAAACCCAGTTTGAGCAGCAGCAGCACATGGCAGAGATGCATTTGGAAGATGAGACTGGCAAACGATGTTGTCCTGTGGACAGAGGGAACCATACGAGTAAATGTTTTAGAAGACAACGGAAAATACTAATTTAGTCATTCAGTTCGGAGAACTTCTTTAAAAACCTGTAATTAAGTCTTTAAAGGCAAGGCAAGGCAGCTTTATTTGTATAGCACATTTCAGCAACAGGGCAATTCAAAGTGCTTTACATAAACATTCAAGAACAAGTGCAAAAGAACATTAAGACATAATTAAAACAGTTCTAAAAACATTAAAGATTAGAAAATAAAAACAAGCTAAACAAAAAAGCTATAGGATAGAAGCTAAAATAGAATATAACACACAAGAGTAAAAGCTCTAGTGCAGTATATAAGATCATTATCTGGTTTAATAAAAGGCAGCAGCAGCAAACAGGAAGGTTTTAAGCTTTGATTTAAAAGAACTCAGAGTTGGAGGTCCTGCAGTTTTCTGGGAGCTTGTTCCAAATCTTTAAAGTCATATTTTTCTTAAAACAAGCAAAGAAGATTATTTCAGCATAAAACAAGTATTCCTACTAACCTGGAAAAATGAGGCTCTTGTGCTTCGCAGGTCGTTTTGCTCAATGCAGGATTCTTGGAGGGAAAAGGGTTAGGGGGTCTGTCGGAGCTAATTTAATGGCAAATAACAATTAGCAGATACTTGTCTGTAGCTAATAAGGTTTTTAGGACTCAATTATAGACAGAAATTATAGTGGAGGATTTTTTTGCAGTGAATAAGTCAGTCTTTAACTTCTCCCTCTCTCTCTCAGCTACCTATTTTTTTTTCTGGCCCTGTCCAACCCTGGTGTGCCTCACACAAAGAAGCTAAGAGAGAGTGTGTGTTTTTCTCTGTGTGTGTGTGTGCATGTGTCCTTGGAGGCTGAGCTGGGAGCGCTGCTGCTGCTGCTGCTGAGGCAGTTTTGTTGAAATAAATCTGCCCATCTCGTGCCTGTCATTTACAAAAGCTGAGCTAACTGAGGCGAGCGATGTCGGCTCTACACGGCATCTGGTGAGAAGTGAATCGACAACAGAGAGAGGGAGCGAGAGAGAGAGAGAGGGAGGTGTGAGCTATTGTCTAAAGCTCAATGAAATGCAAGACATAACTCATAGATTTGCCTTCCTAAGGAGATCACAGATAAGGTTTAGAGTCAATTTAACGCGCTGTTTGTTAGCTTTGGCATCATCTGTTCATTACAAACACAAAAGACATCGTCAGTTCCATCACGGATATGAGTGTGGTGCGAGAGCAGCTGTCCATCTTCTGCTTTTGATAAGACACAGTAAACACAATAGCATCAGAATAATGAATATGGGCAATATACATCTAATATGCATATATATAGCCGCCTGTGTCAATAAGTAAGAGACAGAGGCATAGACAATGAAAGGAGATAATAAATAAAGCGTTGATCTATTCTGTCCTACTTATCTGTGGCATAAATCTGCCTTTTGGCCACGGGGCTCCCGCAGCTCATCTAACCAAAGAGCCAATAACCTTCAGGTGGTCGGAATAACTGAGATTTAATAAGCAATTCCAGCAGGCATTATGAGAGGCCGTCGGTGGTCACGGTTGTTCTTTCTCCGCCAAGTGATTCGGAAGTGACCAGGGTGGAGATTTATTACCGGAGCCGATATGGACTTCACACTGGATGAATGAAATAGATGTGATGTGGCATTTAATGAATCACGCCGATGTCCGTGTGTTGTACAGTAAAGGAATGTTCTCTCAAAACGTAATCCAATACTGATTGCTGTTTGCTTTAATATCTCGTCAGTAAGAGGAAAGATAAGTGATGTAAGATGATTAACTCCAATTACTTCTGCTTTAAAGCTCCACCAATCAATATTTTTTTGTATTAACAATGGAAGAAATGGCTTTGTGTTTGTGGAAGGTGTCACTCATGATGAACCCACAGAGAATCATCACCAACTCTGTAGTTCTCCTCAGCTTTACGGGGCATTTTAGCATAGTGATTATTCAACCTGGTCTCATTCCTAGGGGTGAAAATTACAGATGCTTTTTCCCGCCCGTCGCTGTGCGATACCAACTCACAAGGCACCCTTTAGCACCTGCTGAAACGCACCAGGCTTTTAATATAAACCCATCTGCGGTAAAAGTAAACACTCAGACAAAGGGCTCAAGGAGTGTGGTGACGTAGTATAAAGAGCAAAAAAGACACACACTGGACAGACAGGAGGTGAGGTGGATGGGCCTTTAATCCAGGAGGCCGCTGTTCTGTTCGTGTCACTTTACAATCAGCTGTTTCTTCGTGTCCCATGTTCACAACGTTAAAGGGGACCTATTGTGCTTTTGTGCTTTTTCCCTTTCCTTTCGTGTGTTATATAGTTTTTTGTGCATGTAAAAGGTCTGCAAAGTTACAAAGCCCAAAGTCCACGCCAAAGGGAGTTACTCTCCCCCACAGAAACACTGCTCCTGAACTGCCTGAAACACCTCGCTTGAAGTCCCGCCTTTTGTTCCGCAACATGGTGATGTCACCAAGAAACACATTTGCATAATACCTGCTTAACGGCTAGTTTGGCAAGCCCTCAAATAAAGGTAGTTAGAGCAGAGCTGGAGCGGAGTCCCAAGAGTTTGATTCGGTTGACCAATAACAACAGAGTGGGCCAGCTGACCAATCAGAGCAGACTGGGCTTATCGGTAGGAGGGGCAGGAGCTCAAACAGAGCGTTTCAGACAGAGGGTGAAATGAGGTGCTGCAGCACAGCCGGTATGAGAAAATTAAAGAGTTTTTTTGAACATTAAAGCATGTAAACATGTTCTAGAAGAAACCCAAAATACAGGTATGCACCTGAAAATAAGCATAATAGGTCTTTAAGTCTCCTTTACACTTTACAAACGTAGTAATTTAAGTCCAACCATGTTGTTTGTTGCCTAAACCTAAGCATGTGTTTTTGTTTAATTCATAACGTTAAGCATGCGTTTACTGAGACCAAAAAGTGACGCCGAGGGGTCTGACAAAGCGTGAGTATGTGACAAGTTGGGATGAAAACTTGTAGCAGTATTTGCTATTTCCATACACAGTAACGGTACATTGTCTTTGTTAGGATTAGTTGCAATCACAGACTGTATATAATAAGTGGACATAGTCACCGTGACGTCACCCATTGGTTGGTGGACTGTCGTTTTGAAGCCTCGAGTTCGGCATTTTGCTCATCGCCATCTTGTTTTTTTGCAACCGGAAGTGTCACTAGAGGGTGGAGCTAAGTACAACCAAACGCTGAGTAAGACATTTTCAGGTGCCCAAAAAGGTCATAATTAACTTTCATGAACTGAAAACACACTGTGAAAGAGTTAAAGTTCTAAGACAAAAACACGGACAACTCCCGGACTGGACAACGCCGTGGTAGCGACCTGTCAATCACAAGGTAGCTATGCCCTAAAACATACCCTGCTTTATGGTCTCTTTGACTCTAAATGGGACCGTAATTTACTAAATGAACATCATGCTGTATTGAAGAAGATTTGAAACTAGCGATTGAGACCATAAACTCATGTTTACAATGTTTACTGAGGTAATAAATCAAGTGAGAAGTAGGCTCATTTTCTCATAGACTTCTATACAATCAGACTTCTTTTTGCAACCAGAGGAGTCGCCCCCTGCTGGCTATTAGAAAGAATGCAAGTTTAAGGCACTTCCTCATTGGCTTCACTTTTCAGACCCAGAGGTTGCCCACTGGGTTGCAAAGAGTCTTAAAAGATTCTGGAAATTTCGAATTGTATAATAAGCACATAAAAAAATGGATGGAAATGCATCTTATGACTGCTGGCACCAAGCATCACCTTTCCTCATAACAAAGCAACACTCAGCTGAATGTAATACGGTTTTCATTTATTGCTTTTCCACTTAAGAACAATAACCAATTAGCAGCCGGCGAGTCACCGCAGTAAAAGATATTGATAATTATTTCAGAAGCAGCAACACGCTGTAAAGCAACAAGAGATCGATAACACACATGAAGCTGAAGATTTTTACCATGTGTGTGTAGAAGGCGTTCACTCTACTGTATTGATAGATGTGTTATCGCCTCCCGCCTCGCTGTGCTGTGTGTTACTATGGGCTTTGTCCTGCCTGTCCAACGTGTGTGTGTGTGTGTGAGTTTGTAGGGGCCCATATCAGCGTGTAAGCATGCGGGGAAGTGTGTGTGTTTAGCGAGATGTGGTGAGGCGCGGGGCAGAGTGACAGTGATGAATTAGCCGGCTGGTAATAACCCTCTCTGATCTCAGCCGCTCTCACGGCTTCTTGGGGGGCACTTTTAATTGTGGCATGTATCCCAGCATCCCCTCGGGCATCTCGTACGCCTGTCCCCCTTCACTGTACACACACACTCACACACTGAAGGGAAAAAATGCACTTTCAGACATATGAACGTGATAGACACACGGTTGCACATGGCCACATGCGCAAACAGTAAAGCACACACTTTCCCTCCTCATCAAATGGGTCTTTGTGTGACTGTACGCGACAGGATTATTAATCAAAATGGGAAAAAAAATAACAGACTGAGGAAAGGGGAGGAGGGGAGGGCGTGAAAGAAAGCTAACCTGTGTGTTTGTGAAGGAATTCTTTCACAACAAAAGACTCTCCTCAGGCCTCAAACATAACCTGCTTTTTTATACTTTGGATAAACACAAATAGCAGACAAAATGTGTCCTGACCGAAGCCATCAGGAGCATCAATATATATGTAAATGCCCCCCCCCCCAGTTTACGGCCATAAAAGGGAGAAGAAGAATGGAGAATAATGGCTCGGCCGTTTTTTGATTTATTTTCATTTTTTCCAGGTGCCAGGCCGAGGCTGTTTATTTCCCAAGTGCTTTGTGTGAAAGAAGATTTATTTAATTTCTGATGAATAGGTGACTCCCAGAGAATTACCTTTCCTCCCCGTGAAATCAGCTGCAGTATTTTATTTCAGGGGCTTCCATAGTGTGTGGTGTGTGCATACTTAAGTGTGTGACACTGTTGGACTTTGATGGTAAAAGCTCTGCAGTGCAGTGATGTGCTTTTACAGACCGCCACAGGAGCTTATTTGCATGTATAGGCCTCTCATCTGCATATTTGACCCCTAAATGAGACAGCTGGGGCTGTAGAAAAGTGCACTTTTGAAGTGTATTTTTTCTAACTTTGATGGAGCTAGGCTAGAGCTAGTATTTTGGAAAGGGAGGACATTTTCCAAGAGTGGACAAGGATGACACTTTAAAAGTCAGTTTAGGAAAGTCAGGACATTCTTGCAAAAGTTAGGACATCTCCTAAGAAAACCTATGGGTGACATCACAGATATTTTATACAGTTCATGGTTGGGATATTTTGGAAAGAGGACATTTTTGTAAGGGAGGATAGTTAGGGAAAAGTGGGACATTTTTGAGAGTGAGGACATTTTAGGAAGTGAGGATAAATCGGGATATTTTGGAAATTGGGGACATTTTTAGAAAGTAAGTGACATTTTTGGCAAATGAGCACATATTTTGGTAAGTAAGACATTTTTGGAAAGTGTGGATATTTAAGAAAGTGTGTATATATTGGAAAATGAGTATAGTTTTGGAAAATTTGGATATTTTTGGACAGGAAATTTCAGAAAGAGAACATTTTTGTCAGGCAAGGGACAAAACTGAAGAAAAGTGAAGAAATTTTTTTGCAATTGATAGCATTTTTGAGGACATTTTGCACCATCTTTATTACTTCAAGAGAGTATGAAGACTTGGTTTTGGGGATGAAGTTGGAGTTGGGTTCAAGTTAAGATTAGTGGCTCGCTAATGTCAATAAGTGTTGTATGTTTATATGTGTGTTTTCCTCAGGCTGAGGGGATCCTCAGAGCGTGGGCGACCCCGGCTTTAAAGAAAGATTACGGCAGTGATCCTGTGCTCACCAAGCTCTGGAACACCACCATGACAGAGGTACAGTATCTCTTTAGTTTGTTTTCAACATGTGCATATTCAGAACTTAAAGGAATGTGGTGGTTTTGCATGTCTTTGCTCTAAACTACAAACTGCAGCTACAACTTTCTGAATCTTGAAACCTGATGCATAATCCATCACAGTCAAACCTATTTCATTTTATATTATTCATGTGAAGGTCACAATATTGACATGTTCTAATACAGTTGCATGTAGGAAGCATTTTCAGGACTCATCTGTGGTGCATGGAAGGATTCTCCAACAAATTACAACTGATAGTTGTGTGTCAAACTCCACACCATACAGTATACACTACAATATAATGCTGTCAATGCAGTGTTTTGTCAGGTAGTACACAATACATCTATTTCACTATTTTGTACTAACAGGAAATTACACAATACAGTATGTGCACCAAAGAAAACTACTGCTAATGTATACATTTTAACCCTCTGAGACCCACAATAGACCCGTTTTTGTCTGTTTTAGGGGGGGCAGAGGTTCTTTATGGGGATATAAATAGTCAACAGTAGATGTCACATACTGTAGAAGTGGTGTAAATCATCTGAAAGCTGGGAACATGATGATTAATTTGAGATGCAGCTCAGCACTGTGTCAAGTTGTTCTAGTCATAAAATCAGAAATAAACATGAATTGAGTGTATAAGGGCTTAGAACATTATGATACTGTAGATGAATGTGATGGCCATTCCCATGCTCTATTATGTATCAAAAGTTGTTGCCGCAATTTTTAAGTTGATACCATTTGTTACACAGATTTGGTGCTAAATGTAATCTTTTTTTTTTACCACTTAATCAAATTGATAAAAAAAGTGGAATAATCTCTCCAAAATACCTCATTAAGACACCAAGACCTTGAGGAACACCATAGAAAAAGCCATGCTGTGATTTGGTTTCAAAAACTTTTGACATTTGCTGATTTCAGCAAGAATTGCATTTTTCGGTGATTGGATGGCGAGCATTTCTGTTCTGGAAACTGCTCAGACCCCCCCTTATTGTCAATCTAGGCAGGAAAGCCATCCATTCTCTTAATGCTCTAGGTCTTTAGTTTGTGGCTGTAAAGTTTCATGAAGCTGTGATTATCCTAGAGGTCACAACAGGTCAATTTATACAGTCTCAGCTTTACAGTGATACCCAATTTATGCAATTCCAGGACTGTTAAGGGACCCCAGTATGTAGAAATATTCACACATCATTTTTAGAATAGACACAAATAACACATTTATACTGCATTCAAAAAACTGCATGTTATTATCATAAAGTGGACATCGTGGGTACCCATAGAACCCATTTTCATTCACATATCTTGAGGTCAGAGGTCAAGGGACCCCTTTGAAAATGGCCTTGGCAGTTTTTACTTGCCAAAATTTTGCAGATCTTTGGAGCGTTATTTTTTATCCTCCTTCCCGACAAGCTAACATGATATGGTTGTTACCAATGGATTCCTTAGGTTTTGTAGTTTAATATGATATGATATCTGTACCTGCTACAGCCTCTGAAAGAGTTGCAAAGTTGGAGTAGTAGCAAACAAAAATATTAGTTTTTGTTGACTGCACCTCCATTTCTGTTGCATGTATACATATCCTGTCACCTTTAAATAAAATAATTACATTTATTTAAGAATTATGCACCATGTGTGCTCAAAATAAACTGAAATAATTAAGATATCATAGATCGTTCTTGACACAGTTGATATTGTACTTTAGTGGTGCATTAAAAAAAAGTTGCAGTTAATAAAAGAGGAACACAAACTAAACACAGAGTGAACCTGGGGATTTTGGGGACAGTTGACTGTCTAGCATTACATTTTAGTCTGTATGCTGGCATTTCTATGTCATTTTATAGTTATTGTGAAGGTTAAAACTTTAAAAGTTCAGGATTACTGTAGTATATAATGGAACATACAGGCTTTTAACTGCCTCGATTTAATGGACTAATTCAATGTTCCCTCTGCACCACTGTTCTGCTGTGTCCTTCACTGAGCTGAACTATTAAAACCGCATAAACAAACTGCCTGTGGCTAAAGTGCAACGCTACAATTTCTGAATTGAAAAGTAAACAAAAGCACTAACAGAGCTGAGTCTGTTTTTGTCCATTAGTTATACCTCAGCTCACCTGCACACAATAGTCTCAGCCAAGGTAACTCTGGGAGCTTCCATCTCATATCTTAACTCACCGAAAAATAAACTTTTTTTATTTGCGGTGTGAAAGCTTAACAACACTTTGGAAAAGCGAAACATGCAGGAATGTCAGACCTTGACAAAAAACATATTTTCTAACTTGTATCGAGCAGAAGTTTTGGCATTATTTGCTGTTTTTTTAGGTACATGGAATGAAAAGGGAAATTTGTAAAACTCAAAGCAATGTGGTGCTCCAGACACATTGTCAAGGTTACTTGGTGTAACCCACATACTTCACTCACAGTTTTCAATGGTTGAAAAACGTTCTGTGGGCACAACCTGTAAATACAACACAGTAAACTCTGATCTGTTCTGAATGTAAACACACAACAATACAGAGCAGCAGATAAACTGTGAACTGATGACATCAACTCACAGCAGCAAGACTCTCACTAAACTTTAGATAAAAGTTTACATACAAGATTGCACAATGGAGATGGATATGGATTAAAAGCTACATTTTTATCCACAAAACACTCTGGTCAGGTCTTTACCTGCTGTGTTTTCCTCCCTCTCCCAGCTGAAGTGCTGCGGTTTCACCAACCACACAGACTTTGTGGGCTCTGAGTTTGAAAAGGAGCACGGAGGCCACCTGCCGTCCAGCTGCTGCTGGACCAACAGCGCCCCCTGCAGCCCGGACGAGGCAGAGCGCAACGCTGTGCCGGTGAGATGGAAATCATCCCTACAATTTAATATACGAACCATAAACAAAGTATAGGCAGAAGAGGAAAGTCTATTTAGTGTACCCTCATTGATTTAACAGAGTTTATGAGTATAGTATTTACTGCATATAGATTGCATTCATTTTACCCAGGTGTACCTAATAAACTGGCAACTGAGTGTAGAGTGTCAAGTGTTAGCCTTTTTTTAAGTAATTTATTCAGTAACAAGACAAAGAGTCTACCACCATGCAAGAGGCTCTGACAGACTGTACTGGCACAGTAGCGCTTTGAGCTAAATACTAATGTCAGCATGCTGACATGCTCAGTATGACAACGCTAACATGCTGTCGTAATGCAGGTATATGGTCTATTTTATATATATCAGAGCTAGGTTGTACGACTTGTCCGACCACTTCGGAAATCAGAAGTGTTTATACCTGAACAGCGGAACTGCCACACTCGAGAGCCAGAGATGCCAAAGATTGATGTAAAGATTTCCACAAATGAACACCACTTTTATGATTTTTGAAGTGTAAATGCGACGACCAACGTAAAAAGCCAACGTAAGGCCAAAAATGACTACACCACGGTCGCATTAACGCAAGTATACACAACGAGGCTGTGAAGGAGAACGTGTCAGCGTGATGATGTTTAGTAATCTCATTTAGTCACTTTAGACATGTAAAAGCTTCAAAATTCACAAATGGGATATTTATTGACGTATCCGATATCGTAGAACAAAACGTTAAAATCTCTCAAGCTTGTGTTAACCACAAACCTTATTTCAGGCATCTGACTAAAAACCCCATTCAAAACACCCACCGACTTCGAGACAAGGGAACCAGAAGTGCTAAAATGCTAACTCATTTCCGGGTTTTAGGACTCATTCCTGCACCATTCTATATCCTTTAAATGCAAGTTCAGAGCACACAGTCACTGATGAAATTATCTGATAATACTGTGCATATATCACCAAGTACGATTTTAGTTTTCATATTTTTTGAGTGTAAAGTCGCTGCAGTGAACAGGACTGTGCTGTCAGGTGCACAGAGCCCAATGGAGACACCATGGTGACTGCCACACTATCATTCAGATACAGAGAGACAGTGGGCTTTTTAGGAAATGGGGATGCATTTTGGTCAATTAGCTAACTAGGGGGTTGGCATCCCTCATCAAATCGCCTACTGATTACATTTACACAAATATGTTCCTCCTCAGGGCTGTTTCAGATATATCCTGGAGACCCTCAAAGAGCACGCCAACATCGTGGGAGGCATCGCAGCAGGAATTGGAGTCTTAGAGGTAAAACAACATGAAGGCTAAATTTTCAAAAGTGTGCTCACTTTGGCTGAAAGACAAAGTGCTTTGGAAATAGTGTAAAACTCCCCAGTCAACAAACTCCAACTGTAAGGCCATTGTCGTTGTTGTTAAAGTGAATGGTAGTAATAATTTTATCACATAAGGGAATTTGAACCCCAGATATCTTGGTATGGAGGCAGCTTTCCTGAGAATGAGTCTCATTAGAAACTCACACACCATGTGTGCTGGATAGACTTGTGAAAACAGCTATGAGGGAAACATTGATGAATGAAAGTCCTTATTCAGACAATAGTTGCCCATAAAGTACAAAATGTGTGTAGAGAACCTTTTGATAATGGTATATGTGATCAGAGTTTTTCTTTTCTTTTCTTACAATGGACCTCTGTAACGTCTGATTAACATCTGATCTGCCTGTTTTTTAGTAACTATAATGCAAAAACAGATTAATGTTTGTATTATGTTGTTTCCTCAGATTGCTGCAATGATAGTGTCCATGTACCTGTACTGTCACCTGGACAAGAGAATCAACTGAGACTCCTTCAGGGAAAACACCACAGGGATGACAGACAGATCACAATCTGCATTATTTAACAATAGGATCGTCCAGCAACTGTGTTTTATATATAGAGAAACATTTTATAAGCACCTGCAGAGTGTAAATATTTCAAATTTCCAATAAAATATATCAAATAGCATCCACTGAGTGCTGACTGCATTCACCTGATGGTTCCCTGTACATTTCTTTTATGGATCTCGAGACTATTCAATTTTTTCAACAATAGTAAATGGTGCCACAATGAATCAATATTTGTTTGTATTAACAATGGATCAAATGTGCATTGTGAAAGGTGTCACTTGTAGTTCTGAACCCCAAGAAAATGTATCACCAACTCTGAGCTTTTTAGCCTCTTTTAGCTGCTACTTTTGGTCCTGTCTGGTTTAATCTCAGTGTTTCCAGAAGCAGCAGGCAGCTGTTTTCATCAGACAAGCTCTAGAGAGTAGCTGACTAGCACAAAGCGACACAAAGTGACCACAAAGAAACACAAAACTACCACAAAGACCAAAATGATCACAAAGCGATGCAGAGCCAAAGCGATGTCGAGCAACATCAAAGAGATGCAAAATGACTAAAAAAAACAATCACAAAGTGATGCAAAACGTCCACAAAGAGACTCAAAACGAGTGCATAGCGATGCCAAGCAAAGAACAACAAAGGAACACAAAACTACCATAAAGACCAAAACTTCCACAAAGCGACTCAAAGCAACCACAAAGCAATGCCAAGCGACATAAAAAAAGATGCAAAACGATCCCAAAGAGATGCAAAACGACTACACAAAACTACCACAATGACCAAATTGCCCACAAAGCGATGCCAAGCAACATCAATGAGATGCAAAATTACCTCAAAGCGACCACAAAGCAATGCCAAGCTACATCAAAGAGACACAAAATAATCCCAAAGTGACGCAAAGCAACCACAAAGCGATGCGAAACAACATAAAATAAAGGTTCAAATTGACCACAAAGTGACGCAAAGCGATCACAAAGCGATGCTAAGCGACATGAAAAAGATGCAAAGCAACAACAAAGAGATACGACACAGCACCTTAAGACCAAAACTCCATTTATATATCTGAGCTAGCCAGTGTGGCACACTCACATGCACAAACATGCAATACAAGCACACACGGTCGGCCCGGCGATGTCAACAAAGCACAGAGAAGCTTGGATTACAATACAAACAGAGGGAGAGTGATTTCGTTCTCTGCTCAGGTAGACATTACTCCTCTACTGTATATCAAATAGTTGTTTGCTGCTATGTTAATGCTCCGGATATCGTATAGAGCACCTTTAAAGAATGTTTCCTCTATATGACAGGCCATACATGTGAAAGGAAGCAGCAGAGCTCAGAACATCTTTTGTCTTGCATACTATTCATCAATGTCCCATCTCCTGCCCTTGAAGATTACATGCATTGTGACACAAGGCTGAGTAAATATTGACCAATAAAAAGCCTGATAATAGACAGGAGGCAGAGCATTGTTCAACCATGCAGCACTTTGTCTAGCTTTCCTGAATTAGTGCTTTCATCACAAACCCACAGGCTTTGTTCAACTGTTTCTGTACAACAGGAGAGAAGACTGCAATTAGAGAGAAAGGGAGAAAGGGGGAGAGAGGGAGAGAGAGAGAGAGAGAGAGAGAGAGAGAGAGGGTCATGCTAATGAAGCTATTTGGAATTTGGAATTTGAGAGAGAGAGACAGAATGACAGTGAGAGGAAGAGAAAAAAAAACACCTTAAGACCTTAAGTATGATGGTGGCGAAGGTTTTAATTTCCTCCATCATTTCTTTTCAGTCTTGCGTGCAAATACATGATTTCTGTATCCATAATTTAGTTATAGGTTTCAGAGAGGAGATCTCCAAATTCTCAGTAGATGTCATTCGTAAAGCTGCACTGATCAATAGTTTTATTTTAACAATGGATGAAATGTCAATGCATAATGTGAAAGGTGACAAACCCGCTGTTCTCTGCAGTTCCCCTCAGCTCCACAGAGCTTTTTAGCATCTCCAGGTCTCATCAGCATTGTTTCCATTACCAGCAAATAAACTCATGGTACACTACCTGCCCAGCACCAAACAGCAGACAGGCAAAGCAACATCTAGCAGCTCTCTTTAATGTTTTACGGTTACCACCCTGTTGCTGTGTTTTTTTCTTCTAAATAGGAATAATTTTTTCATTCACTATTTCCATTACATTTAACTCCAGTTGCTCATTTCATTAAATTTTAAAGCTACTGTAAACTCAACTGGACACTTCCCGGAGATGATTCAGATTAAAAGCGACTCAAAGGGCATCATCTTTACTTTTTTTCTACTGGGATTTTCTTTTTCTTTGTTTTTAGACATAAGAAAATATGTAATACTATATAAGAAGAACAAAACATTCAGTTATTAAGACAAAGTACAGCAAAACTGTTGATGGTATTGACACTGTATGGCTCATATGTTTATATAGGTATAGTGATGCTAATGGAGACTACGAGGGGAAGATCATAAAGTGCAATGATAACTTGTAGTGTTGTGTATGTACTGTATTGTGTACTGTATGTATGTGGAAGTATGTGTCACATTTTGGGGGATGTATGTGTAAATGTGTGAGGGTATAGATGGAGATAAATAAGTTACAGAAAAGGAAGAAGTAAAAAAACAATGTAATCCAAGATAATAAATAAGGATAATAATCCTAAAAAAAAGAAACAAAAATCAAATTAATAATGGGAGATAAAGGCAAAATGAGTTCCTGTGAAACTCTCTCTGACCTCTCCGTTTTATCTTTTTCTATTATTGTTCTCTTTTGTGTGTTGTGTTTAATAGAAAATAACCTTTGTTGTATTATAAATTCTGCTGTGGCCATACACTAATGCGCGTCATGGCAATAAGGCTTGTCGAAATGGAGAGACGGGGAGAGAAAAGGAGCAAGAAGTTAAACCATGTTCGTTCTTCCATCCAATTATACACCTGCGAGGTATTTAGAGTTAAATCGGTCATCATCTCAGTACTGCTGAGCTCCATGTTTAACAATAACCCCCCCGGCTCTCTCCCTCTCTCTCTCTCTCCCTCACACACACACACACACACGCACAAAATCAATATTCCATCTACATCTCAGCCATCAGCCTCTGAGCTCGGCTCATCAGAATGCTCAATAGGTCAAAAATGACATTTAAAAGGCGGCGAACACACACACAAACACACACACACACACAGACACGCACACACACGCACACACACCCCGATTCGAACCAGCGACTTCTGACTGACAGGCACAAATAGCCAGGTTTGGAGCTGGAGTCGGTGATGACAGATGTGTGTGTGTGTGTGTGCGCATGTGTGTGTAGACAATGAAACAAATGCCTCATGGAAAAGAGCGCTACATGACACTGTTGGCACTGTCAGTTAGTGCATAACACACACACAAACAGGAACACACACACAATAGCTATCACTTTACATTCAGTCAGAAAATCCATCTTAATTAGACCTGATGCAAATGTTTTCCAGCAGACGGGTTCATAAATACAAACAGTGACATCAGCTCACAAACACACATGACAGACTTCATTAACACCACTGAGGTTCCTGTTGATGAGACAGATAGAGGATGGATGCCCAGTGTTCATGCACCCGCAGCTGTTTTCAATCACAATGGACTATTTACAGTAGAAATGTGCCTGATTTATCTTCCTGGTTTATTACAACATGGTGCTCATAGTTTCTATCAGTAATAACAATATAATCTATAAAATTAATATCCTATCCTAATTAAAGTCTGACAGGTTAAGAAACACAAATAGTCAGAAAATATAATCCAAGAAGTGAGTCTGTAAATTGTGACAGATGTTAACAACGGTTTGAGGATGAGAGAGAAGAGGAACTAGTGTTGAAGAGGTGCTGATCCAACATGTTCTCATCCCAACTGGTCACATACCGACGCTTTGTCAGGATCAGTAGACAACCTCCGAGTCTGAGAAGTGAAGCCAGTGCGGAAGTGCCTTAAACTTGCATTCTTTCTAATAGCCAGCAGGGGGCGACTCCTCCGGTTGCAAAAATAAGTCTGAGTGTATAGAAGTCTATGAGAAAATGACCCTACTGCTCACTTGATTTATTACCTCAGTAAACATTGTAAACATGAGTTTATGGTCTCAATCACTAGTTTCAAGTGTCCTTCAATACAGCATGATGTTCATTTGGTAAACTATGGTCCCATTTAGAGTAAAATGGACCATAAAGCAGCTATGCTTTAGGGCGTGGCTACCTTGTGATTGACAGGTCGCTACCACGGCGTTGACCGGTCTGGGAGTTGTTTTCGTCTTACAACTTTAATCCTTTCAAAGTGTGTTTTCAGATCATGAAAGTTAATTGTAACATTTTGGTCACCTAAAAATGTGGCTACGGCCAAAATGCCAAACTCGAGCCTTCAAAACCTTAGCCCACAAACCAATGGGTGACGTCATGACGACTACGTCCACTTTTTATATATACAGTCTATGGTCTGCTCATGTTTCTTGACCCATAGCAATATATTATATATTGTAGCAATGTCGCCATGCTCTCAGCAATTAATTTGATGAGCAGTGTCGTCATGACTAATAGAAGAGATTAATAAACTACAAAAATAGGACCAGACAAAATTGTAACAAACCAGAAATATCCTTTAAAAGAAGGTTTTCGTTGAGACTTGTCTCAAATGACTTTAACTTGGACTCGACTAGCCAAAAAGAGTTTAAAAAGCCCTGATCCTGAGAGAACAGCTCAAACTGTCCGAACTAACGACCCACCATCAGGGTGTCCTGGGGGCTGGTGGGAACTCTGTATGTCTCAAGAGCATATAAAAATGGATTTTTATGTTTTCAGATGGAATTATAACTTTTAAAAGTCTGCAGTACATTACCAAACAATATCATAAGTTTGACAGTAGTAAAAGCCGACATGATGTTGCCTGAGATGGATTACCAAACTCAGTCATATAATTGGATTTTGACGATGTACAGTAGCCCCCGATCAGAGCCAAATCATTCCTGTTTTATTACATCACAAGTTATGAAAGTCAGAGCTCAAAGGGCAGGAAGCCACATTTGTCCTTGGTAGACCGCAGCGGCGGCAGAAATCCACCGAGTCCCGAGGATTTGCATATATTTCCCTTGCCGCATGAGTTTCCTCTCACCGTTGCTCTGCCTGGAGCTCTCTGGGGAAATCTGCAGGCAGCGCGATGCCGCACAAGTACAACAATCTGAGCTAAGAATAACAATAGCTTCAAGTTTATTCCATGAATAATATGCAGTAATAATAAATCTTTCTGGATGAATTATTTAAACAACATACAGTACGGTATGACCTCAAAAAGAAAAAAAAAGGAGCACCACTATGAATCAGTAAAAAACATCTTTATTCATTTCCATGATAAAAGATAAAAGGAACTCATACATATGTCAAACTGCACCGGAAACTTACAGTACGTCCATGGATCCTCATCATTTGTCACACATACAAAGAACCTTCCAGTATTTTCCAAATTATCTCACGGCATTACACAAAATCAACCGTATTGCTGAGGAGGCAATGATTTAGTTCGATTTTCTCGATTCAACAAAGAGAAGCACACTCAACACTAAAAAAAACAGAGTAAAATGAAAAGACAAAAATATAAAAGTAGCTTAAAAATTGGGCAGATTTTACTTCGTCAATTTCTTAAAACCAAACTGAAATTTCCAGGCCACAAATGGACATTAATTCAGTCATGACACGGGCTGTAATACTGCTGAATAAGTGTTTCTGTATGACTGTATGATTATCTGACTGTAGATAGTAAATATGTTTATTTCTGAACACACAAATACACACATTAAAAAATCAAACCACTCTGCAAATACCGATCGATGCATTGAAATGTGATTCACAAAATCATTGAAGTAGGTGATGATGAAGAGTTACCTCCTCATATGAAAACACTCCTTTTTCACTTGAAATGGTGAGAACAAAGCTGTGAGGGTCACTGAAAAGATTTTATTGACGCAGTTTTTTGTAATTCCCCTAATTAGTATCTATAAGTAACAATTGATGAATATCTATAACACATTATAATATAGGTATAAGCAGAAATAAGTGTGTCAATAAGTGTTTAATAATGTCAATAACTGTAAATTCTCAGTGAAGCATTTGAATTCGCACTTTTCATGGGAGGAATGATACTGATACTGCAGGTACTGTGCACTTTTCTTTTTTTCTTCATTTTTCAAAAGAGGATTGTTTCTGGACATAATAGAGTGCTACAGGGATGACATATTTTTCTAGGCCAACCAGGAAGTTAGCATCGCCCTGGGTGCCCTTGACAAAAAGCCAAATGAGACTTTTCCATTGGGTTTAGGATTTTGCAGAAAATAAGCTCTGTGGCAAACAAACGTTTATGATACTTATATGTTTTGTTCAGCAATATAATCTTCACAAATGAACACCACATTTATGATTTTTTAAGTGTGAATGCAATCGCCAGAACCACCCTTTTTATGACACATAAAGGCTTCAAAATTCACGAGTGGGGTATTTTATATCATAAAACTAATTTTAAATCTCTTAAGCTTGTTTTAACCACAGACCTTATTTCAGGCATCTAACTAAAAACCCATTCAAAACACCAGACGAGGGAAGCAGAAGTGTTAAAATGCTAAATCATTTCTGGGTTTTAGGACTCATTCCTATAGCACTCTATTGTGGAAACACTGTCAGTGTAAGTTTCAAGACTATTGGTGTGCGTTTTCCATGGCAGCGTTAGAGGGGTTATAATTGTTGAAAAACATTTATGAACACTTAACTTATGTTATAGTGTTATACTACTGTTAAACTGCTTAGTGTTTTGATTTTATTACTGATTCTGCTCATCAATCCCTTTTTGATAAACTGCAGAGGAGAATAATCAGTCCAGGTTGTACAGTATGATTTTAGTGTTGTTGCTTCATCTCAATTGTACAGAACGTATTGCATTCACCAAATAATACACATAATACATGAGCTCCTCTCTCTCAAAGCCAGAAACCAGAGAAGTCTCAAACTTGTGATGTCATGGGTTATACTGTATGGAGATGCTCCATAGACAATGAATGGGAGACTGATTTTGTTTTTGTTTTTGTACCCAAATGAGGTTAATTCTATTGTAGTCTTCTCAGTCCTGAAACAGAAAATGTCCCCATATACTCAGAACATCACCCTGGCTGCTCCAAGTGTCATCTAGAACATATTTTCCTATTCATTGTCTATGGAGCAGCTCAACACTTTATACCCTATGACATCACAAGTTTGAGTTTTAGCACTGTAGTTTTTGAATTTGGGAGAGAGTTGTTCATGTTTACTAATATTTTTTGGACTGTCTTAGACCATAAGAATAACATCTATGAATTTTGAAAATGGGCTCAGTTCCCCTTTAATATCTCATTATTACGAGATGCAGATCTTGAGTCTCTCATCTCCAGATAACAAGATAATTATTAGTTATCTGGGACATTTTTTTTTTTTTTAAATTCAACCTGAGAACCACAGAATCATAATTTATGTCTTGTAAATATGATGTTAAGTTTAAATAAAGAGAAAAACTGCTTGTTACGTTGAAAGATATTTAAGTTGTGATCTTGAAATAATGGACCGAATACTAAGAACAGCAGCAACCACGATCCTTCTTAGTTTCATTGTAACATCTTGGAGTATCCATTTGGTTGTTGACTGGCCAATGATATTTATATTTTATGATGTGATAAAATACACAAACCCTTTAAATATCTGTCTGTCTTTTCTGTGACCTCGCTCCTTAATATTTCAGCAATGTAAGCAGTCAGTTACCCGTTTCTGTATTCCATCTACATGAAGAGTGTATGAACTGGCTAAAGTCGCTACATTCTGTTCAAGCGTTTGAGCTTATACCTGCTATGGTGGCTGAGAGAGGCCAAAACTGCACACAGGGAGAACAAGCTGATTTTTCACTGATTTGAAACATACGCTTCATTTAGGAACTGAAGTGAGCTTGCAACACAATGAAATGAGCAGTGTTTTCTGACTGACATATTTCTTTCTTTTTAGAATAAAAGCAGCATTTCTAAAACAAAAAGCAAATAATGAAGCCAGTAAATTTTGCCTGGGAACTAAAATCATAAACTGAATTTTATATACAATTATTTTTTGACTTTTTATAAATTTTCTACTTTTATTTTGTAGCTTAACTGTTAGGGCTTTCAACACCAAGGCAATACTTTCCCTGGTAGTTGACTTTAATGCAAACATTTTTTTCTTATTTAACAAAGTAGATAAATGTCTGTTTTGTGAGAGCTGTCTAAACGCAAGAAGCTGTGCAAGAACTTCATCTATATCTAGTTAAAAAAATTGATTTTTACAATTTAATTCAGGAACTCTCTGATCAAAGATATAAAATATATAATAAAAAAGACTTCCTTGTTTTTTTTGTTTTGTTTATAAAGCATCACTGTGGTACAATCAGAATAGGCATCATGTATTACAGTGTTTCTAATCGGAGAGTATGTTGCTGAATCTGTGAATATTTTCTCATTTTTGTCTCTTTCAGCCACCATAGAGTTTCCCTCATGAAACCTGATCCGAGGCAACTGACCTAAGCAGTCAATAATAGTAAAAACCCACAGGGCTGTCATCAAGTCTTTCACTCAAACTCAATATCTAACGCTGAAAAATATGCAGACCCTTTAAAGTTTTCATCAAAAAATATATAGGCATGTATATACATTATTTCATTATCTGTAAACGTTAGGCTCTTAAAAAATGCACTGATCTTGATAAAAGTGGATCTTTAAAAAAAAAAAAAAAAGAACACTAAACTGCTTTTTGATTGATAGATGTAAAATAAATAGAGATAAGTTAAACCGTATGTACATAATGAACAAAGCACTCAGTAGTTAAAAAACACAACAAACTCAGAGGAAAACTGACTAAATTCTGGTGAATGTGTCTTTGTGTCATTTGTACCGTTCTTGTTGAAAAGTCACAGCTTGAATTGAAATTGACGAGGCCGCGGATCAGCGGGTCAACAGAAAAAGACAGTCGACAAGTCATATACCGTTTTGGTTGTTCAGTCACGTTTGACCAAAACTGATTTTACCATCATCATTCCTCCCCAAGCTGTTGGACGGATACAGTAGTGCAGTTTGTAGTGTTAATCCCTCTATTGTTTAAAAATAAGAAAGAAAAAAAAATAGTAGGACTCCATTTCCCAGGTATCCTTTCGTACACAAGTTCAACATCTAGGAAAAGTCAGAAAAGTTTTGTGGTTGTGGGTCCCAGGCTGGATTACTAGTGGTTGGTGGTGAAGAGAGGAGAAGAAGAGTTAAGGCCTGGGCTGGTTGAAGTGTGTGTGCGCAAGTGTAACATCAGGTCTACATCTGCTCCACCGGTGCGCCCTCTTCTTTGGGCGGAAGCTCTAAGTGAATGGGAGTGACACTGGCTGGTTTCTTCACTCTGGTCATGAGACAAAGAAATGGACAGACAGGAGGACAGAGACGGAGAGTGGACAAGCAGTGGTGGAAGATAAGAAAGGGAAAGATAGTGACATATTCGTTGTGTTTGCTGCTGGAGACGGGGATTATCTTTTCCGTTATTCTCAAAAGTTTTGTAAATAAAAGATCTGCTAAGACGTGTTATTTTTTTACCTACAGTATGGCAGAAAAAAATAAATAAATACAAAGAATAGTTGTTTATGCTTTACTACAATTAAACAAACCTTAAATAAAACTACAGAAGAGGAAAAAGCCACAAGGAAGCTCAAGTAAAAGATACGGAAAATAACTTCCACAGAGTTTCAGGCTGCGGTCGTTTAACTAGACTAGAGTTGTTCCGATACTGATAGCAGTATTTGAAATGCGTCCAACACTGCCCAAAATTCAGGATTGGGTATCGGCGAGTACGCCAGTCTATGCGCCGATCCGATATCATAATTTATTAACCAAGAAAAAAATCAACTTGTTTAACCGGAAATCGATTCTTCTTCTTTGTTATCTGTTCATGTTTTAGTAAGGATTTAACCTGAGCCAGGCTATACAACACAAAGATAGTAATCATATCATATATGATCATTACTTAACAGATGTTAAATATAATAAATAAATAATAATAACTATATATATATATCTTTTTTTTTTATCACGCTGGTATCGAATCGGTAATCGGTATCTGTTAATACCTCAAGTTTAGGTATCGGTATCGGGAAGGAAAAAATGGTATCGGAACATCTCTAAACTAGACAAACAGTGGGTCTAAAATGTATAACTTGGCAATAACTATGTTGACATAACAGGGTCTGGTCTACCATGAAATGAAGATGTGAGGTGCGAAAAAGAGCGGCATTAGGACTTCAGGTGCTTTCTTCTTTTTGTATAGTAGCTTATATATTTCATGTAAGTATGTAAGCCAAGCTAAAAATGGGAGACAGGAGGATTTCACGTTCGGGTCATATTTGATGACGGGTTGTTGCAATTGTGCGAGTCATGTTCATGTTTGACTTTAGGCTTTCAATCGCTTGGTGTCATTCTGGAGGCACCTGTGAGCTACAACCCCCAGAGCCGGTTTTCACGATGGTGCGACCACGGTTTCCTTATTCCTTAAGCGGGGATGTGCTTCCCCCAAAATTCAGATCCACATGCATATCATTCTTACAAGCCGTCTCTGCTTCAGATGCATTTTTCAGTCTTCCTTTTCCAAGTGTCTGAGTGAACAGATACACTTCAAATGTAATCAGTACAGCTGTGAGTTACGCCTGTGCCTCGAAGAAACCTTGGCCCAACATGAAAATGAAACTCACCTCTTCCCAAGTGTTTATTTGCTCAAATTTTTGGTAGAATTTAGCTTCAGGGCTGCTTTCACTTAGCAGAGACCAAATTGCCTTGGCAGACCAGAAGCTTTTTCTGTCTGAAGCCACAAAACTCAATACTGCAGATCAATCTGTAAAACTAATGATGGCCACACTGCTACAGGCCGACCCTTATCATGATACAAGTGCAGTGCTGCACAGATAACTAGCTACCAACAAGAAAGGTTGATCAACGCAGCATGACTTTATATGTGATCATGTTACCAGACCCTATAGTCTTAAAGGAGGCCACAAAGCTATTGCACCTCTGTCTGTACAGACGTGGAGGTGAGAAGGCCATGATATACTTCAAACAGCAGACACGTAAACCTTTTTGTTTGTAACATAATTTGGTGTCTGCGTACATGGGCAGGAAAATTTACATCACGCGGACCCCGCCATCGATGCAAATGCACAAAGTATGATTTGAGTTTACTCACGAGTATGGGGAGATTGGCACGGCCACCACCAGGACATGATTCCTTTTTCTGAAGAGCCGCCACAGGCCTCTGTGGTATCCCCGTACATCCAGATCCCAAACATGGAGGCACTGAGCAGAAGACAGAGGCAGGGTTCATTTCATTAGCCAAAAATATAATACATACTTGTTAATGATTTTTGTTTTTCCTGTGACAAAGACGAGACGTCAATATCAACAACAAGAAAAGGTCGGTCATCAATCGAAAAACTGATGGTATGATTTGGAAAATGATCGGCAATCCTTTCCCTTAGTAGTTCATGGGCTAATATATGCACAACCACTGACACCAGCCAGTGTTCCTGCTCTGACTGGGTACCTTGGCGAGCTCTGTCCAGGTGGATGTGTCCGTCTCAGTCTCCATCTTAATGAACATGACGTAGGTCTTCCCCTCGGAGTCTGGCAGGAACGAGTCCTCACACGGGTTCTTGGTGTGATCCAGCACCTCCGCTTCCCTGGGAACACGCACACACACACCATACATAGAGTAACATCTGTCTAAACTTTCTAAATCATGTAGAGGCTCAGTGTCTCTTCTGTATCTCACTCACTTCAACAGGTTTTGGATCTCCACTTCATAAGCATCTTTCTTTAAGCTGTGAAGAGCAAAAACACAAAGACTGTCACTGTGCTGCAAAATTATTTTCCATATACGGCTCAAGAACTCGTGATATGAAGAGCGGCACATCAATGAACAGATATCACGTAACCTGAGCGTACACACCTGTCGATGTTCTTCATCTGCACATTGGGAACTGTGTTGAACTTGTGTTTCTTGAAATATACCTCCTATGAGACAGAAAAGAGTTCAATTAGACATATTAGCTACATATCTATCATCAGGTAGTGTTTCAGCTTGAAGATTAACAAAAACACACATCACAACATTTTGTCTGCTACAGGGCCGATAAAAACTAAATTATGATCATGTCTAGCTGTTGACTGTAGTTTTAATGCGTATCATGTTTTATTATTAAGGCTTCACAGTAAGTGTTTTGTTTTAGATCTTTCAAAAATGGTGTGACAGGATTGATTTTGATGCTGAACTGTGTCAGTTTTAACTTATTAGGACCTTAAAGCTCTCTCAGATCTTACATGGAAATAGCCGTTCATGTTGAGGCCGATGATGCCAAAATGGTACGACCGGGACACGTCGGGGATGATGCACTCTCTGTCTTTCCTCTGCTCCGGCATTCGCATCCACATGTCCCAGTCCCACAGCTGCAAGACAAACATTCAAACACACAGTTAATCCACAGCTTACAACATCTTCCACACACATTTGAAGGACCATGCAGGTGGTTCTTAATGTTCTTAAAATCCTTTACCATCATTTTTTAGACGGATTTCCTTCCTTTCAAGCATTAGTTTCAGCTCATTCTATGAAAATCAACTTGCAGATGTTGTAAATTTCCTGCAGCTAGGTAATCCATCGCAGTCAACATTTATTGGACATTTTTTTGTCAATGTTTAGGTTTTCACAACATCTGTGTTTGATTGTTGTTCTTCTAACAATATCGCACATGAGGGCATAATGTTCTCACACAGACAAGCTATCATCTCTTGGATGTTACAGTGTTGGCCCCTGCTCACAACAACAGTAGCACTATACTTAAAGGCAGGGTTGGTAAAAATTTTAGAATTTTTTTTTCTATATTAGTTGAAATTCTCCTTTCATCTCAACAGCAATCAATAAATTAAATGCTCTGAAAAAAAAGGGGGAAAAAAATCTGCTTATCCGCTGTAATATGTTACAATAAACCCAATAAATCGTTTAATTCGGGCCGATTGAAATGTTTGGACGGGTTAATTACGCTACAGGTTTAGTACACTACCTGCCTGCCTGACGGGAACTCTGCCCGTGCACTCACTGTGCGTCACCGGAGTCCCCCACAAGCTGCTCATTATGATACGTTTATGTTCATAATGATAATATTGGGGGAGTGGCTTTGGAGGGAGGCATAAAGAGACAGACTGTCAGTGTTGCCAACTTTGCGACTTTCTCTCTATATTTAGGGACTTTTGGAGCTAGTTAGCAGCTAATGCTGCTAGCTGCTTTCTTTGGAAAAGAGTTGGCAAACTGGGATCGTACTCTTGCTAGTTTCTCAAGATTGCCCACCCTGCCTTTAAGATGCATTAATTTTTTTTTTTGGGCCACTTGAAGGCAGTGCATCAAGCTGACAAACAACATTATCATCTTATAAAATGTGTATGGTTTGTTTACTCTCCTTTTAGCTCTGGTTTGGTCTTTACCAAATGCTAATAAAAACAACTAGCTCTTTGTCTGTTAGATATTCCATTTCTTCAATAGCTAGCCTCCAACTTTGTCTGTAAAAGTCAATACATGAATAAATAAAAAAAATAAAAGGTGGCTAAGTCATTTTCAAAGAAATGAACTGAAACCAGTGGCAGACTGGAAGGTTGGAAATCAATCTGGTGCGATTTGGAAAATGGTCAGCAGGGATGGAAAATAAGCACAACTGGTAACTGGTAACGGTGTAGGAAAATATAAAAAAAACTGGTTAGGGTTCTTAAATCCTGCACCTTCTCGGGCGTCGGCCACTTTGGCTCCAGTTCGTCCTTGTAGAGGCTCTTCTTCAGCACCCAGCCCAGGCCGGGCATACTCTCTACTCTGTACAGCAGAGCCGGGTCCTCTGCTGTGTGCTCATAGCCCTGTACAACAACAACAACAACAACAGCTGTCAGTGACGCATGCAACATTTCTGTGGGCATCAAGTCTTCCTGCAGGATAATCAGTGGGTCGGAAAATGAATGAGAATACTTCGGGGCAGGTTCAAATTAAAGAAGTAGAGAAAAAAAGAGAGTGTGAGACTTGTTCGGTTGTTTAGAAACACAGAACAAGATACACAGATCCTGTGGTTGTCCCCCACTGTGGACGACGTTAAGTTACACCCTCAGGTTAAAAGAAAACTGATAGATCACCTCATCACAAAACCTCTAGACATATTCAGACAGTCAGACGTCAGTTACGCAACCGTTTACAGCTAAAGACACACATGCCTGTGTCTAAACTACAACAGGATAATCATTTCTTGTAGGTCGTCATGCTTGTTGCTGCCTGAATGAGGCTACGCGTGTAAAAGAGAAAGTGTGTGATGAAAATAAAAGGAGTATCAACATGTAAACAGTGGGCAGAGACAGAGAAATGCTAAGCCCTTACAGACTTTTAAACAGATAAGTCACAGAAAAGAGATGGATATAGAGATGGACAGGAGGACAGTGGATGCTTTAGGATGGGTTAGGTACAGTGTGAGCAGGTGAAGCAGTCGGCGCTCACCTGGTCGTTCCAGGCTGAGATACAGTACAGGCTGTCATCCTCATCCAACAGGTGGAGGGTCTGACTCAGAAAACTGCAGGAGAAACAGGAAAGCAACAGCAACATTAGTACAGACAAATGCAGCTACATCAGTATTAATACCAACAATGTCATTATAAAAACTGCCTTGTTGCACTGGGCAACAGTAAACGGACAGTGACTGTAAACTCTGAAGAAATATTTACTATATTTTAAGAAAAAATAGAAAATTAACCAGTTTTTGGACCAACTCATCAGGCAGGAAGGTTCCAGTGGACAGCTGGCAAAGTGACATTTTAACCACAGAAAAATTGTAGTTTGTTGGCCAATAATAAGTGGACACCGGAACATTACAGATTATGGGATGGTTTGAACAAGTCATTACAAAATGAAAACAAAACAGCCTCCACTCCTCTGGTTTCACTCTTTCCACCAGATGTTGAACCTGCTGCAGGGATTTTCTCCCATTCAGACACAAGAGCATTAGTGAGCTCCAACACTGATGTTGGGTGATCAGGTCTGGCTCTTAAGTCAGCTTTCCTCACAATGGTGTTGGAGTCAGGGGTCTGTGCAGACCAGTCAAGTTCTTCCACACCATTAAGATTTACTTTCACTAGTTTCCTCTGTACTTATTAAAGAGGACCTATTATGCTCACTTTCAGGTTCATACTTGTATTTTGGGTTCCTACTAGAACATGTTTACATACTTTAATGTTAAAAAAATGCTTTATTTTTCTCATACCCGCTGTGCTGCAGCACCTCTTTTCACCATCTGTCTGAAACGCTCTGTTGGACCCCTGCCCCGCCCTCTTGAATAGCCCGGTCTGCTCTGACTGGTCAGCTGACCCACTCTGTTGTGATTTGTCAACTGGACAAAACTCTTCGGACACCGCTCTAACTAGCTTTGTTTGAGGGCGTGCCAAACTAGCCGCTAGGCAGGTATCATGCAAATGTGTTACTTGGTGACATCACCGCGTTACGGAAGAAAAGGCGGGACTTCAAGCAAGGTGTTTCAGGCAGTTCAGGAGCAGTGTTTCTGTGGGGGAGAACACTCTCTTTGGTGTGGACTTTGGGCTTTGTAACTTTGCAGACCTTTTACATGCAAAAAAAACAAAAACTAAATAACACTTAATGAAAGGCAGCAGGTCAGTGTGAAGTCAGTAAATGTGTTTTTGTAATAGAGGGAAGCGTTAAATTGGCTGAAGAAATCTACTAATTCTGACAATCGAAAATTGAAGAAATCATAAATCAATCATGAGTTCAAATGTATGACAATTTCATATTTCTATAGTCTGATATTTGTAAAAGTGAATTCAGGACTTTGAGAACTCTCAAACAACCTGGAAGGGCCAAGTTTATAGCAGTAAACACAAAATAACAACAGGATTGTCTCTGTTGACAGGAGGGCACGTTTTGGTTCTCACCACTCACTGACTGAGAGCCTGAAGCTCGTCTCAGAGAGCAAACTGGCACTAAAGCTGAGCGAGATGACGGCTGCGAGTGCTTCTGAACTATTTGAAGTCGACGCTTCAAAACAGGCCGGTCAGCCCAGAAGGGGAGCTGGAGCTTTTACAGACGCAAAAGGCACAGTTCAAAGCCGAGTCTGTCCAACAAAGGAATACTGGGGTTTCCAACGGAGCTGATGGCAGCTTTATCACTGTGGATCTACTGCCACCTAGCGGTGATTCTGGCAGCTGAGGTGATTTATGGGCTTCCTCTGCTGATGCTGTGAAGTCCAGAACATGTTCTTCAACATGGTAGCAATGGGCTCCATATAACAGAAAACTGTTTATCATAGCTTAGGTCCATATAAATGATAATAAAAATGCATAAACCTCCTCTAATGTGTAATGAAATTATTGAGAAAGGCTGCTTTATTCTCTACATTCAGTTAATTTTGGTTGTGGTAATTATTAGTCATTCGTCATTTTGTCGGGAATATAAAACAAAAGGCACTGAATGCCCTCATACAAGTAAAACAGACTCCATAAATTAATTTCCGCAATCAGCTTCATTAAAAAAGGAACATCTGTCTTAGGTCTTTATTATAATTACAATTATATTACAATTATAGAGTTTAAATTTAAGATTAATGGATAATAAAAATTACACATCTGCTGGTATATATATCTTCTCGTCATTTATTTTAGAATTTATTCTTGTCACTAAAAGACAGTAATGTTAATTAAAGAGTGGTTATTAAGTGACATTGTAGTATAATATGAAGAGAACTCTTGCATATCAACTATGTTTATCAATTAATCTAATGATCTTTTCCTCAATAGATGAAAAAATATCTATATAAAATGTCAGAAAATAGGGAAAAATGTTTATTATAATTTCCCAGAGCCCATGGTTACATATTTAAACAGCTTACCAACAGTTTAAAACCTAAAGACATTCAATTTACTATCATATCTGACAAAGAAGAGCAGTAAATATTTACTTATTTTATTATTTCTGCTCTACTATATTATAAAGTCTCAGTTATCTTTAGCAGTGTTTGTGCATACTGGAGGACGCACCTGAAGAAGTCGATGGAGATATCCAGGTCTTCTTCTAAGACGATGGCAAAGTTGGCCTCCTGATGAAAATAAAAATAACACACGCTGGGTCAGTGCTGTCCTGAGACTGTGTTCAGTGCAACTCACAAGCCAAGTGATAACTGTCAGATCTAATCAACAAATAAACTGACCAATAATACAATAAATAAAGTAAAAAATCTGTTATTCTTAATTCAAACTACACACATCTTACTGCTCATTCATCAAGTCCATAAAAGAATACATTTTTGTCGTTTGTCTTGACAAAAGGAAATCAAAATACTCACTGGGTGAAGGTTGAAGGTTGCAGTCAAACTCGCTTTGTAGTGCTGCGACAGAGAGCGGAGATTTTTACCATAGAAACAAAAACGTATAAAAAGCAAAACTGCTGGACGTCTCAGTTACTTTAATGACTTGAAATAGGGCTGAACCTCAAAACATTTTCACGGATACGACAGTTCTGAGTGACGCACACAGTGGAAACATAAAATCCAGGTGAAAATGGCGTGTGATTGGTCTACTCTTTTCAGTGAAAATGTGCAATATTAATTCTGTGCTAGCCCTTACATGAGGAGCTAACTGTTTACCTGAGACACTCTGGCATTCTTGATGCTGATGGGTGTGTGCTGAACTCCCTTCAGTCCAAACAGCTCTACGACATCCATAGGCTCCTGGGTCGAAGAAAACACACAAAAATGTGTGAGCGTTATAGCAGGTTTATCAAGCCACACTGGGGTACATGATGCAACAGTCAGGAAAACTACAAATTAATACTAGATAATGATAAACATTAAGTTACTGTTCTTGACCCCTTAACTTTTTAATTTTTTGTCAAATAAAAAAAAGAAAACAGGTTTTTATTCCTAAAAGTAAGAAGTCAGATACACTTTTCCCACTAAAATAACTAAGTTACTAAATAAGTTTTTTAAACGCGGGAAGACCCAATAAATATAACTGATAAACTCTTTTCCCATTGCCAGTGAACGAGTATGCCTTTCTGTTTTTTATTTCTGGTGTTACACGTTCGACATCACAAACACGCCAGAAAACAGGGTTAGTAAACAGTACGAAGCAGCATGGAGGCCAGTGAACAGCGGTTACTTCTGCGTTAACAGTGGTTACTTCTTTTTTTATCGGCTAATCAGTCTCTCTTCTAACTCGGTGTTGACTAATTTGGAACGATGTTCAAGCACTGCCTGGACGGAGACGGACGGAATTCGTGGCTTTGGTGACAAAGAAAGCGACGGAAAAGGGGGCGAAAATTAGCGTGTCCACACCGTTGTTATGTTTCCATCACTGCCGATAAATACCCGTGACAACTGCAGTGTCATTTGTCCCGGGAATGAATGCCGATTGTAACCTTTCCCACTAAAGACAAAAGTCAAAAAGTGTTAGTGGGGTTTTTGTCCAGTGGGAAAGGGGAGAAATAAAGGATAATTTTTTTATCAGTACCGAAACTCAGATATTGTATCAGCACTATTATTTACAGGCAAACTCATTATTAGTCATTATTCTCATTTATTGACTGACCTTCGTGAGTCACAAATTTAGTGGAGAAAGCCTGTGAAACAAGCGGCTACAGGAAACCTCTTCCTGCCTATCACCACATTTTTGAAAATAGACCTGAACTAAAGTACACAAAAATATTTGGACCGAGGCAATCCACATACTTTTGGCCATATAGATTAAATCAATTACTTCAAAAGTACTGATGTTTAATATCATCTACAGTAAAAAAAATCAAGAGTGAGTATCAAAATGAATATCTAAATACTAATTATTTTAACATCCACGTTACAATATTAAATGAATTATTCCAAGTAATATAATAAAAGTAGTTCTGAACACTTCATGCATTGCATCTTTCGTAGAGTATTGAGGATTTACACCCATAGTGCCACAGAGTTAGTACTTATACAGTGTACTGACTACATGTGAGACAAAAGAAAGGAGGAAACAAAAAGCTGGTACCTCATAATAACCATCGATGAAGACAGTGATCACCTGCGGGTTGACGCCGTGAGCTGACAGAAGAGACCTCAGCATCCTGAAAACAGACGACAAGCGGTCGCAATTTTGATTTAGGCACAAGAGAGGAATGAGAGCAATTTACTTTTCACATGACTGTGTGATTTGTTCCAATTTAACAAAAGGTGGACAGCTCGGTGGTAATTTCCCTTCATACTAATGACGAATGCATTTTTTAAGGGAGGAGCCGTCATTTTTCTTCATCCTGCCTTCACATTAACAGCTTATTGCAGCATTTTCTGTACAATAAATTAAACATGTCAAGTAGAGCGGCGAGTAATTTACATCTCGGAATATTTACTGTCTGTAAGCCTCATTTATCTTCATTAAAAAACGCAGAAAAGCAGTTTATCTATGAAATGCCAACAAATAAGTACAAATATTTTCATAGATGACAAGTAAAAATTGAAGGGCGTAACCTCCACACTACTGTGTGTGGAAGGAAACAGAGTACTGAGTAACAAATCATTTCTGGAGTAATTTCTGAATGGTGTTGCCGCCGTTTCTGCTTCCTTTCGTAGAAAAAGACCAAAAAAAAGCTTTACAATCCTTTTGATCAGTTACATCATCAGTGCACAGAGTTTACCTGTAGAGGTAGTTGGGTCTGTTCCCTGCTATGACGGCCACTGGGACACTGAGGACGTTATTGTTGGGCAGCTGGAGAGAGAAAAAATACAGTGAGTGAAACAAACTCGCTGTCAGTTTGACATTGTGAAGTCCTCGAGCTGAGTTTTTTATTTTGACGATAAAGTGTAGAGTGAAATTAACTGTGAATCTATCTATCAGCACCTCTAAAGCCCACTAATTTAAATATTATATCTTGTTTTGTTTGTTTAAAGGATAAGTTCACAATTTTTCAAGTCTGTCTGTCCATTGAACAGTGAACACTGAAACAGGTTTTGCTTGCTGTAATCATTCCTCCTGTTCACACCGGCCATAGGGAGACCACTTCATAATCCCAATGTAAGTGATGGTGAAGAAATTCCACAGTCCTGGATCTGTGCAAAAAATACCGTCCCCTAACGCTCCAATAGAAAGCAAATAGGCGTATTTCAAAAATAGATGAACTAAACCTTCAAAATGTCAACTAAGTTTATTGTGCAGCTTTGAGAGGTCCTTACCAAATAGGCTTTTCATTCGATTGTGTTAGAGAAATGTCTATTGGTCTCAAAAGACTAAACTGAGTCAGGCTTAGCTCTCTTGTTAAGTTTTTTGCGGTCTTCTATCCTTCTCCATTATGTGCAGCTCAACAAAACAAACAGTCTGAAGAGCATCTTACAGTGAAGTAGAAAGTACTGCTGTGTGTCTTACAGGGTCGGGGTTGAACTCGATGGGCGCCGGGTCTTTGCAGCTGCAGATGCTTCCGTATCCTTCCACTTTGCTGCAGAAGAGCTTCCTCCTCCTGTTGAGCTCGGTGTCTGCCCAGTGGCACTCTGCCTCTGCAGGACGGAGGATCACATTCAGTTTGTCAGACATCTTCATCAAGCGCTAGCAGGTGTAGGTTTAGATTTAAGACATCATGAGAATATTCCACCTTTTTTTACAGCCTGGATGTTTTGGTTTGGCAACGTTTTGGCCAACAAGGTGCATCGCAACATGATCCATTAGACATAGTTTACACTTTTCCTTACCTTCGGATGCGGTGAGCTGCACCTCGGTCTTCAGCAGCACCGGGTCTCCCCAGGTGGACAGAGCTGGAGACTTTGAGTGCTTCTCTCCATACACCTGACCTGGAACCCCAAAGACACAGCCAGCAGGTCAGGACAAGTAATCTCATAAAGCAAGCTCCATTAGCTGATTAAGCTTAAACTTAAATTCTAACTAAATCCTCGCCTAACCCCCTTCCCTGAGCTCTTAATTCTCTTTTGTTGACTACAAGTGAAAAATGTAATTGTGGTTGTACGTAACCAAGGGCTGAAACGCTAACAAAATGCCTGTAGCTAGTTAAAAACATCAGATTCCAGGCACTTGCAAACATAATACTGCATAGCTTTCATATTTATCCACATTCAACAATAACACATTGCATACTGTCAAAATGCTTTAGCTCAATTTACGGTAATATAGTTAGCCTAAAACTGACATTTGTTGCTTGCTGCACATGTCGGCATACTAACCAAAGTGTGGATCCCACACTTTTACCAAGTCTTCTTAAAGGCTCAGGCTTTTTTGGTTTGATCCAGACATTTTAGTCTGAGTAACAGAATCATGAGTTTTAGAGATTTTTTTTGTACCTTATATGTTCATAATTTTCATTGAACTGCATTATTAGCTGACGTTCTTAAGACATTAGGGGCACAGCATTTTCTTTCCTACACTTTTCTGCCACGTCCGTGTTCTGTACCATCCTTAATCAACTGCTGGGCAAATAAATTATTCATAACTGAATAATCCTTGAATGTAATAAGCAATTATGTAATAAAATACAACATGACAGCGTTACTGAAACACAACTGCAGTAAGACAGATATCTGAACCATAAATAAAATTACATGACAAAATGCTGTCACTCACAATTCTTCCTGTATGATTACTAATCACAACTGTCAGCAGTTTATAGATTTTTCTGGACAACATCATTTAGATAAAACTAAACATGCAAGGCATTTAAAACAAACCCTGACTTACACACCCATCAACAAAACTTCGGTGACATCTGTGGAGTTTCTAAACAAACATGTTGCTGTTGAGTTTTTCAAATGTCATTGTTCAACACGTCGGGAACCACAACAGACTTCTGTTCACCTCTATTGTATCGGGGTGCCAATAAGCCATTTGAAAGGGTTACGTCTACTTGTAAAGTGAAAGTTTGCTCCTCTACCTCCTTTCTTCACCACCATAGTCCACATGTCCCTCCAGCTGAGGTTGAGGGACACCTGGCTGCCCAGACTCTTCAGCAGGCTCTTAGCAGCATCCTTCAGGTGGAACGTGCCCTCATCCTGCAGAGCAAAAACACGTCACCTTTTAGTTTGTCACGAGTCTGTATGACACGTGAACTGATATCTGATTCGTCATTGAGACCGTGGCAGTGACCTTTATGGTGAAGATGAGGACTCGACCCCGGGTCACCATGTTGAGGAAGAGGATCATGGCTTCATCCTCGTGGGGAGAGTAGGTGTCAAATATCCTCTTGGCCATCACATGACCCTGAGACAAACAGACAGTGACGGATTTATCTGACCTTTGTGATTTGACCTCATTGAAATAAAAACAAAAAAATTGTGTTTTTAATTTACTTCCATTAAGGAACAAAAATTATCTTTTTTTGCATTTGACTGCAAGACACTGCTATTAATTCAGCGCCTGCTGTTTGTTGGATATCACAACACAATCAAAAATATAATCAGCCTCACAGCCAAACATGGGAAGATATGGGTAAAGAAGTGTTGATTATAATTACAAGCAAATGAAAGCTATAAAACGGAAATAAAAGAAAAGTAAAGTGTTAACATTATACATAAAGAATATAAAGTAAATGCTTACAGTCGCCTGGTTGAGAACTATCACATGGATGCCTCGGCCCTGCTCCCGCTGATCGTCCTCCAACACCTGCAGAAGATGAGAACAATAAAGATACTGTATGCTCTGTTGGACATTTTGTCAGTTCTATACTTCTGAAGTCCTGAAGAAAAGTCATTTCATTTTGTGTATTTTACAGTTGAAATGCATAAACATTTGCAGGCTGTGGGGCTTGATTGTAACAGTGGTACTACTGGTCTTACCGATACTGCTAACGGTTCTTTTTGTTGTTTTTTAAGAGACAAAATTAAACAAATTAGTAACAGAATTAACATTGCTTTATTTTGTCATGTATACTGTATATAAATTCACATTCGAGTAGCAACTGCAACAGCATTGTTTTGAACAAATCATTTATAATGTGATAATTAAAAAAGCATTACTGTATTTATAGTGTCAAACGCTCATGTTCTGAACAAATTACTATTATAAACTATAATATCATTATGGTGGATGGGGCAACGAGGGATGAACTGCGAGCTAGTCCGTCAAAAACAGTGCATTGCTCCACCTGTATCTGATGCACTTGGGCTACATGTGATGACAAATTGCTCGTGTTTCCACCTTTACAAGCAAGTTGCACTTTTGGCAATGAGCACTGTCTGCATCGACGCGACTGAAGTATAACCACACTTTGGACCGTTCTGTTCTCTCCGCAATTGACGCTAAGAGCAGGGTCTCTGGTCTCTGTGTGTCTGTGTGTCTGTGTGTCTGTGTGTCTGTGTGTCTGTGTGTGTGTGTGTGTGTGTGTGTGTGTGTGTGTGTGTGTGTGAGAGAGACAGACATGGACGACAGGCTGAGAGAGATCTCTCCTCTGGATAAGAAAATGCATCTTTGACAAATGTTGTTTAATGTGTAATATTATCACAAATCAGAAACGGAGTGAGATCAAAGGTGCAAGATAACATTTAAGTAGCCTAAATAAAAAAGGAAATCTATTTTCATAATTTCTCCAACACTGACAGCAGAACCTTTAACGTCGGAGGTTATTGATACTACGGTCTTGAAAAAATTGGCCCCGGGGCTCGTTTAGTACCGGGTTTCGGTACCTATCCCACAGTGGGACAATGAATACTATCCATCTATCTATCTATCTATCTATCTATCTATCTATCTATCTATCTATCTATCTATCTATCTATCTACTGTAGGTCAAAGTTGTCATTAAACTGAGATGATAGACAGTTTGGGTTATGCTTTTACTGTATGCCTTCATATTTCTCTTCCAAAGACTGGCTAACCTGGAGGTCTGCTTCCAACCTTTCTGGTCATCTGACTGCTTGTGTTTTGTTGCCTCATCAGGCTTCTTAGCTTTTTAGCGATGTTGCTGGGTTCCCAGATCTCAGAAATTAACTTGGTGAGTAAAAAACGTTACTATTACTGATTGGAATTATATGAAAAGAAGACCCAACATATATTAAATCTGAATTAGTGATTTGGAATTATTGATTTTGACTCTGCAACAGTCAGTCAGTCAGTCAATCAGTTGAACTCACAGTGGTGCCGTCTACTGCCACATAGACCTTGGAGCGGCTGGAGTACACCTCAATGTCCAGGACCTTGCGTCCATTAGCCGGCCTGCGTGGTGTCTCCATGTTCGGTATTGTGTCCTCTAAAAAAAGAGCATAAGAACAACATTAGGTTCTCCACAGTGAAGCCATGCTGAGATGCAATATGTTTTCATAACAGCTGGACAACATAAGTTTTGCCCTCAATAACAGAGACCCCACCCACAGGTCCCCCTTAACATTCTCATATTGAGACCAATCAGTGTTTCAACTCACTGAACTTCTAGAAAACATAAGTCAGTGGACATCCTGAAGTTTCCAAAGATATTAAATATGTCCGGCAGCGTTTTGAGGAAATTATGCACAAGACATCTAGAGTCATGGTTTAAACTATTTCACACTGTGTGTACACATCACAAAGCTTCAATAAGGAGTTAAAACCAGATACAAAATAAATATATGTGATACTGACATTGCAGAACATGTGACATGTGCTAAATTTATAATAAAGTGACATCAAGGGTTTAAGAAGGTCACCAGTTGATTTGGTTGTCTGCAAATTTTGCTCTGGAAACTGCAGTATTTTCCCTACAGATCTTTATGGAATGTCAATTGTTACAACAAAGACAGTCACTATTCGTTGTATTAATAAATGCCACACAGTCATATTTTAGCCTAATGCTGAAACTAGAGCATACAGTGGTTGTGCTAGTCTGAACGTGAAAGAAATGATGTAAACAGAATGAGCAACATGTTTCTCACCATATTCTTGAGCTGCTGCATCTTCATTAGCTACTCTTCTCGTGTCCAAGATGAGTTTAATGTTGACTATGACAGTTATCAGCAGAAACAGCACAGCACCAGCCTGCGGAAGGAAAGAGTATGCACGTTGAAATCTGAACTTATTTCATTTCTAGTCAGTGCTTTCCTAGCTCTGTTTGACATGATACATCTATTATTTAATCCTATATACGTTATATTTTAAACAGATATTTTTCCATCTGCACTATTGTATGTCTTAGATTCTCATTTTTTTTACTTCCGTGATTATCTTTTTATACATATTTAATGAGCATTGTTGGAGGGAGCCTGAGATCTAAAGAGTTTCATTGCCAAATACTGCCTCTCTGTGATTGTTGTGCACATGACAACTTGACTTACTTGAATCATTTGTGGTCAGTTTAACCGTAAAGAAAGTGGGCTAAAGTGGTTTGGTGAATCCAAAACCCCTTTGGGGAAGAGGAATAACTACCCCAGAGTTTTGTAAACTGAAATGGAAAATTACATTGTACATAATGATGTCTCTTTACGCAACAGTGGAAAGTTACCGTCTGTGTGCTCTTCGTCTCATGTAGCGGGAAAGTAGTGGTAGTAGGAGAGTGTTGTCTTTTACTGGGACACTGTCTGAGTAAAACAAATCCTTATCTGTTTTCAAAACAACTCATTTTCTCATAGTCCCTGTTGTAGATTTCTATATAATCACATTGTAATAATCTCCTGCAGTGCACTCTTCTGCAGACTTTGTATGACTCTGTATAACCAGTGCTTGTTCTTGCAAGAATAAAATACAACAAAAGACATTTCATCTGCTTGAGATCCTCATTTCAGCATTCAATAGGACTCATCCACTCACCATGAGTATGCCAGTGTTTTGTAACACTAATCAAAGAGCAGGCTGTGCAGTATTTGCAGACAGAAATGGGACTTTACTCTGCTGTGCAACACAAATCAGCAGCAGCTTCCAGCACAGCTCCATATTCAGAGAGAGAGAGAGCAGTTCTTCACTCACCTGACAGACCCGACGGATCGTCCTCTTGTTGGTCAGCTTGTATTTCCAGGTGAGGTACAGGCTTCTCTGCTGGCGGGGGATGAAGGGTTTGGCTCGGGGATTGGGGGTCCAGGTCTCCATCCCGGACACCGGACACCGACAGCAGAGCTCAGACCCTCCGCCTGCCCTCCTCCACCTCCATGCAATGCTCCACAACACCACCGAGACACGTCTGCCTGTCACATCACCATCACCTGAAACAACACGCATGCAGAGCTGAAGTGAGCTGCATCAGCAAGCGGAGCTACAACCACAGCTGGATGACTACTTCTGCACCAACTAGACTTCCGGCTCAGTTTAACACACTCCAGTCGGGTCCTTTCTGTTGACATATCAACGTGACTACTCACAGGGTCGTCAGTAAACCTCGCATTGTCGTTTTTAATCTTGTAGCCAGCAGCAAGAGCAGGAGAAGTCGCCTGTGAGAGCTGCTACATGCTCCCAAGCTGCTGCTATGGACGGTGTTTGTGTCGCAGAACAAACACCGTCACCAAGCTTCTCCTTCTTCTCTATTTAAAACATCCTCCTACTTCTTCTTCAGACTCACTGCTGCCCTCAACAGGATACATAATAGATGACCTCACCATTTCATTTTTGTTTAGGATAGCTCCAGTTTGGGATTCTTATGTTGGTCTTTTACAGTTTTTCTCAATTGTTTACACACAAATACTGGTACTTGACACACAATGACCACAACATGTAACTCATGCACCAACCCCCTGAACCAATTCTGCTAAACTACAAGCACAATTCCTGCTTTACACTCAAATTGCAGTTCTAAAACACACTTTTTTCAAAACACTACACACAATTCTCTGCATTTGGCACAATTTTCATGAAGAAAATCTTGTTTTCACAAGGAACACACTGTCATTCAAAATTCTAAAGTCAATTGCCCTACTATGCACACTGACTCATCACATGGGCAAACACCTGTCACACAGTGTTACAATTAGCAATCAGTTGATGCTTTTCATGGCTGGATTCGACGTGCTAAGCGATATTTCCCCCGCTGCTTGGCCAGGGAAAACATTGCTTGTGATGTGGATGAGGTGCTGTGGCCAGACCGAAACAGAAGAGAGGATGCAGCATAGTTTTTTTTTTCATTTTTTTTACTGTAACTGTATACAGTAAATTCTTCAGTTGTTTTGTATGTAGACCACTGTATGTGCAACTTTGTGTTGGTTGGGATGTACACTGTGTACATTGTTTTTGTGGGGAAAATAAAATATATTTGTTACCGTGTATTTGTGTGTTCTGAGTATAAAAACAATATTCTAAAATATTTTACAACACACTTATGTATGTACTGTCTGTAGTAAGTGTAACACTGAACAAAAAAAAGGCCTAAGTCATTATGATGAATGGAGAAGAAGTGTTTTCCATTCATCATAGTGTTTTACATTGAGCACATCAGTGTTCAACTGGTTCTTATAAATGTCTATTCATATGATGGTTTGTGTGTGTCATTTGAAAACAAAATACCATTTTGAGAAGAAATAACATTGTTTTGAATGTAAAGTTTCATTTTGCAGGAGAATTGAGGGGTTTTGCCCATTGTGTGTGTGTTTTTTGATTTGTGTGTAGAGTTCTGAGAGTATGAGGCATGCTTTCAGAAAATGTGTGTAAACAATCGAGAAAAACTGTAATATTATAATCTCAAAAAGAAACCTCTTTGATAAATGTTGGGGTGACTTTGCAACCTTTTTACATATAGGCACTTCTCTTAATACAATTATATATGACTTCATGATATTCTGTGTAGGTTACCCTCTTTTATATTGGATCTATGTGTGTAAAATGGAGAAAAAAGATGGAAACAATTTAATGATGGAGGGATGAAAAAAGGAGTGATCGCACATAGAATGCTCCACAACCAAGGCTGACCCCCATATGAGAACTATTAGGACTTTAAGAAGTTTAAACATGCGCTATCTACCTTTTAACATGCACTATCTGCAACCATCTTGGACTCTAACCACTGGCGCACTTTACACTTACTTACACTATACATCCTATATACCACTTTATAGACTGCACATATGTACATATTACATTTATTTATTGCACACACTACATTTATTTATTGACGGACTGCATACACTATGTTCACCCATTCACTCTGTATCTTTTATATCTCTATTATTGTTTTTATTATTTTTGTATACCTTTACCTCTCCTGTGATTCACTCTGATTGCTGATGTTGCTGCTTTGACACCTGAATTTCCCTCTGGGGATTAATAAAGGTTCATCTTATCTTATCTTAGAAAGCTACCATTGCTGCAATGCTATCATACATTTTCCAACACTAGGGACATAGACCTTTAAAAAAATCAGTATGAGACTTGGTCCCTCCAAAGTGGCACAACGGCCAAATTCAGGGGGGCTCATGGACTATAATGGTGTTGTCCATGGTCAGACCGTTTAAGAGAATATACTGCATGTATATAGCTTGTCTATCCCTTGTACTACTATTACTTCTGTAATTCTCTCTCTTTATTTGTTTTTACTTATTTATATGTGTACGTATGTATATATGAACATATACATATATATATATATGTGTATATATATATATATATGTATATATATGAATATATATGAATACATATGTTCTTTCTTCCTTTTCTATTATTTTTTTTACTTTCTCCTTTTTTATTTATTTTTTATTTTCTTCACTTGTATTTATCACAATTCTGACTACTGTTATTTAGTTATCATATATGCTAAGTTTATTCATGCAATTATCTTATGTTGGGGGGGGGTCAATGTGTATTGCTGTCTGTATTGATTGTGTTCTATCGTTTGTGGGGAGGAAGGAGAAAAAACTCAATAAATATATTGTTTAAAAAAACAAGTTGAGTTACAGAGGTGAATATCTGCTTTTTGAAAGACAAAAACTTGTTTTTTTGTTGTTGTTTAATAAGGACAACAATGTTTTAATGGTGTTTCCAATGTCCTCAAATATGCCTTCCATCCACGAGGCTGATTGTGGCGAAACACAATAAAAAGTAGGCTTTTGTTTCATTGAGTAACTGAATTTTGTAGCCTACACTTTTTTATTTGGCCAGAAATGACACATCTCCTTGCTCGTTTTGCTTGATCTGCAGCATACTGTACAATACAATAAATTATTTCAAAGTGTTGTGTATGAAAATGTAAAATAATCCAAGTAACCTGTGAATACAGACATGATATATGATATATAATTGATACTAGAAGCTTTAAAGTTTGGTTCTCTTTTTAGGCTACAAATTGAGAGAAGGTGTATTATATTTCCAGATACCATCTTGTCTGGATCAGATGATTATAACTGTGAATAACACACAAGGCCGGCTTAAGGCATATCGGCCATAAAGGCGGTTACCTAGGGCACCACCTTCTGGGGGGAACTGGTCTAACACATTTGTTGCCCTCTTAAATTTTTTAAAAAAAATGTCAGTCCTTCCTTATTTTCTGCATTGAGCAACAAATAAACAAATAAAGAAAGAAAGAAAGAAATACAGTTTTCACCCCTGTAACTCTCTTCCTCACACTTTTTCATCTGCCCAGCAAACACTTATTTGTTAATAAAAGTGTACATTTTAAGCCAACAGTATCAGGGTCCAATTGTTTATTTATATTATAATAAATACAGATATTTATGAAAATAGAAATCTTAATTTTTGTCTTAAAACCATTGTGATGCGTGTGACGGTTTATGGGGCTAGAGGCACCAAATCGGAATTTTGCCTAGGGCACCAAAAGGGCTAGAGCTGGCTCGGACAACACATCAAGACGCCGCTGATACTTTTGTTTTTAAATGTAATAAATTATATTTAAGAGTAACAATTACAATAAGGAAAAAAAAAAAAACTTCTTTAAATTTCTGTAAATTTATTATAGGCCAATTGTCTCTCTGGACTAAATTTGGTGAATCTAATAACTTATTTAGTTCTTGGACTTGACTTGTGATTTTGACTCTGGACTTAATAGACTTGAATTTCTAGGAAAAATCTAGAGAGACAAGATGATCTGCTCCATGCAGCTCTGTCGTGAGTCATGACTTATTCTTGTTCAGCACGACAGACGTGGCTGTAGTTGGGAAAAAAAGTCCACTGAGTCCAAATCCAGCTCAACAGCACATCATTTACAACATCATAAGTTGAACATTACTAGTTTTATGGTGCCGCACCCTGAGCAGCCGCGTACATAGTGTAAAGAGCAAAAGCCAGAGACTCATTAGCAAACTACAGTAACAGCTGGATGATGAGGTGAGCGTCTGCTTCTGCATGTCATATCTGCGATCAGTAGGCTAACAATGTTAGAGTTATGAATCCAAAGTCACTGGTTTGATTTTGCCCTCCGTACTTTCTATTTTCCTCTTTCGCTCTATTCTCTTTTATTTATTCCCTTGTTTTCTAAGTTTCTTGCTCCATTTCTTTCTCTCTCATTTCCTTTCTTTGTCATTCCTTCCCTTTCTTCAGTTTTCCCCTCATCCCTTTCATTCCCTTCTTTCCTCTTTTCCTCCTTGCTTTTTTCTTTCTACCTTCTGATCCCGTCCTCATTCACTCTTTTATTTATCATTTTATCCATTCGTTGTGATTTACTGTTTCCTTCCTTTGTCCTCTTGTGTTCCTTCCTTCCTGTGTCCTCTTCTGTTTCTTGCTGCATGTCTTTGCTCTTTCTTTCCTCCTTTTATTCAGTTCTTCCCTCCTTTTCCCCCTCTCCTTCTGTACTCCCCTCCTTCTTTTCCTCCATATTTCCCTTTCTCCTTTCTAATACATTCTTCCTTAGTTCACTCCTTCCTAATTTCCCCTCTTCCTTCTCATCCATGTATTGTTACTTCCTCTCTGTTTCTTCCTTGCTTTTAGTCCTTGCTTCTTCATTTCTTACCTAATTCCTTTGTCTTTCTTTCTTCTCCCCCTCTTTCTTTTCCTCCTTGCTTTTCTCCCCTCTGATTTCCTCAGCTGTTCCTTCGCTTATTCACTCCTTCCTTATTTCCTTCCCGATCATTGATTCATTAAATACTTTTTCTTTTGTCTATCTTTCTAACACTTCTTCCTTTCTGTCCATTCACTGTTCCTTCCTTCCGTCCCTCCTCCACACAAGGATTATCACAGTGATTATGCAAACATAGCACGCCACAGAGCACATTATATTACAATACTGCAGTGGTTCTCAACCAAGGGTCCGGGGACCCCCAGGGGTCCTTGAGGGAGTTCCAGGGGGTCCCCCAGAAAAATGGGAAATGGTTTATTTTCCCTATTTAAGTCACTATAAAAGCTGCTGTACTACATTTGTAATTTGACATTTGTCATTTTTAATCTCCACCAGTGCTGCTCAGAGTGAAACAATAATGGAGTCCAAACTGGAGGCCCTGCAGTGCCACTTCAACTGGGATCTGGACCCCAGCAGGTCCAAACTTCTCTGTCTCAGGGACAAGCTGGAGGACATCGGCACCGAAGAGGGATACAGCTGGCTGGGTCACATTTACAACCTGCAGGGGTTCATCCACTACCAGCTGGGGCTCACCGATGACGCCTGCCGTTTCTTCAGCAGGGCCGCAGAGGCCTTCCGCCAGATGAGAAACACCGTTTCAGATGAGGGTCCCTGGTTAGTGGTGAACCACGGGAACCTGGCTTGGCTGCACTATCACAAGGGAGACAAAGCAGAGAGTGACGCACACCTGTCAAAGGTCGACGCCCTGATGAACGAATACCCATCTCCATCCCAGGACGAGCTCCATCCGGAGATCTGCGCTGAAAAAGCCTGGACCCTGATGAAGTTCAGCGCAGACAAAATGCTGCTGGCTGCAGATTACTTCCAGAGAGCCATCAGGATGCAGCCGGACATGGTGGAGTGGCACACTAGCCACGTCATAGGGTTAGAGAACGCTCTGAGGCACATTGACAAAAAGCTGGAGGCAGACATCTTTGAGAAAATGAAAATCGCCAAAGAACACGATCCAAAGAACTTGTACCTCACTGCTCTGTACCTTGAGGCATGTGCTAAGAAAGGGAAAAAAATTGAAAGTGATGCACGTGAGCTGGCCAGAAGGGTTTTAAGGAAACCCATCAGCAGCTACAGTGGTATCAAACCATTACTAAGGCTGTACAGAATCCATGTATCCATGGATGAGGCCATTGATTTGGCAGAGGAGGTTCTGGAAAGACATCCAGATGAGCGTTATCTGAAGAGGTGTGCTGCAATCTGCTACAAGAAGAGGATCTTTTTACACAGGGACAATCCCCTGGAGCACGGCATGATCGACAGAGCAATCAGTCTCCACAGGGAAGTGATTACTCTTTACCCTCTCTCTTCACTTACAAGAAAAATATCTCTCGCAAACATATACGCACAGGACAATCGCCAAGATGAAGCTGACCAGATATACGAGGAGCTGCTGGAAAGCGATCTGGATGCTGAAGGGGCACAGATGCTTTACAACTACTATGCAAAATATGTGCATTTCATGCGAAAGGAGAGCTACAAGTCGATAGAATATCACATGAGGGCAGCAGCGATACCACAACAATCTTCCTGGCGAAAGGACAGCATCAGAACTCTGGAGAGGATTAGAGGAAGAAACAGAAACCGAATGTGTGGAGAAATAGACGAGTGTCTGAGTAACTTGCAAAACTAAGAGGCTGAAATAAAGAGGGAACATTTTCTGTACTGTTCAACTGAGTGTTTGTAACAACATCGGGTAGAAATCCATGTTAATAATGAATTAATAACCTTCTCTGTAGGTTCTCTGTAAGACTCCTTTCTCATTGTTTCCACATTTGATGTATTATTATAAAGTTATTGATTACAGCCACTGTAAAGGTGATGACCTTTACAAAAATAAAACTAGATTTAAATGTTTTCATGTGTGTTTATAGCTCACCAGTCAAGTTGCCTACGTTATGAACTAGGGGTGTAAGAAAATATCGATACACATGAATATCGTGATATTAAGTTCTTTATACTGTATCGATTCTCCAAAATGTTGTATCGACTTTAATTAACCTCTTAAAGAATTTATTTCGGAGCTTGTAGCAGGCTCAGTTTTAGAGGTAGAGTGAAGATACATATGCAACTAGAAAAATCCAAGGAATCCATTGTTACCAACAACGTCACGTACGTCTGGAAGAACGCTAAAATGTCCACTTTATGATAATCACATGCAGTTTGTGGAAAAAAACTTGCAGTTTTTTGCATGCAGTACAAATGTGTTATTTTCACCTATTCTAAAAAGATGTTTCTGCATATACTGGGGTCCCTTAACAGTCTTGGAATTACATAAATTAGGTATGACTGGAAAGCTGAGACCCTGGCACTTTCGTGCTCGGGCCCCGACAAGTCATCAGCAGCAAACATCATAAAACACCACAGAGTCCAATAGTGAATCAGTTTATTCTCATATCAGAAAAGCTTTACAAGGATAATTTGAACATCAACGAGTAGCTTTTAACCAGAGATTACAGTAACATACAGCATATGACACAAAAGAAAGAGGAGTTTATAATTTTCATATTGAACATTTTGACAACTACATTTACTGAAAGATTCTGATTCAAATATACTAAACTAATATAGCATTATATGTCACCATTCATGTGCTGCTGTGTTTTAAATGAAGGTGCAGAGCAAAGATAAGAGATGAAAAAGCTTTTACTAAACATGTGGACAGGTTGGTGGTAACTAAAGAACTCAAACTGGTGCTGATGCATTCATGTAGCCTTTATAATAAAGACAGAGAGGAACTGGTCAGTTTATATTACACTATTCTTACCAGCATTAATCAACGTACATATCTAGCACCACCCAAGTAGTCTTTTCACTAATTAGAATTCTTATACTTATTGAAGTTATTTTGATGGCTAATTTTACTTCTCAAAGAGTATTTACTCACTTATAAAGAAACAATATTGTGCAGGTCTTAGCTGTACTCTAGGGGAGTAAGTAAACATCGTTATACTTGAGTATCGCAATATTATGTTTTTAGTACTGTATCGATTGTCAAAAAACACTAATGATTTTTAATTAATAGTTTAAAAGATTCGTGGCCGACAGTGGCTCAGAATGCACAAAAAGTAGTGCTATGATGTTGGACGTTACAGGGACTGGATGTTCTGATTGCATAAAACGTAATATTTTTTCACTCCGATTTTATGCATATGGTGGTGTGTTCTTTATATTATGACAGTTTTCCTAAAATTAGATTTAAAAAATCGCAATACATTGCCTAGCTTACAGTATCGCAATATATTGAATCGTAACCCCTGTAATCATGATACGTATCGTATCGCCAGATTCTTGCCAACACACAGCTCTACTACTCTAGCCACCTACAGTAGGTACACTTAGCTAAAATAAATGCAGTCACAAATCTGCGATAAATCCACCTTCAAGAGGGTTATAATGTTCAGCCTGTGTTGAAGCTGCTTTAAAGAGGGTTTGATTCAACTGTATGATCATTTTGGAGGTTGTAGTTTATGTTGCTGTTGAATTGTATTGCATTACACTGACAGGTATTTCTATTATTCTGTCCACCCCATTTATATCAATGAAGGTAGGCTTAATAACAGACACACCTCTCTGTTTCAACATCCTACAAACGTTAAAACCTTCATGGAGGATTTAGTTGTATGAGACCAACCTGGTCTCGTGGGAAGGCGTATAAATACCACGACATTATACGGACATTCTGTGTGTCATGAGTACGCATTTTAGCCTTTTCGTGTGTCATTTGTACGCCGCGCAAACATCCACAGTTAGATTCAGGCAAGAAAAACACTTAGGGTTAGGGTTAGGGTAAGGGAAAACATCATGGTTGGGTAAGTAAATTCAGTAAAACACGTTTGGAAACAACTTAACACAACTACAGAAAACGCGTCACAAACGTCAATAAAAAACATGTGACAAATGTCACGTGACGAACGCCACTAACGTAATTTACAAAACGAAACACCGATCAAAAATGATCACGTAGCATTTATACGCGGATGCGTTTACATCGCAGTCAGTACAGGATACATGGCGCACCAAATGACACGCGGAAATCAAGAAAGGAGTACTTATTGCACATTAAACGCCTTGCGCATTGTCGTGGCATTTATACGACATTTTGTGCCAATGGGGTTATGAGATTGTATTAGTTCTAGCTAGGTGTATCTAATAAACTGGCAACTGAGTATACAGTATTGTTTCATTACATGGAGATGTGGTCTTTATTGGGGTGCTGCTGTTATAGTTAAAATTGTCAAATGTTTTAACTCTGAGTGGGAAATGATGACAGGTGCAGTTGGCTTACACACAATACATTACACTGCTACTTTTGCTAAACCACACAAATTAGGTGAAATTACTAATCCTGCTCTGAGTGACATGTTTCTGCTTGTTTGTTTTTCAGTTTACCACTCAACTCTGTTTCACTCTTGGTTCTAATAGATGATAAGGGAAATGAGACCAAGCAGCACAGGAACAACACTCAGTTTGATGGCCCTGGCTGAATTACAGAAGCTGGTTCCACAACATTTTAGTTCACCGGGAGGCATCAAGTGAATACCGCCAACGCTTACGTCTCTCAGATGAGGAGTAACACAACGGCTTGTAGACATACAGCCACGGAAAGAAAGGGGGCTGTTATGAACTGTCTCTGTGGATGACAAAGTCACTGTTTTACTAGAAGACAACCAACTTTTAAAAAAAAGATCCAACAAGGAACACTGGAAAGCAGCAGTAACACATGCATGAGGGCTCACCATTTGTACTGAAGCAGCGGTCCTGGGCTCCCACACACTCTATTGTCTCATTACAGACAGAACCTCGAGTAATGCAGCTGACACACTGCAGGCCATTTTTTGCTTGTAAATCAGGGTCTGAAATATAACAGGAGACATGTATGAGACACAAAGTTTACTTGTCCAACTGTCTGTTGGAAAGATGGCGCAGCAGTATTAGTGTATAGTATTTTTTTTTTTACTTTATCGGTTTTAGATTTGACTACTTATCAGTTTTGGTCAACATCAGTAAGTTTGCTTGTTTCCAAGAGTCTCTGGACAAGGGTTGTCATGTTCAGGGCAAGAGAAGAGATTTTGGATCTGGCAAAGAAGTTTTGATCACCATGCTTCTACACCAGGATTCAGCTGCCGTGGCAGGGTAATCAGTATCAAGAGTCAAGTAAGAAGTTGACATCTATCTGCCTGCTGCTCTCGGGAGATATTCACCAGTGTTCCGGTCCTTGCAGGTGAACTGTGGTGTAAGCAGTGGGCAACTCCGGGGTCAGAGAAGTGAAGCCAATGCTGAAGTGCCTTAAACTTGCATTCTTTCTAATAGCCACCAGGGGGCGACTCCTCTGGTTGCAAAAAGAAGTCAGATTGTATAGAAGTCTATGAGAAAGTGACTCTAATTACCTTAGTAAACATTGTAAACATGAGTTTATGGTCTCAATCACTAGTTTCAAGTCTTCTTCAATACAGCATGATGTTCATTTGGTAAACTATGGTCCCATTTACAGTCAAATAGACCATAAAGCAGGGTATGCTTTAGGGCGTGGCTACCTTGTGATTGACAGGTCGCTACCACGGCGTCGTTCGGTCTGGGAGTTGTCCGTATTTTCGTCTTACAACTTTCGCAGTGTGTTTTCAGTTCATGAAAGTTAATTATAACCTTTTTGGTTGCCTAAAAATTTCTTATTTAGCATTTGGTTGTACTTAGCTCCACAAATTTGTTCACATTTAATGTGAACAAATTCACGTAAAAGATTTACGATCTGGTCACCCAACACGTTCTCATCCCACCTTGCCACACACTGACGTTGTGTCAGACCCCTCGGTGTCACTTTTTGCTCACAGTAAACACATGCTTAATTAAACAAAACCACTTAGCTAGGTTTAGGAAAAAATTACATGGTTGGGCTTAAAATTACTACATTTGTACAGTGAAAATGTGACTTGATGTTGTGAACATGGGACGCAAACAGCGGTCTCCTGGTTGAAAGCCTTGTGTTTGTTGCCTATAAGTTGCTTTAAAAGCTGTTGTGATGGCAGTGTCGGAGACATAGCTAGATAGCCCCCACAGCTGATGTGGAAATTGGGCTCATTGGTTATTCCATCTATCTGCACAATAACAGAACAATGTATTATTGCCTTCTCATACAGAACTTTAAGAAATGTTTTATATGTCTAAATGTGTTATATCAGGTGATTTTAATACAAACATGTCGTTGCCTCCTAGTAAGAATTATTTAGATAAATAACTTTCAAACTTTTGAAATGTGATTAGATTGAAACTACTTATTCCTGAGCTACAGCGTCTGTTAACAGCAATTCTATTTTGAACCTGTTATTAGCGTTGGGATGTGATCTGCAAATCAGGTGTCCTGGATATTGCTTTAAGTGATCATATCTGCACTCGCAAGGTAACTAAATCCCAGATAAATCCTGGAAATCACCTATCTGTATACCTTTATACAGTAAGCGGATTACAGTTATAGAAAGAGAATGAAGGTTATAGACTGGTAAAGACAGTGAGCAGGCTCAACTGAAAATATGTGGCAGGATGTGGCTAAAAACAACAGCTCTTAGCCAAATTTGTGAGGTATAGTGTCAGCGTGGTTTTTCAAAACAGTCTCACGGCAGTTCATGAATTAGTCACAAATTTTAATCTATTTGATTGGTGTATATTGATACGAATTTCCCTTTTTTTCGTGACGCTCAGCACGACCTTCAACAATTTTTTGTGCGTTTTCCTACGAATGTCCAGCAACACATGACACACGTGTCAATTTCCACTCCAGTCTTTTCAAAATAAAACTACTTAGTTAAGTTTAGGAATAGATTGACTTGGTAAGGCTTAGGCAACAAACAACTTAGTTAGGTTTAGGAAAAGATCACGGTTTGGGTTTAAATAACACCAGAAGTGGCGTAACGTAAGTATCGAAGTTACATGACAAAAACTACTTAGTTTTAGGAAAAGATTGTGGTTTGGGTTCAAATTACTCTGGAAATGCCATAACTTAAGTATAGAAGTTACGTGACAAATAGATCAACGTTGACTTCTTGTTTCACACGGGACACTAACACAGTCACCTGGGCGAAAGTCTTATGTTTTTTGAACCACCCATCCACCCCAATCTCCTCCCTACGCGGTGTTTGCCACTCTTTATACTTCCTGGTTCACAATTACATGGACTACATATAAATTGATTTTGTGCTGACTATCATGAAAAAAAATTTCAATTTGTGTCTACACGAATCAGTATATTAAATGTTGTGACTATTTCGCTAACTGCTGTGCAACTGATTTTTTTGCATCAAGTAGCATCATAAGTCAGGGTTAAATTTCCAAGTTAAGAAACTGTATCTCAAGCCTGTGTTATAGTATTTACAGTACTATACAGTACTATACAGTACTATATAGTATTTTGGAATAATATAGTACCAGTCACTCAGCAAGCCATTGGAACAGTCTGCCCAAGAGAGAGCAACTGAAAAACTTACCTCTTTATAGCCTTGCTTTTTATTACAATGTTTTATGGCCATAATTTCTTTTATTTAATGATTTCTTTTATTTTATTTGTCTTTGAAAATTTCCTATTATCAATCGTATTTGTTATTGTCTTTTATCTATTTTGCAGTTTTAGTTTTAATCTATTTTATTGGTTTAATGATTTTTATTTCTTACGTGCATTAGTCCCAAATTGTTTTACTCTTTGCATTTGTGCTGTCTTATTAGGAGGTGGTCAGTCATCTGTAAAGGACTTTGAATTGCATTTGCAAGTGAATTTGTTTGATTGATCGACTGATAAGGGTGCCAGTGAACTTAAGGTTCCGTTTCGCATCACAAGGCATTTTGGTGTATTCTGTATATCCATAAACGAATCAAAGGAAATCAAAAAAAATACTTACAGGGTATATGTTGGTTGTTGCAGCCATCGGTGTTGCAGCAATGAACAGATGAAGCCAACTTCCAAGCACCAAAACTCATTGAAAATGGCTGATCGCAGAGATAGGACGGCAGACATGACTGGACGATGCCCTTACTCATCTCCATTCCTCCGGAATCTGATCACAATTTCTTTAATGTTAGAAACACACCAGGACTAAATGGAATAAAGCAAACATTTCAATTCAAACTGAACGTAAAATAGATGATTTGAGGAAAATGATTTAACATATACTTCTTACCTCGATGGGCAATTGTTGCACACAAGTCATCATCAGATTCACAAGGCTGTAGGACTGTATCGTTGCTGAATCTTTCTTTTGTAAGACACTGAAGAGCTGCAGCTGCAGGAAAAAGTTTATATATATATATATCTTTGAGTCATTTAGTGCTGGATTAAGCATAGGATTTATCATGCTCTCTCTGTCACCGTACTTAAACTCTCTCCTGATTCTTCCCTCAAACTACTTTGATTCCATTTGAAATTGAATTCTAGTTAGCACTACATTTCTAATACCTGCATAAACCCTGATTTAAGAGTAGGTAGAGTTACCTGTGCTGGAGAGCATCCAGATGAGAGAGAGAGAGACAGAATCAGCTTCATCGTGATGAGGAAATGTGCAGATTACTGGTTTGAAAAGAGGAGCATACACAGACATGAAAAGAAAAAAGAGAAGTTTGCATCTGGTTGGAGGGCGGTGCTTGGTTTTGGCTTTACTGTTTTCAACATGACGACCAGGCCACAAACTTTCTCTTTTAATTTCACAGCTAAACAGTACACTAAAATAGATTTCTTAAAACATTTGAGGCAAGAAATAGGCATTACAGTACAGAATCTTGATTTATATTTGATCAGTGCTGCCTAGTTTGACAGTTTGATAGTTTTGTGAGCAATGATTGACAGTTGCTCAGAGACTCCTTGACCCTGATTGGTTGTTTTGGTTCAGGCATGGTGGAAACTTGGAGATGCCATTAGGAGCACTGGGAGGAGGCAGAGGAACCTGATTTTTTCCCACAGAGAAGAGCCTGGAAAACATTCAAATCAGGCAGTAAAAAAACGTAACATAAAAACCCACAATTGGATATTAACATGTTTGGCGTTGTCAGATAACGTGCTGCCCCATTCGTATTTATACCATTTCAAGTTTTAACGTGGTGAAATCATTGGTCGTCAATCCAAAACGCCCCACATCAGGCTGTTGTCATACACCGTTCATAGCTATAACTACAAAAAGTAAATGCACTGTAATTCGTATATAGTATATCCCACAAAATCAATTTGTATGTAATCCACGTAATTGTGAACAAGGAAATATAAAGAGCAGCGAACGCAGCATAGGCAGGGACGTCCGGGTGGATGGGTGGGTCAAAAAACATCAGACTTTCACCCAGGAGACTGGTGTTCATTTCCTGTGGGAAACCAGAAGTCAACGTTGATTTGTTTGTCACGTAACTTCCATACTTAAATTACACCACTTCTGGTGTTATTTTAACCCAAACCATAATCTTTTCCTAAAGCTAACTAAGTAGTTTTTGTCACGTAACTTCTGTTCTTAAGTTACGCCACTTCCAGTGTCGTGTAACTTAACTACAATCTTTCTTAAACCTAAGCTAACCTGTAGTTTTCTTACCCAAACCTAACTAAGTAGTTTTCTTGCCTGAACCTAACAAAGTTGTTTCCTGTGAAGACGGAAGTTTATTTTGGAGACTGGAGCAGAAATTGACGCTGGAGATCTGTAGGAAAATGGACAAAAAATGAGGATTCACTTTTCCGTTGTATGAGAATACGTCGCCCGGATATGTTAATAACCTATTTAAACATCCAGTCTAACATGATTTCTAAATGTATCAATTCTTCTTCTTAATCCAATAACTCTGAGCAACACAAAAAAATCAGGAACCATTTTAACATCTAACTTTTATTATGGTGGTTAGTACATATTACAGTTATTATTCTTATATATTCCAAAGATTACTGCAAAAATATGACAAGAAAAAAAAATTTAGCATAATTTTTATATTCACCATTTGATTAATAGTATGGCATGTTACACGTAACATAACAACATAAATGTAAAGTGCCAGAGGTGGTGGAGACCAAACCAGAGCTAAAGAAGAGGAAACAATTTGACTTTCATTCATCATGTGACACAAGAGCGACTATAAACAAATATTAATGTTGGACGGATTTGTAGAAAGGCAATTGCTTGCCAACACAAAGCAAGAATTTTGCTTTGTATTTTAATTTGTATTTCTTTCACTTGTATGTTCTGCACACCACATGTCTGCATGTATTGATTTGTGTTGTTGCAGCTTCACTGCACAATCTGTGTGTTAGGATGCATCATTGGTGTGACTCTGCTATTGACCTATGTTAATTCCATTTAGTTAAAATTCAAATTGTAAATACTGATAAACATATCACAAACATTTATGATAATATGTAACTCTTATTGTTCTAATCAGATTTTTTTTTGTTTAAATTCCTGCTATGTTAGGCTCTGCTCTTTGTTCTAACCCGTCCATTCGCATGAAAAGCCGTATAAATGCCACAATAATGTGCAAGGCGTTTAGCGTGCAATAAGTACACCTTTCTTGATTTCCGTGTGTCATTTGTAAGCCACCTATCCTGTACTCACTGCAATGTAAACGCCTCTGCATATAAATGCTACATTAAAAGTTAGTGACACAGTACGAAAAGCAAGAAAGACCACTTATAGTGGGCGAGTTGAGAGGTGGATGGGCCAAAGTGGGAACACCAACAAACACCGGACTCTTAACCAGGAGACCCGTGTTCGAGACCGTTGTTGATTGGTGTTTTGTTTTGTAAGTTATGTTAGTGACGTCACATGATTTTTATTGACGTTTGTGACGTGTTTTCTGTAGCTGTGTTACGTTGTGTCCGTACGTGTTTTACATACTTATTTTAAGCCCAACCATGCCATTTTTGCTGACTGCAGACGTTTGCATGGTGTACAAATGACACACGAAAACGCTAAAAAGTGTACTCATGACGCGCAGAATGTCCGTGTAATTTCGTGGTATTTATACGCCTTCCTGTGAGACCGGGTTGGTTCTAACGGGCAACAAGCAAAATGAGTCCAAGCAAAAAAGGAACAACACTCAGTTTGACGGTCCAGGCAGAATTACAGCGGTTGGTTCCACAACATTTTGGTCCATTGGTGAAGTTAAGATAGACATCCAGGTAACGCAGCTCAGGAGTATCTCCACACAGGTTTTTCGAGGCACAGCCAAAGGCTTTTTTGATGTTGTTCGAAACCATCACTGTGGATGACAAAATCACTGTTATACAACCACAGTTTTACAGATCTCAGAATTATTACAAGGAATAGTTGAAGGCAGCAGACTATCTGATCAATATGCAGTATGAGGGCTCACCACTCCCACTAATGCAGCGGTCCTGAACTCCCACACACCATTCTATCTTGTTACAGACAGTACTTTGATCATCATCACAGGTGAGACACTGTAGCTTGTTTGTTTCTTGAACAACAGGGTCTGAAACAGAACAGGAGACATGGCAAAAACTGTTATATAAAAATTTGATAAAACCTACCAATCATCCAGCAGTAAACACAGGCTCAGAATTTATGCTGCTGCTGAAAACCATATTTCCATGTTTTACCCCATTATACATAAATTGTGTATTTAATTTTTAGGAAGTTTCTTTTCATTTTACTGCAGTGTGAGAACCAACAGGATCACTCTTCACAGGTCGTTGATGCTATTTCTTCATCTGATTACCACACTGCCTTGTTTTTGCAGTCAACATGATGTCAACATCACAGGTCTGACTTTTTGCAAAACGTGGTTATGCAAACGACGTGGTTTATCGGCTACCTCCAACAGTTATTCTCAACAGCTAGTCTTCCTTTAAGACAGCGTGAGTTCCTTTTTTTGAGTTGGCTGCCATAATTTTAACGCTCACTTGATAAAAAAACCCCCCAAAAAAAAACCTTCAATGTAGTCAATTGCAATTTTTGTTTGGAGCTGAACTTACTCTTGCTCAGAACTAAAATAAAATCTGGCTGTGGAGATTATATTGTGAAAAGACACACATCACCTATGGCCACCGCCATCACGTCCACTACCAATATAGTTCAACAGCACAGAGGGGACTGAGGCAATGATGAACTTCCTCCATTTTCCATTTCCGTTCGATTGAAAAATACTAACAATTATGGGGATCCACACATCCAGCAGAAAACACAGGCTCAGAATTTATGCTGCTGCTGAATTTCCATGTTTTACCCCATTATACATACATTGTGCATTTCATTTTTAGGAAGTTTCTTTTCATTTTACTGCAGTGTTAGAACCAACAGGATAACTCTTCACAGGTCTTTGATGCTATTTCTTCATCTGCTTACCACACTGCCTTGTTTTTGGAGTTAACATGATATCAACATCGCAGTTCTGACTTTATGCAAAACTATGAGGAACTTGAAATGAGCCACAGTAAAATAGGCTACCAGGAACACAGTTGATATTAAGGGCTCGCACGACAGTTTTGTAGAGACTCTTTTCATAAATGACGTAGTTTTACAGAAAAAGAGTAGGAAGTGAATGTAGGACAATCATTCTGGTGTCAGCTATGACCTGATCAGACTGCGCTGAAAGTGCACCACAGTAGAGAGGCACTAGTGACTCTGTATAAAACCGCATGACAACTGAAAACCTGTGTTGAAATCAAGATGTCAGAGGCAAACATTAAACCAACGGGGTGCAAGAACCTTTTATCTGGAGATGGCAGATGTCCGCTATGTCTCTTCAATCTATTAAAAAAATTAATCGCATGACTGTTCATAGTTAATCGCACATTTTTTATCTGTTCAAAATGTATCTTAAGGGGAGATTTGTCAAGTATTTAATACTCTTATCAACATGGGAGTGGACAATTATGCTGCTTTATGCACTGTATGTATGTATCTATTATTGGAAATCAATTATCAACAAAAACAATGACAAATATTATCCAGAAACCCTCACAGGTACTGCATTTAGCATAATATAAAAAAATATGCTAAATTATCATAAAGTGGGCATGTCTGTATAGGGAGACTCGTGGGTACCCATAGAACCCATTTTCATTCACATATCTTAAGGTCAGAGGTCAAGGGGCCCCTTTGAAAATGGCCCTGTCAGCTTTTCCTTACCAAAATCTAGCGTAAGAGTTATTTAGCCTCCTTCACAACAAGCATGTCATGTTTGGTACCGATGGATTCCTTCCTTCTAGATTCATATGATATCTGTATCTTCACTCTAGCTCTAAAACTGAACCTGTTACAGCCTCTAAAAGGCAATAAAATCGATTGGATTGCCTGCAATCCTGCGGGTCTCAGGGGGTTAAAACCAATGAATCATTGTGTAAGTAGCCGTCAGTGGCGCTATTTTTAACGTTTGGTAGTTTAGTCCGGTGGTTCCCAAATCTAGGGTTCGGGCACCTCCAAAGGGTCACAAAATAAATCTGAGGTGTTGTGAGATGAGGATATTCTGATTCAAAATTTCTATTAATATTTTTCACTTTTTGTAAAATAGTGTATTGAATATTTCAATCGCTTTGGAAATTCAAACCGCTATTTAAATGAAACCATTCTTGATCCACCAACACACAATGAACCCTCATGTTACAGAAGTATAAAGTAGCACAAAATGACAAGTACAGTACAGCAGACTGGCGGGTGAAAAACGCGTCTGATACGCTTGTGGTCTAGACGGGGGGCAATTAGTGGTTTGTATTCATTCAATCAAACATTACAGCAGTGGTCGCTGCAGACACACCTGGCGGAGAGCTGAGCTCTACTGTGAGCACTCTTCTAGTTTATGTTGGCAGTGCAGTGTTGTTGATGTTCTCAGCATTGCCACACCTGCTATTGTTGAATTGACGACACTGTCTCAATCTATTTTTACCTCAATAATAAATAGGTCCTTGAAAATCAAACATACTTTACGTTATTTATTATATAAGTAGGTTATGTCTTACACAAACTCACACCTACGTGTGTGTTGTTCTTTTAGCCTTGTTCGTTACCAACTTCTCTATTTTCTTTGTTGAGACACGTCATAGTGAATTAGCAAAGAAAAAACATGAAGGCTGCGTTTCAGTGCTGTGTTATCCAGTGTGTAACATTTCGAGGGATCTATTAGCAGAAATGGTTCATGTTTTTATGTTACCTGAAGGCCAGATTCCAGATTTTGCGTAAGCGCGTTATTGTGTTACCTGTGACAGCCCTAGATAAAACATTTCCTATTCCATTGATATATAAATGTCACTTTCTTTCTTCAATACTAACACTTCTTCTTACTTTACTTACAAGACACATTCTGTCGGTTGCAGTCATTTGTGTTGCAGCAGTGAACAAACGCAGTGAGGTTAGAAAAGCCGATGTTGTAGGAGAAGGTCTGATTGTTTGGTTTGCAGACGGAGGACGACAGACAGAGCTTGGACTGTTGTTCTCCTGAGCTGCCTGTGAAATCAAAGTGCAATTTGGAAATGTTAATGAAAAAGACAGACGGAGCAGACAGTGTAATGCAGAAATCTAAATGACACGAGGAAACAACGGATTTTTACACTTTTTACACTTACTTTGTATGGCAGCTGCTGCACAATATTTATTACAGTCAACCAGGGAAGAATTTTGAGTATTCTGACACTGAAGAGCTCCAGCTACACAAAGGAAAATATTTATCAGTTAAATGATGATGGTGAGCTGAACAATGAGCATGAATGATTTGACCATAAAACCACAGATATGTGATTTCATCACAATGAAATATTACCTCAACTTATTTACTGCGTATTTAAAAGTCAACTCATCTATTTAAATAGTCTACAGTGACCCCTGCACCGTCTCCTTCTCCCTTCACCTCCGCCTCTTTAACTTTAACTGACCTTGCCTTCATTCTTAGCCGCTTTGTGAAATGTCATGTTATCTGGATTAGAGGAATTTCTGTGACCAGTAAAGTGAAGTTCATGTTCAGGTTTTTTTTATTTATTTTTTTTTAAAATAAAATTCTTACCATAAACATTCAAGATAGCATTTCATATCTTAAAAGTTGTATATTAACACCCGATTTAGGAGTGAGTAGAGTTACCTGTGCTGGAGAGCATCCAGATGAGAGCGAGAGACAGAATCAGCTTCATCATGATGAGGAAATGTGCACATTACTGGTTTTGTTGTGGAACTACACCTTATATATGTGAACCTACTTCTATTAAAAAGAGGAAGATACCTTGCAATACACACATGAAAAAAAAAAACAGGAACGTTCAAGGAAAGGAAATTCAGCAAGAAACTAACATGCTTTTTAAAAACAAATTTGCATTGATCAGTTAAACATGTTCCACTTCTCATTATCATTTTGGTCTTTATAGGTAAAAGAAACTCCAAGTCGTGAATCTGTAGCTGCAATTGCGCTCATTATGCATGTTGTGCTGCTAACAGCTTAGAAATGTCATCAATTGCTGTAATTACTCCTATTATCTTTATTTCCTGATTTGGGCGCTGGGTTTTAAAACACTTTGGCTCTGTTTGGTCACAGAGGAAAAACAGGTACAAATAGGGAACACGCTCTCACCTGAGCGTCTCCTCTGTTGTGTGACTGACAGTCATTAGTCTAATTGGTGCAGACAGAACTGTGAAGTGGTGAAAAGTGAAGGACCTTAATTTCTATGTCTCTGTTCTATGTTTGTCAGCTCGTTGTTTTGTCTGTTTACATATATTGTATTTGTCCATGTCCACTTTTGAACGTTTTTTGTCGTTGTTGTTGTCTGTTTATTTGTTTATATGTTATTAAGGTGGCCAGCTTACCCTCCCCCCGCTTTTTTTTTTTAAGTAATATGGTGTGACTAAGATTATGATTATTATTAGTATTATCACTTTTCTTTTCCTTCATTGGCTAATAATTTGAAAAATAATTAAAACACAGTAAATGTAGTCCTCAGAAGAGGGGTGGTGGTGGCGGGCCCAAAAAAAAACGAAGAAAAAATAAACTGAAGGGCTTTCACAGGAGACACGTGTACATTTGGCAGATTTATCACCATAAAACATTCATGCATCTTATTCCAAGTGACAAAATTGAGCCGGAAAACAATTGTTGTAATTTTTTAGAGCTCAGCAATGGGTGAGGTCTTTACTAATTACCATACTGGCCTGAATATAACATGATATTTTTTTACCTGGAAATTACATTTGAAAAAGTGGGGGTTATCTTATATTCAATACTAAGCAATTATGGCATATTATGGGCCATTATAGGTAATATATATACGTATATATATATATATATATATATATATATATATATATGTATATAAACTGTAAAAACAAAGTTCGGAAACTTGTGTTTGGTCGATTATTTCTCTGTTGTTACAATGCTAATTGTCATTGTATTTTACATGGTTGGAAAGCCTGTTTATTTACCTTCGCAATGAAGTCCAACTTGTAAGGATCATGCATTTGTGGGATGAGCAGCACAGCTGATTATGTGGGTAGCACCCAAGAAAAATTTGCCAAAATGCTCCGTCAATGGTAAACAGTGTATTCTCCTGTTAGTATTGATTCTTGTTTTGAGTTGTTTGGTGGATTGGATGATTGAACTCTCTATCAGTAACAAGGAACAAACAAGACATATTGGCTATTTTACACTTTATTAATTTAATACACCGTCAGGAGCCTCAGTAGCGGTGGAAGATCCATACGCAGCCACAACAGCCTGGCACCTCCTCCTCATGCTGGTCACCAACCTGGTCACACGTTGCTGTGGGATGGCGTTCCATTCCTCAACCAGGATACATTGCAGGTCAGCCAGCGTGGTTGTGTTGGTCACTCTAACACGTACAAGCTGATCCCACAAGTGTTGAATTGGGTTGAGGTCTGGACTCTTGGCAGGCCGTTCCATTCTCTCTACTCCCACATTGTGGAGGTAGTCTGTGATAACCCTGGCTCTGTGGGGGCGAGCGTTGTTTCTTGGAGGATGAAGTTAGGTGCCAGATTGTGGAGATATGGGATCGCCACTGGCTGCAGAATCTCATCCCAATATCTCACTACATTGAGATGGCCTTCAGTGATGACAAGCCTTGTTTTGCCAGTGAGGGAGATGCCGCCCCACACCATGACACTGCCCCCACCAAAAGCTGTTACTCGATCGGTTCAACAATCAGCATAGCGTTCTCCACGTCGTCTCCATACTTTGACCCTGCCATCCAACTTTCGCAGACAGAACCTGGACTCATCACTGAACATGACATTCCCCCACATGTTCAGGTTCCATTGTCTGTGTTGTCGACACCAGCGCAAACGGGCCTGACGGTGAAGGGCAGTCATTTTAGGCTTCCTGGTAGCCTTATGAGAATACACTGTTTACCATTGGCAGAGCATTTTGGCAAATTTTTCTTGGGCGCTACCCACATAATCAGCTGTGCTGTTCATCCTACAAATACATGATCCTTACAAGTTGGACATCATTGCGAAGGTAAATAAACAGGCTTTCCAACGATGTAAAATACAATGACCATTAGCATTGTAACAACAGAGAAATAATCCACCAAACAAAAGTTTCCGAACTTTGTTTTTCCAGTATATATACAGTATATATTCTAAGAAAAAACTCTTGGATATTCTCTGAGATTAACATGGCAAATTTATGAGAAAAATACTCACAAATTTGCAAGATTATTATGTCATACATTTATGAGAAAAAAACTTGTAAAACTGGAAAAAAGGTCCAATAGTTAATCGTTGTAATTGTAAATTCACACAGACCAACACAGAAGCTAAAATCATCAAAGGTCATCCTGATTGGGGACCATGAATATCTATCATGAAATCCGGGCTGTAGATTGTAGGATCATGTTGTTCTGGCAGTTGATGGCCACTATCCCACCCTGCTGTTATCCAGGGAAAATGTTTTTCTTTTAAAAACACATTTCAGAAACCTTAACAAAAACAATGCCGGTCTGATGTATCACTACAGACCGGCACAGAGCTAAAAGAAGCTGAGTGTCGAGCTGCAGAGTCTCAATGCGTAAGCAACACCTACGCATTGTCATTTCATGCATTGTCTGTAAAAAAACAAAACCCCACATTGATTTGTGCAGCTTTAAACAAGAGACAGAGCAGACATCTGCCATCTCCAGATAAAAGGTTCTTGCACCCCCTTGGTTTAATGTTTGCCTCTGACATCTTGTTTTCAACACAGGTTTTCAGTTGTCATGCGGTTTTATACAGAGTCACTAGTGCCTCTCTACTGTGGTGCACTTTCAGCGCAGTCTGATCAGGTCACAGCTGACACCAGAATGATTGTCCTACATTTAATTCCTACTCTTTTTCTGTAAAACTACGTCATTTATGAAAAGTCTCTCTACAAAACTGTCGTGCGAGCCCTTAATATCAACTGTGTTCCAGGTAGCCTATTTTACTGTGGCTCATTTCAAGTTCCTCATAGTTTTGCATAAAGTCAGAACTGCGATGTTGACATCATGTTGACTGCAAAAACAAGGCAGTGTGGTAAGCCGATGAAGAAATTGCATCAAAGACCTGTGAAGAGTGATCCTGTTGGTTCTCACACTGCAGTAAAATGAAAAGAAACTTCCTAAAAATTAAATACACAATGTATGTATAATGGGGTAAAACATGGAAATTCAGCAGCAGCATAAATTCTGAGCCTGTGTTTTCTGCTGGATGTGTGGATCCCCATAATTGTTAGTATTTTTCAATCAAACAGAACTGGAAAATGGAGGGAGTTCATCATTGCCTCAGTCCCCTCTGTGCTGTGGAACTATATTGGTAGTGGACGTGATGGCGGTGGCCATAGGTGATGTGTGTCTTTTCACAATATAGTCTCCACAGCCAGATTTTATTTTAGTTCTGAACAAGAGTAAGTTCAGCTCCAAACAAAAATTGCAATTGACTCCATTGAAGGATTATTATTTTTTTTTTTTATCAAGTGAGTGTTAAAATTATGGCAGCCAACTCAAAAAAAGGAACTCACGCTATCTTAAAGGAAGACTAGCTGTTGAGAATAACTGTTGGAGGTAGCCGATAAACCACATCCTGATTCTCAGTAAAGGTCGCTCACTGCCTTAACCACTCGCTAACCCCTCATTTCCTGCTCAAACCTTACAATCAACTTAACTAAAAACAAAAAGAAATATTTTATCAGATTATCTGAGTAATTGCAATTATCAATACTGCACACTTTTATTTAATTAATGTTTTAACCACATAAAATGACTATGAGTTTTTTTTTTTAGAACACCCATTAACAAAATGTTTACAAAAAAATATTGAATTTGTTGTGAAATGTTTCCACAGCTCATAATACGGTTGATCTAACCTAAAAACTGGTTTGTTATCTTCTCAGGTCAGAATGAAACTAAAGCTTCTCTGTGACTCTCAGAGAGGAACCTTAATTCAGTACCTGTTCCACTTTTATACACCTTTTTTTCTGTTACATCCCTTCCCTTTTTTCCTGATTTAGATGATTCCTGACCTAGAAACGAGTTAGCATTTTAGCACTTCCGGTTCCCCTCATCTGGAAGTCGATGTTTTTTTTGATTGGGTTTTTTAGTTAGATGCCTGAAATAAGGTCTGTAGTTAACACAAGCTTAAAGAGATTTTAACATTTTGTTCTACGATATATAAAATAAGTCAGTAAATATTGTGAATTTTGAAGCTTTTACGTGTCTTGTCACAAACCTGGCCATGACAAAAGAGGGATACAGGCAACAAAGCCAATTAACAAAATTAATTATTAATTCAAAGAAAACATCAGAGGAAACTTAAACTAACAGTGGCATGTGGAATCAGTGAATTCAGTTGTGTAAATGAGTGCATGAGTGGAAAAGTGTGTGAGAGTAATGTTGTATAGTGCAGCAACACAAAACATACGCCAACCCAAAGCCAAATGGGTGTCTCAGGAAGGAGAGGGGACCAGCAAATGAGCTCCAACAGGTTCTTTTTTTAAAAGAGCACTGGCACACAGGGCCCATGTGTTGCACAGTGATGCTGATGAGCTCAGGTGCTGCAATTTCACTGATGACCTTCTGCCACACCCATCACCACAGCAGCCACACAAGCCAAGCAACAGGCAGACAAGGTAGAGGAGGTCTTAAAAAAGGCGGTTGCTAACAAGTAGCTAAATGAGACTACTAAACATCATCAAGACCCCTCGTCCGCCATTACAGCCTTGTTGTGTGTTCTTACGCTCATGTGACCGTGGTGTAGTTCCTTTTTTACTGCTGCTGATTGCGATCACACTTCAAAAATCATGAAAGTGGTGTTCATTTGTGAAGATTTTTTTACGTAACAAAACGGGCAAGAATAAAAAAGTTTGTCTGTGGCAGTTGTCTAAAAAGGCATTTTCAGTAGCTGTGGTTGTTGTGTAACGGTAGCTGTTGAAATGTGAGGAACTGTTGTTCACATGATGAAATTACAGAAGTTGGTTCAACAAGTTTGGTACACCAGTTAAGACAAGATTAAACTGCTGGGACGCAGTTGCACACACACATTTGTGGACACCAAAGTTCTGAAAGTTGTTGCACGACCTGGTTTACTATACAGTTGTGCCACATTTTCTGCTTTAATTTGTATGTAATTGGTGGTAAAATTATGAAGGACATAAAAGGCCACAATCCTTTTCTGGTGTTTGCAAAAGCTTGCCACCTAACTCCAGTTAAAGCCACCTTCTAAGCACACCAATATTTTATCACAACACTTACATCATGTTTGTTTAACATGTTTAGAAATGTCCCCGGTTCACGTCCAGATGGGGACTTTTGTTTGCGTTTCATTCCCCATCTCTCTCTCTCCCCTCATTTCCCAAAAAATAATAGTCTTTAAATAGTATATAAACATACAAGAAACCTTATGTCAATAACAACATTGAACTAAATTACACAATAAGGTCTGTCAGGCACCATGAGCTGATGTTACTCATTCTAAAACTTTATGCAAACTTATTCTCAAACGTATGTTTTTTTTGTGGTGTGAAAGCAAAGCAGACCAACTGCAGGATTTTGTGACCGAAGATATGTGATTTTAGTTTGAATTCAAAAGTTAAACTTAAATTCATTTGGTGATCATGGGAACTGTCGAGTAGGCCATCTCATAAGCAGTCAGTTATAATTATGGACGATCATTAGGAAACTATTGTGACACGTACAACCGTCAGCACCCGAGTGCGGGGATTTAACACAAATACATCAGGAAGAAAAGCGAATATGTTGTGCCCACTTAATGTGGTTTGCCAGTATCTCACTTTAGAGTGAATAAAAACCACAGAGAAACCTTCCTTCCACCCCCACAAACACACACACTGACATTGTGGTATGAGACACCTACTGCTTATGGCTGTTCATCATTATTTATGACAGATGAGGTTCAGTTGTAGTCTGGACTAATAGTTCTCATAATTATCTATTTCTCTGTGTACATTTTTTGCCACTTGTGTTCCAGACACTCATATCAAATACAATTTCTGTTTGTAGCTCATGCAATGAGATACTATGGAGGATGGAACCTGCCAAAATGTAAAATGAATAAATAAAATAAATAAATTATTCGATAAATAAATAAATATGCCATTAAATGCACCAAAAATAACAATAGAAATACATGTAGTCATTAATTAATTGATAAAATGTGACATAAATTGATGTCTGTTTTAATCTGCTTCTTTATATATCTTTGTATTAATTCCCTTATTTATTTATGCCTCTGTTTAATTTTCCCTTTTATATATTTATGTATTTATTTGTGATGAATTTTTACAATTTTTTTTTATTTTTGCATTCATCTTATTTATTTCATATTTATTTTTAAATGAATGTATTTATTTATCTATTCATACATTTATTTGTTTATGCACAACTTTACTTTTGCATTTCACCCCTTATTTATTTCCCCAAACTTATTTATTTCTGTAATCTTTTCTTTATACATTTATTTACACATTTCCTTTTACATGTCATTATGCATTTCTGCCTCATTATGCAAATGAGGGAGCTGTCATTCAATGTGTGTCATCATGGGGAATATAATATTAATAAGTATATTTTCTTTAGTGTATAATCACCTGAAAACATGAAATGTTGTGTTTTCGTTAGCTTAGAATGAGGCATTTATATCTACATATGCAGCGAGTCCTCTTCACAGAGCCGGCCACCATGTTTTTACAGCAGCCCATAAAGGCAAACTAAACACTGGCTCTAGAGAGGGCCATTCATGTTTTCACGTTTTCACGTTTTCACGTTTTTCGCGTCGGCCATCATAGTTCTCCTACCGCTTGGCATATGGGAGAAAATTGACACACACAAATCCTACACACTGCACCTTTAATCTCACAGCTTTAACTTTGCATATATTCACAGGGGATTATTTTTTTTCAAACCTCTGTGTATTTCAAGTGGATTGAATGCCATAAAATTCTTTTATAAATTAGTTGAACTTTTTTATATAATACTTAAAGGGACTGTTTGTAAGAATAAGAAATTGATTGTTAACAGCGATACCTGTGGCTGTTAAGTCAACGAAAGTCAGCGTCCTGTTGCTCGCGCTCGCGCTTGTGCTCGCTCAACATAGACATGAACGAGCATCGCTCAAAACTGTGAGGCGACACGCGTCGGCTAAAACCACAATATCACTCTATATTTCACCTGCTTGGCAGTAATGTTAGCTGACCAGACAAAGGTCTCTCCATGAATCACTGCTGATCCTGGTGCTTTTCCTGCCTCAGCCTCCCGACCGCGGCCGGAGGGAACAGGGGAGACACCAGAGTTTTGGTCGGAGACGATAACGTTTCTCGCTATGGAGCCCCGTCACTTCACAAGACACGGGAAACCTCTGTTGGTCTGGAGGAGCTGCAGCATTTATTTCTGCACAAACGTCCACTGTACATTCACTAGATATTCTCAGAGCTAAACTAACTCTTCTGCAGTGTGTTCCGCGCATGCACGTGAGAGTGGAGCGAAAGTGCGAGAACGAGCGCGGTGTGTGAGTGAAGGTGGGCAGGCAGGTAGAGGAGCAGAGGAGCAGAGTTCAGCAGAGGAGCAGAGTTCAGCAGAGACTCCGGCCCTGGAGACCAAAGCTACGGTCTTCCCCGTGTCCTCCGACCGCGGCCAACACTGTTTTGCAAGACGGGCTTCACTAGATATAACTTTGCGGTTTTGGTGCTTCTGTGTAGTTTGTGTTGGAGTCTTGTCTGAACAGAGGGCGCAAGCACACATGGGACACCGACCCGGATTGATTTATATGTGTAAGAAGTGACAAACAGTCCCTTTAATTTTAGAAAAATCCTATTAATAACAAACATGTTTTTATGACTTTGTTTCATACTTCAAGTGGACATTCTGTCATCTGGTGACTTTTTTGTGCTCTGATATTGCAACAGCTACGCAGATAGTACATGTGCAGAATTATAGTTGCCAGTCAGCGACAGTGTTATTACAACCGGTGACAGCAACTGGTAACAGGCATAAAAGGTTATACAGTGGCCTCTCCTGGTAGAAACATTTACTGAAGATAGCAGTGATAAACAACACTATTTTAAATGATCCTAAATGTAAAACATAAAAAATCTAGGTAAATAAATCATTAATGGATGGCTATGCACATAATAGTCAGTAGTCAAGTGAAGGGAGGAAAAAGAACAAAAGAGAGAAAAAATGAAAATAACCTGAATGTGATTTTTGTGTTTTCCTCATGCCAAGTTAGTGATCCCACTTTAGCCACATTGTATTAACCCACTTGTAAAATTTGCATAGCAATATTAGGCCTATATTTTTAAACATAAACATACTGTGGTGTTATCTGTGCTGCACATTATTGCTTTTCAGCTACACTTTATGCATGGGTTTTCCACGGGGTTATCAATTAATCTGCTGATATTTTCTTGACTAATCAATTAAGTGTTTTGTGTATAACATGTCAGAAAATAGTGAAAAATACCCATTATTATTATAATCTTCCAGAGGCCATGGGGATATATTCAAATAGCTCATTTTCTCCAACCAGCAGTCTAAAACCCAAATATATTCAGTTTATTATCATATAAAACAAAGACAAGCTTCCAATCCTCACACTGGAGGAAAATGAAAGTAGCAAATATTTGGCTTTTTTACATTGATTTTGTCAACTGTTGCTGATGCATTTTGAGTGGATAGACTAAAGAATTTCAGCTTTATATTTTAATCCAGATCATCTATTCATATTCATATATATTCAGTAGGGCTGCAACATGATTTATTGATTATTCTGCCAATTATTTTCTCAATAAATTGATGCATGCCCGGTCTTTAAAATGTGTAAAAGTACTGTAACTGCAGATTAAAATTTCCTAAAGTTGAAAATGATGTTTTTAATAGGGCTGTCAATCTAATAAAATTAATCGCATGATTGTCCATATTTAATTGTGATTCATTACAAATGAGTCGCAATTTTTTTTTCTGTTGAAAATGTACCTTAAAGGGAGGCTTATCAACATGGGAGTAGGCAAATATGCTTGCTTTAAGCAAATGTATGTATTATGGGAAATCAATTAACAACACAAAACAATGACAAATATTGTCCAGAAACCCTCACAGGTACTGCATTTACCATAAAAATATGCTCAAATCATAACATGACAAACTGCAGCCCAACAGACAACAACAGCTGTCAGTGTGTCAGTGTGCTGACTTGACTATGACTTGCCCCAAACTGCATGTGATTATCATAAAGTGGGCATGTCTGTAAAGGGGAGACTCGTGGGTACCCATAGAACCCATTTACATTCACATATCTTGAGGTCAGAGGTCAAGGGACCCCTTTGAAAATGACCATGCAGTTTTTTCCTCGCCAAAATTTAGCGTAAATTTGGAGCGTTATGTAGCCTTCTTCTCGACAAGCTAGTTTTGGATTCCTGAGGTTTTCTGAGCCCGCTACAGCCTAAAAATCGCAAGTCGCGTTAAAGAAATTAATAGCGTTAAAACGGATTTGCGTTAATGGTTATTATCGCGTTAACTTTGACAGCCCTAGTTTTAATGTGTTGAATGTCTTGTTTGTCCGAACAACAATCTACAATGATTTAAAACTGACATAACCAACAAATCAAAAGAATTCAAATTAAAGAGCTTGAACCACAAAATGTTTGGCATTCATGCTTAAAAAATCAATTTAACAATTAGATTGCCAAACATAATTGTTGATGAATTTGCTGTTGATCCACTAATCATCCTTTCAGCTCTAATCTGTGGACAAATATTTGAAAAATGTCACCTACGCAGACACATACTGTATTATCTAGTAGACCGAGAATAGAAATAGCTAATCAAGTCAGGGAATACATGTCAGAGATGAAACCTAGCCTCCATTGTTTTTCTTTTGCTAATACACTATGACGTGTCTCAACAAAGTAAATAGAGGAGTTAGTAACGAACAAGGCTAAAAGAACATCACACACGTAGGTGTGAGTTTGTGTAAGACACAACCTATTTGATGAATAACGTATGGTATGTTTGATTTTCAATGACCTGTTATTGAGGCAAAAATAGATTGAGACAGTGTCGTCAATTCAACAATAGCAGGTGTGGCAATGCTGAGAACATCAACAACACAGCACCGCCAACATAAACTAGAAGAGTGCTCACAGTAGAGTTCAGTTCTCCGCCAGGTGTGTCTGCAGCGACCACTGCTGTCATGTTTGATTGAATGAATTCAAACTACAATTGAACTATTCAATATTTCCCAAAAAGTGAAAAACATTAATAGAAATTTGGAATCAGAATATCCTCATCTCACAACACCTCAGATTTATTTTGTGACCCTTTGGAGGTGCCCGACCCCCAGATTTGGGAACCACCGGACTAAACTACCAAATGTTAAAAATAGCTCCACTGATGGCTACTTACACAATGATTCATTGGTTTTAACCCCGTGAGACTCGCAGGATTTCAGGCGATCCGACCGACTTTACTGCATTTCAGAGGCTGTAACAGGTTCAGTTTTAGAGCTAGAGTGAAGATACAGATATCATATGAATCTAGAAGGAAGGAATCCATCGGTACCAAACATGACATGCTTGTTGTGAAGGAGGCTAAATAACGCTCCAAACTTACGCTACATTTTGGTGAGGAAAAACTGGCATGGCCATTTTCAAAGGTGTCCCTTGACCTCTGCCCTCAAGATATGTGAGTGAAAATGGGTTCTGTGGGTACCATGCAGTTTGTTTTTGTTTGTGCCGGTGGGTGAGCACTGCTGGCGTCTCCTGACTGCCGCTTCTCCCTCTGTCAGCTGTCTTTCCTCTCGTTTTGTTGCTGTTTCTTCACTGTTCTCCTGAGTTTTGTTGTGTTCCGTCTCGTTCCCACTCTTGTTCTCCGTCTTTTGTTTTTTTTTTTTGTTTTTTTTTGTTTTTTGTTTTCCCTCTGCTCCCGTTCGCTGCACTCTCCTCGCCGGTTAGCTGCTAACTCGCTAGCGGAGCTGCCCTGCATGTTTCTCTGTCCCCCTCAACTCCTCTCGGACACTCCACCACTGGAATTACATTAATCATCTGGCTGTTCTCCTCATCATCTGTAACCATCTGTATCGTGAGTACCACCGCCCCCCCCGCCCTGTCTAACGCTACCCTGTGCTGCCTCTACCGTCCCTCTCACCACCTGCTAACCGCTAACCCGTCTGCTAAACCATGGAACCATCAACCCTACTCACCCCTCTCCTGTTGCTTCTTACACTACCCCCCCTGTTATTCAAAGGACCCCCCTGGTTCCCACAGTTGTTTTGTCCCCCCATTACCTCCTCCCCTCCCCTCCCCTACTCTCGCTGTCAACTCCTCCGCCTCAGGAGAAACTACCGGCTATCCTCCACTGCTCTCTCCTCTGCTCAATCTGCTGGAATCTTCATCTGCAAACGCTACCTTCACCGTGGCCCCAAACACAACCGTCATCTCCAGTCATCCATTACCCCCACCACCCCGACTTACAACATCCAAACCATTCACCCCCGCCGCCCCCCCTCCACTGGACCCCGCCGCACTGTGAACCTGGCCAACCTCAAACCTCTCCAGCGTGCCCCCATCACACCACCCTCCCACTCATCCAACTTTGCCCTCCTCAACACCCGTTCACTTAACAACAAAGCCCCCATCCTCCATGAACTCATCCTGGACAATTCACTGGACTTCCTCCTGCTCACTGAAACCTGGCAACAACCCAATGACTTCTTCTCCCTCAACCAAGCATCCCCCCCCAACTTCGGCTACCTCTGTAAACCCCCGCCCCTCCCGTCGTGGAGGGGGCCTCGCAGTATTTTTCAACAAGAACCTCAGGACCACCGAACTCACTTTCCCTACAGTCACATCATTCGAATCCCTCGCCTTCAAAACCTGCTCCAACACAGTCATTCTCATTTACCGCCCACCTAAACCAAATTCATCCTTCCTCTCTGATCTGTCTGAACTCCTCATCCTAGCATCATCCCTCCCCTTACCCCTACTGCTACTGGGCGACTTCAACATCCACATGGACTCCCCCACCTGTAAACTTGCCTCTGATTTCTCCACTCTACTGGACAACTTCAACCTCACCCAGCACATCACCTTCCCCACACACAATAAAGGCCATATTCTGGATCTCGTCTGCTCTGCCAACGTCCCGGTTCTGAACATCCAACCATCCCCCTTTCCCCTTTCTGATCACAAACTCATCCAATTCACAATCCCTTCCCCATCACCCCGTCTGAAACTCCCCAGAGTCATCTCATTCCGCAACATCAAGTCCATTGATCCCCTCCATCTCTCCGACCTGCTATCTGCTGCCCTCCACCTGGACCCACCCCCCACCTCGCCCGATGATCTCACCAACCACCTCAACGCCACCCTGTCTGCCTCCCTCAATTCACTGGCCCCCCTGAGAACCAAAACTGTTTCATTCAACACCTCCTCCCCCTGGTTCACACCCACCTCAGAAAACTCAAACAGACCGGCCGCCAACTTGAACGCCTCTGGAGAAAATCATCACTCACTGTTCACCTCGAAGCCTACAAATCTCACCTCATCACCTACAAAGACGCCATCACTGCTTCCAAATCTGACTACTTCTCCACCATCATCAATGACCCCACCCGTAACCCCCGAACCCTCTTCTCCACTGTCAACACTCTCCTCAAGCCTTGTGCCAACACCCTCTCTGACCCCTCACCCGATCTATGTGACTCATTCCTTCAGTTCTTCAGCGACAAAATCACCACCATCAACAACTCACTGCTCCCCGTGTCTGACCCAGCAGCAACCACACCGACCCCTTTTCTCTCCATCCCTCTGGACCCCCTGACCCCTCCCCCCCAGCACCGCCTCTCCCGGTTCGACCCTGTTGACTCAGCAACCATTGCCAAACTCATCAGCACATCCAAACCCACCACCTGCTCCCTGGACCCCCTCCCCACCCCCCTGCTGAAGTCCTGCCTCCCTGTCCTATGCCCCTACCTCACCGACCTCTTCAACTCCTCACTGTCCCATGGAACTGTCCCCTCAGCCTTCAAAACTGCTGCTGTCACCCCCACACTCAAGAAACCTGGTCTGGACCCCTCCTGTCTCAATCATTACCGCCCTATCTCCAACCTCCCCTTCCTCTCCGAAACCCTCGAACGCCTCGTCTCCACCCAGCTCCAATCCCACCTGCATTCCAACAACCTGCTTGAACCCCTCCAATCTGGCTTTCGCCCCCTCCACAGCACAGAAACTGCACTCCTCCAAGTCCTCAATAACCTCCTCACCTCTGCTGACACTGGAGCCCTCAACATCCTCATCCTCCTGGACCTGAGTGCAGCCTTCGATACCGTGAGTCACAACATTCTTCTCACCAGACTCCAAGACCTCGGTATCGAAGGTACTGCACTCAGCTGGCTCCAGTCATACCTCACCAACAGATCTCACTTCATCTCCCTTCACAACAACTCCTCTGCCACATCCACAGTCACACAAGGTGTCCCCCAAGGCTCTGTACTCGGTCCACTCCTGTTCATAATCTACTTATTCCCCCTCGGTCAGATCCTACGCCACTTCAACCTGGACTTCCACTGCTATGCTGACGACACTCAGATCTACCTCAGCACCAACACCCCTCACAACCCACCGCTCCCCCACATCAACTCCTGCCTCTCTTCAATTAAAGCCTGGATGCAACAGAACTTTTTAAAACTCAACAGCGACAAAACACAACTCCTCCTCATCGGCTCCAAATCCACCCTCACCAAAACCAACAACCTCACACTCAACATCGATGGCACTTCTGTTTCCCCTTCCCCCCAGGCACGTAACCTTGGCGTGATCTTCGACTCCACCCTCTCCCTTGAGCCCCACATCCGCCAACTGGTCAAAATATCCTTCTTCCACCTTCGCAATATCGCAAAAATCCGTCTGTCCCTCACACCCCCTACAGCAGAGAAACTCATCCACGCCTTCATCTCCTCCCGCCTTGACTATTGCAACTCACTCCTCTATGGCATCAGCAACACCTCCATAAATAAATTACAACTGGTCCAGAATGCAGCTGCCCGACTCCTCACCCACACCAAATCATGGCATCATATCACCCCAGTCCTGAAAGACCTTCACTGGCTCCCCGTCTCCCACCGGATCTCCTACAAAATCCTGACCCTCACCTACAAAGCCCTCCACCAACTTGCACCCCCCTATCTCTCTGAACTCCTCTCCCCCTACCAACCTCAACGGTCCCTCAGATCCACCTCGGCTGGTTTACTCTCCACCCCCACGTCCAAACTCCGCAGCTATGGGGACAGAGCATTCTCCAGGGCAGCTCCCAAGCTCTGGAACTCACTCCCCAATCTCATCAGAGACTCTGATTCCCTCACCACATTCCAGTCCCGCCTCAAAACACATCTTTTCTCATCTGCTTACCCGTAGCCCCCTCCTTCCCCCTACCCATCAGTCCATGTGTATGTATGTGATTGTGCCTGTGTATATCGCTTTTTATCGTTCGTCTCCTGTCTGTCTCACACCGTTTTCCCCCCGACTATGTTAAAGCGTCTTTGAGAATACTATAAAGCGCTATATAAATCTAATATATTATTATTATTATTATTATTAGTATGAAACATAATAAAGCATGGCCATCATATACTTCCATAATAATGTTTGTAGCCCTTTATACACCGTTACAATTTATTTTAATGAATGAATGAATGTTTATTTGTTATTAATGACTAGAACAACTTGACACACAGTGCTGACTTGCATCTCAAATGTATCTCTCCAGCTTTCAGATGATGTACACCACTTCTATGTGACATTTACTGTTGACCTGCTTTCTCCCCCTAAACACCCCTTGTATCCGCCAAAAAAAGCCCAAAACGGGGCTATGTGGATCTTTGAGGGTTAATAAACTAATAATATAAAATATAATAATATATAATTCACAGAGCAAGTACTTTTGCTTTTGATACTCTAAATAGATTTTGATTGTAACACTTCCATACTTTTACTTAAGTATAATATTTTAAATGAATGGAGTACTTATATACATTGTGGTATTGATGCTTTCATTTAAGTAAAAGATCTGAGTACTTCTTCCACCACTGCATTTTATGATATGTTATTTCCCTTTTGTGTAATGTTCTACTTCTACTTCATTACATTCCAGAGGCAAATATTGTACTTTTTACCCCACTACATTTGTTTGAGCTATAGTTAGGTACTTTGCAGGTTAAGGTTTTACATAAAAAGCCTTTGATTAGCCTGTAAAATACAATACAGTACATAATGTAGGCCTGGTTAAAATCAGCTCCACCTCGACCAGCTACACCATTCAAATGGTGATAGAATTCTCCTCCACGAGGAGGACTTTCACTTTTGATACTTTAAGTACATTTTTTCTGATAATAATTGTCCCTAAGTAAATGTTCAAATGCAGGAATTTTAACCCACTTGTAATGAAGTGTGTTGATTGTGATATTGCTACTTTTACTGAAGTAAAACATGAATACTTCTACCACCATTGTACAAGTAAAAGTCTTGCCTTCAAAGATTTACTTAAGTAAAAGTACTAAAAGTAAAAGTATCATCATCAAAAAGTAACAAACACTAAAGTATGCATTATGCAGAATGGCCTCTTTCAGACTTTTATATTACTAAAGAGTACATAATACTTTATATTATTGGATTATTGGGATATGATGAAATATATTATTATATCATTGTATTAATTGCTATTGCAAGCAGATGTCAGAGGTCGTCATTTCTTCATGTCATCTCATACTTTTTCAGTGAAGTACTGCAAAGTTATGGGTGCTTTGCGACCGACAACATTAACAAACTGCTCTTTGATTTTCTGCAGCTCACAAACTATACGTGTCATCTAAGCTATGCCTGCATAAGATAACAACACTGGCATCCTGAAAAGTTCTGACATGTTCCATTTTCATTTTGTGACGCTCACATGTTCACTGTTGATTTTGTCACTTGGGTAACTCAAGGTAAAAACAGCCAAACGTGTTTTTTGTATGCCTTATTACCTCTCAGTGCTACATACTACGTACATAATTTCTATTATTGGATTATGGTGAATTATTGAAATAATATGCTGCTGTTTCTACTGCCTCTACTACTACTCCTACTCCTACTACTGTTACTGCTGCTCCTGCTACTACTGCTTCTTTACACCCAAATACTACGACTTACAGTTTTAAAGATTCATTCTGCCCAAGACCTACTCTCTATCTAACGAGTTAATTCATTTCAACCTCCACCTTTGACAGTATTACAGTTTAGCTTCCTGCTTTCTAGCAATGAATTTCAGTTTTTTACCTTTTTTGGGTTATGCAATTCAGCTTTCAACTCTGCCAGTTTTATATTTTCAGCAATGCTTTACAATTAATTTCAGCTTTCCCACACATTTTCGGCAGGAAATGCCTTTTATAGTTAAATATAGTATTGTATCATAATGAACACAGATGTATTAAGATGTAAACATCATTTGAAAGTTATAGCTTGTCAAGGTGGGACTACAGTAGTTTCAACAACTTATACTAGTTTAAAATATACTGTTGGGTATTGTTATAAGGTAGTACAGGTAGTACAAGGCCAGACAAGGTAGTTTGAATGTGTCTGTACAACTCAACAACAAGGCAATTCAAAATGCTTTACATAAGACATAAAGGCATTGAGACAACATATAAAATAAATACAAGGATTTAAAAGGATTGAAACAAAGTAGAATAAAAAAAAACATAAAATAGAATAACCAGATTAAACAATAAAAAAAAGTAAAGTGCAAGATAAATAGTTCTAAATTTAACTTGCAATGGAAGGCAGCCAGTTTCACACCATTCCAAAAGATGAGATAGCAATGTGAGTGAGTGAGGGCTATCCTGTCATAACATTGTCTATCACAATGACACATCATTGTTTTTTGTATCAAGGAAATTCTTTTCTTGTTTTTCTTTCGTCTCACTGACGTATGACGGAGAACAAGAAGCCAATTATAGATGAATAAACTAACTGCTGTGCATCCCTGCTTTGTAAGAATTATTAAAAGGCCCCAAAATGATATTATCTGATAATAGGACTTATTTCCATGGTTTTCCATTGCTGTTTACATATTCCACCCACCTTTATCAAGACATACACATGCATCCAATGTCTGGTATGAATGTATACTGTGTTAAGAGAAGAACTAGAGAACTAGAAAATTGAAAAAAAAAAGTAAAAGGATAAAAAGTATCAAAGACACACAAAAAATAAATCATCCTCATTAAAATGTAGACATTAAGAATGAAGTATTTATACTTTATTATCTAAGTAAAAATTGCCAAAAACAAAAAGGGTGTGGGAAGGTGTGTTGACATGATGCTTTTCCAAGTAGGTGAGTTGTAGAAATGGCATCACAGCCAATCCCTGTGGTTTTTAACACAAGCATGTGTCATAAATTCATTCCACACCTGTACAGTATATAAAGTGTATTGGTGCTGATAAGGTGTAGTATCACCATCCAGGAAAACTATTACAGTACTTACCTGTTCATCATGATGAAGCTGATCCTTTCACTGACTCTCATCTGGGCACTCTCCAGCACAGGTAATGTTATTCTTACAATATACAGCAGTTTCTGAAGGTACAATAGAACCTAATTTACAACTTTTAAGACACTTTCTCCTTTTTATCAGAACTGATTTTTTAGAAAGTATTTTAAGTCTTAATGTTAATATCATCAGATGATTTATTTTAATTAACCACGACAAATGTAATATCCTTGAAAATTATAGATAAGTTAGGATAGAGGAAAGATAAGACTTTATTGATCCTCAGAGGGTTAATTCACAAAGCAGTAGTAGACACAGTCTAAAGTAGGGCACAGATAAAGATGAATTTATAATAATAATAATACAATGAAACAGGACAATTAAGTAAATGACACATTTCAATTCAAAATCTATATACTCTGCATACATTGCAAGACTTGGCTGTGAAAGTATATATGTGCATAAGTAAAAAGTGTAGTGGTGCATATTGGACAATTTAACTGAACCCCTTTTATCTATTACAACCTTTACCTTGGCCTTTACAGACCATAAATGCACTTAAGACGTGATTTGACATTTGAGATGTGATTATCATTCATTGACTGTTTTTCTCCCCATTGCAGCTGGAGCACTTGATTGTCAAATTTGCACAGATTTGCAATGTTCAACCACAGTACCACAAACATGTTTCTCAGAGACGATGTGTGTAACAGCTTCCATTCGAGGTAGTCATTTAATTTCTTTATGTCATAGTACTGCTCAGTGAAATGCATGTACTACAAAGTTATTTGTTCTTTACAACAACATTAATAAACTACACTATTGATTTTGTAGCTGCTTCATCTGGAACTCCAGCACAGCAAATCTTCAAAGCGTGTGCATCGTCCTCCCTGTGTCCAGCCACAGGCTCTCAGACATTTTCATCCAACTTGGGTTTTGCGAGTGCAGTTGCATCTGCTACGTGCTGCAACACAGATAACTGCAATGCAGGAACTCTGGCATGTAAGTACAGATGGATTAGTAGCTTATTTAAGATAGATAAGAAAATAACATTGACATCCTGCCATTTTATGACACGCTTAAATTTAATCTCTTCTTCAAACAAATTATGTTCTTTTCTGTTTCAGTCCCTGCTGTTCAGACAAATAACAGCCTACAGTGTTTCACTTGTAACCCCACCACCTCTCTATGCACAACTCCATTACAATGTAAGGGAGTGGAGGACAGCTGCTTTCAAGGCAGTGGTAAGTCTTTATCATTCATAGTTTACAAATTTATTTTACTACCATAAGTCTTTCAAACAAATTACTACGATGTAAGATCTGGAATATCAACCAGTGGAGGAAAGTAATGAAGTGCATTTACTGAGCTACAGTTTGAAGTATTACTGTTATGACCTATATTAATTTATATGTCTAATTAACATACATTTCAGAGGTAAATATTGTACTTTTTCCTGCACTTCAAGATGAAGATTTTATGATATGATAATCTTCCAAAAATGTTTTAAACAGTAGGTAAAGTCGTTAAAAGCTCCAACTCAATCAGTTAGACGTCATATTCCAATAATATAAAGTATGCAGTACATAACAATAGAACACTCTAAAAGGGAAAGTACTTTTACTTCTGACACTTTAAAGTTTCTCTATACGAGATTCAGAGCATTAATATAGCAGCACACATCTATTTGCTATGTAAAGATATAGTGGAATAATGCCTACCTGAGAAGAGAATGGTCGTTCTCCTTCCATGTGTGATGTAATCCAAGCTTCTCAGTGCTTTTAGTGCACGATCGTCACAGAAGCGTAGCACCACCCTCCGGAAACCCCTCAGGTAAACAATCTTAGCTCTGCCAAATACGTTGACATTGTTTGAATTGTTAATCAACCTTTATTTAACAAGGACTATAAACTCATTGAGATTAAAAATCTCTTTTCCAAGAGTGTCCTGGCCAAGGCAGCAGCACAGTCACAAGGTTGCAGATATAAAACAAACATAACAATTGAAAACGAAGACAAAGAGCAAAATTACAGAATCATAAGGTATCAAAAAACATTCATCAGTATTCAAAACATCTACAACCAGATATGCTTGCTTCCAAATCTTTTAGAAGCACTTTAAAGACATTCAGTGAGACCAGCTCTCGAAGTTTCAGGTCATTTTGTAACTGATTCCAAGAAAAAGGAGCAGCATACTTGAATGCCCTTTTTCCCAGTTCAGTACGGACTTTGGGGACAGTTAGTAGGAGTAAGTAAGTCCTGTGAGCGAAGACAGTAACTTCCTGTACTTTTCTGAAGGATGTAGGTCCGTAGGTAAGATGGATGCAGACTGTTAGCACTGTTAGCATTGTTGGCTGCAAGCTGCCAGCTCAGCGGTCGCCATGTTGAGAGCCCTGATTAGACATGCTACCAAGCTTGCCTTTAACTTTATTTTTACTTTGTGGTATTCTTGAAATTAGCTGGCAACAATATGAACTGTAAAATAGTAATACAATAGTAAAATAATGATTTTTCCTCTACAGCAACGATTGGGTCCAGCACTTCTCAAGCCTTTGGCTGTGCATCTGCCAACCTGTGTAGCCTGGGTACCATGGGTAGCCTGGGTAGCCTGAGTAGCCAGATTAGCCTACTTTTCAACCAAAGTGTGACCATCAGTGGACCGTCCTGTTGTGGGACCAGTTTGTGTAATACTGTCGCAACAACTGCGGCTCCCACAACTACGGCCCCAACAACTGCAGCTCCAACAACTGCGGCCCCCACAACTGCAGCCCCCACAACTGTAGCCCCTACAACTGCTGCCCCCACAACTGCTGCCCCCACAACTGTGGCCCCCACAACTGCGGCTCCCATAACTGCAGCCCCTACAACTGCGGCTCCCACAACTGCGGCCCCAACAACTGCAGCCCCTACAACTGCGGCTCCCACAACTGCGGCCCCAACAACTGCGGCTCCAACAACTGCTGCCCCCACAACTGCGGCCCCCACCACTGCAGCTCCAACAACTGCGGCCCCCACAACTGCTGCCCCCACAACTGCAGCCCCTACAACTGCTGCCCCCACAACTGCTGCCCCCACAGCTGCTGCCGCCACAACTGCAGCTCCCACAACTGCGGCCCCAACAACTGCAGCTCCAACAACAGCTGCCCCCACAACTGCGGCCCCCACAACTGCGGCTCCAACAACTGCGGCCCCTACAACTGCTGCCCCCACAACTGCAGCCCCCACAACTGCTGCCCCCACAACTGCAGCTCCCACAACTGCGGCCCCAACAACTGCAGCTCCAACAACCGCTGCCCCCACAACTGCGGCCCCCACAACTGCAGCTCCCACAACTGCAGCTGCCACAACTGCAGCCCCAACAACTGCGGCCCCCACAACTGCTGCCCCCACAACTGCGGCTCCCACAACTGCGGCCCCAACAACTGCAGCTCCAACAACCGCTGCCCCCACAACTGCGGCCCCCACAACTACAGCCCCCACAACTGTAGCCACAACAACTGCAGCTCCCACAACTGCAGCTGCCACAACTGCAGCCCCTACAACTGCGGCTCCCACTACTGCAGTTCCCACAACTGCGGCTCCCACTACTGCAGTTCCCACAACTGCGGCCCCAACAACTGCGGCCCCAACAACTGTGGCCCCCACAACTGCGGCCCCTACAACTGCGGCTCCCACAACTGCAGCTCCCACCACTGCAGCACCAACAACTGCGGCTCCAACAACTGCGGCTCCAACAACTGCTACCCCCACAACTGCAGCCACCACAACTGCGGCTCCAACAACTGCGGCTCCAACAACAGCGGCCCCCACAACTGCGGCCCCCACAACTACAACCCCCACAACTGCTGCCCCCACAACTGCGGCTCCCACAACTGCAGCCCCAACAACTGCAGCTCCAACAACCGCTGCCCTCACAACTGCGGCCCCCACAACTGCAGCTCCCACAACTGCAACTGCCACAACTGCAGCCCCAACAACTGCGGCCCCCACAACTGCTGCCCCCACAACTGTGGCTCCCACAACTGCAGCCCCAACAACTGCAGCTCCAACAACCGCTGCCCCTACAACTGCTGCCCCCACAACTGCTGCCCCCACAGCTGCTGCCGCCACAACTGCGGCTCCCACAACTGCGGCCCCAACAACTGCAGCTCCAACAACAGCTGCCCCCACAACTGCGGCCCCAACAACTGTGGCTAAAACAACTGCGGCCCCTACAACTGCTGCCCCCACAACTGCAGCCCCCACAACTGCTGCCCCCACAACTGCGGCTCCCACAACTGCGGCCCCAAAAACTGCAGCTCCAACAACTGCAGCCCCCACAACTGCAGCTCCCACAACTGCAGCTGCCACAACTGCAGCCCCAACAACTGCGGCCCCCACAACTGCTGCCCCCACAACTGCAGCCCCCACAACTGCTGCCCCCACAACTGCGGCTCCCACAACTGCGGCCCCAACAACTGCAGCTCCAACAACTACAGCCCCCACAACTGTAGCCACAACAACTGCAGCTCCCACAACTGCAGCTGCCACAACTGCAGCCCCTACAACTGCGGCTCCCACTACTGCAGTTCCCACAACTGCGGCTCCCACTACTGCAGTTCCCACAACTGCGGCCCCGACAACTGTGGCCCCAACAACTGCGGCTCCCACAACCGCGGCCCCTACAACTGCAGCTCCCACAACTGCAGGTCCCACCACTGCAGCACCCACAACTGCGGCTCCAACAACTGCAGCTCCAACAACTGCTGCCCCCACAATTGCGGCTCCCACAACTGCGGCCCCAACAACTGCAGCTGCGACAACCGCTGCCCCCACAACTGCGGCCCCCACAACTGCAGCTGCCACAACCGCAGCTCCAACAACTGCAGCCCCTACATCTGCTGCCCCAACAACTGTAGCCCCTACAACTGCTGCCCCCACAACTGCAGCTGCCACAACCGCAGCTCCAACAACTGCAGCCCCTACATCTGCTGCCCCTACAACTGTGGCCCCCACAACTGCGGCTCCCACAACTGCAGCCCCAACAACTGCGGCTCCCACAACTGCGGCCCCTACAACTGCGGCTCCCACAACTGCAGCTCCCACCACTGCAGCTCCAACAACAGCTGCCCCCACAACTGCGGCCCCCACAACTGCGGCTCCAACAACTGCGGCCCCTACAACTGCTGCCCCCACAACTGCAGCCCCCACAACTGCTGCCTCCACAACTGTGGCTCCCACAACTGCGGCCCCAACAACTGCAGCTCCAACAACTGCTGCCCCCACAACTGCGGCCCCCACAACTGCAGCTCCAACAACTGCGGTCCCTACAATTGCTGCCCCCACAACTCTGGCCCCCACAACTGCGGCTCCCACAACTGCAGCCCCAACAACTGCAGCTCCCACAACTGCAGCTCCAACAACTGCAGCCTCCACAACTGCTGCCCCCACAACTGCAGCTCCCACAACTGCGGCCCCAACAACTGCAGCTCCAACAACCGCTGCCCCCACAACTGCGGCCCCCACAACTGCAGCTCCCACAACTGCAGCTGCCACAACTGCAGCCCCAACAACTGCGGCCCCCACAACTGCGGCCCCCACAACTACAGCCCCCACAACTGTAGCCACAACAACTGCAGCTGCCACAACTGCAGCCCCTACAACTGCGGCTCCCACAACTGCAGCTCCCACCACTGCAGCACCAACAACTGCGGCTCCCACAACTGCGGCCCTTATAACTGCGGCCCCCACAACTGCAGCTGCCACAACCGCAGCTCCAACAACTGCAGCCCCTACATCTGCTGCCCCCACAACTGTGGCCCCCACAACTGCGGCTCCCACAACTGCAGCCCCAACAACTGCGGCTCCCACAACTGCGGCCCCTACAACTGCGGCTCCCACAACTGCAGCTCCCACCACTGCAGCACCAACAACTGAGGCTCCCACAACTGCGGCCCCTACAACTGCGGCTCCCACAACTGCAGCTCCCACCACTGCAGCACCAACAACTGCGGCTCCAACAACTGCGTTTCCAACAACTGCTACCCCCACAACTGCAGCCCCCACAACTGCAGCTCCAACAACTGCGGCCCCTACAACTGCGGCTCCCACAACTGCAGCTCCCACCACTGCAGCACCAACAACTGCGGCTCCAACAACTGCGGCTCCAACAACTGCTACCCCCACAACTGCAGCCCCCACAACTGCAGCTCCAACAACTGCGGCTCCAACAACAGCGGCCCCCACAACTGCGGCCCCCACAACTACAACCCCCACAACTGCTGCCTCCACAACTGCGGCTCCCACAACTGCGGCCCCAACAACTGCAGCTCCAACAACAGCTGCCCCCACAACTGCATCCCCAACAACTGCGGCTCCCACAACTGCGGCCCCTACAACTGCGGCTCCCACAACTGCAGCTCCCACCACTGCAGCACCAACAACTGAGGCTCCCACAACTGCGGCCCCTACAACTGCGGCTCCCACAACTGCAGCTCCCACCACTGCAGCACCAACAACTGCGGCTCCAACAACTGCGGCTCCAACAACTGCTACCCCCACAACTGCAGCCCCCACAACTGCAGCTCCAACAACTGCGGCTCCAACAACAGCGGCCCCCACAACTGCGGCCCCCACAACTACAACCCCCACAACTGCTGCCTCCACAACTGCGGCTCCCACAACTGCGGCCCCAACAACTGCAGCTCCAACAACAGCTGCCCCCACAACTGCGGCCCCCACAACTGCAGCCCCTACAACTGCTGCCCCCACAACTGCTGCCCCCACAACTGCGGCTCCCACAACTGCGGCCCCAACAACTGCTGCTCCAACAACTGCAGCTGCCACAACTGCAGCCCCAACAACTGCGGCTCCCACAACTGCAGCCCCCACAACCGCAGCACCGACAACTGCAGCTCCCACAACTGTAGCCCCAACAACTGCAGCTCCCACAACTGCAGTACCCACAACTGCCGTGACAACAACTGCAGTTCCCACGACTGCGGACCCCACAACTACAGTTCCCACTACAACGTCACCAACATCTGCAGCACCCACAACTGCCGTGACAACAACTGCAGTTCCCACAACTGCGGCTCCCTCAACTGCAGCCCCAACAACTGCGGCTCCCACAACTGCGGCCCCTACAACTGCGGCTCCCACAACTGCAACTCCCACAACTGCGGCTCCCACAACTGCAGCCCCAACAACTGCTGCTCCCACAACTGCAGCCCCCACAACTGCAGCACCGACAACTGCAGCTCCCACAACTGTAGCCCCAACAACTGCAGCTCCTACAACTGCAACACCCACAATTGCCGTGACAACTGCAGTTCCCACAACTGCAACTCCCACAACTGCGGCTCCCACAACTGCGGCCCCTACAACTGCGGCTCCCACAACTGCAACTCCCACAACTGCGGCTCCCACAACTGCAGCCCCAACAACTGCGGCTCCCACAACTGCAGCCCCCACAACTGCAGCACCGACAACTGCAGCTCCCACAACTGCAGCCCCAACAACTGCGGCTCCCACAACTGCAGCACCCACAACTGCAGCACCGACAACTGCAGCTCCCACAACTGCAGCCCCAACAACTGCGGCTCCCACAACTGCAGCACCCACAACTGCAGCACCGACAACTGCAGCTCCCACAACTGCAGCCCCCACAACTGCAGCACCGACAACTGCAGCTCCCACAACTGTAGCCCCGACAACTGCAGCTCCCACAACTGCAGCACCCACAACTGCCGTGATAACTGCAGCTCCCACAACTGAGACCCCAACAACTTCTGCCGTGACAACTGCAGCTCCCACAACTGAGACCCCAACAACTTCTGCCCTGACCACAGCAACTACTGCCAGTGATGCCTGCTGTATCAGACTGGGTATGATCCATCTGCTGCTTGGACTCCTTATATTTACCTTCGTTTAGAAGAAGTTGGCTGGGACAGAGCACTTATGAAGCAACCAGAAGGACTACGGAAACAGGGTTATTATCGAAAACTAAATCTGAAAGTAAAATTTAAATAAGTAATGAAAACTATAGTTGTAAAATTGTAACAGAGCACATCTATGATAGAGGAGCACAAAGCGCAATTAATTCCCAATCATCCCACATCCCCACTAGCCCCACCTACAAGCCAGAATTCCATATATTAAAGGGAAACTCGGCTTTTATAATTAGAGAAGAGTGTAAGGAAAAATTAATTAATATAAGTAAAGAAATAAAGAAATAAAGAAAGAAGGGTGGTTTAGAAATTGATAAACCTATACAGATTGTATTACTGACAGAAATCAATAGAAAGACATAAGACAAAAAGTTAATTGTTTGAGTTACAAATGAGTAGCGGCCCTTTTCAAGGTTTAGACAGGAAATGATGTCCCTCAGCCACTGAGCGTGGGTGGTGGGCAACATCTCTCCATCTTCATAATATTGCACACCTGGCCAAAAGAGATGCAAAGTAATAATAAATTACTAATAATTTTCTAATTTGTAATAACCTGCCTAGGGATTACAGACAAAAAATGCTCTTTAGCTAATTCTGGCATATTTACATTGATGTAGAAACTATCTCTCCAGTAATTTCCAGGCTATAACACGTCCAAAACACGTAGATATGGGAAGCCTCTCCTCTAGTTAATTTGTCACAGCTTGAATTCACATCTGGGTACATATGGCTTTGGACACATGGGCCCTGTGCACAACCTTAAACTGTAGCATACAGTGACGAGTACGTTGTCCGACAGTGAGTGGCTTAAATCCTGCTCCCAGGCAGTTTTAATTTTGTTGAGAGGGGATTGTACCTGCCAGTATGTCATAGATAGCGGATATTGAACGTTTGCTTGATGGGTGTAGACTAAGAAACGCAAAGCTGTGCTCAGATCAGGTGTTTCAAGGAAACGTTCTATCTGAGAGTGGAGAAAGTGTCTGGTTTGCAGGTACCTGAAAAAAATGGGTAATTGGTAGGTTCAGAAAGTTGTTGTATGTAGGATGATATAACTGAGTCTATTGAGTTAAAAATGGATTTAGGAAAGGAGAATGGTATAGATTGAAAAAATATATAACAATGTAGGGATAATATTTATATTTTGACAGTTAGTCTGGCCCACCAGGGATGTAGATAGGGGTGACCACTGCGTTAGGTGCCTTTTCACAATAATCTAACCATTTATTTAATTTAACAATTGATTTGTCTGTTGTCACATATTGCTAATTCATATTAATTCAGCCTTTTCACAATAATGTAACTATTTATTATATTAACAGTTAATTTGTCTGTTGTCACATATTGCTAATTCATATTAATTCATTCTATCTATAATTATAATTTATATAAAGTGTGAAGTCACGTTAATAAAAAAAAGATAAACAGTTTTACAGTTGTTTTTTTGTTTGTTTTGTTTTTACAATTGGCTATACTCAGTGGTGTAGCACAAACGTCTCTGCCAACATTTTTCATTGCAATAAAATGAATGGCACCTCTTGGTTTGTGTAGTACGCTGTATATTCCAAAACTGAGTCAGAAATGATAAAGGATTGTTCTATAGGGTTGTTGAGGAATCGCTCATTCACATTAATACATTTCATCTATGATTATGATTTATATCAATATTTTCAATATTTATGCAAGTTTTTTGTAATCTTTTATTATATAAATAGATGTTGCAGTAGTTTAATGTAATACAATGAGAGCTACTGTACTGTATATATTATAACCTGTCTAAAAAAGCTTTTTCTGATATATACAATGACAACAGTTTGTGGCTTATCTGTGGGTTTTTTACCCAAAAGCCAAGAACGATGAACCAATGAAAAGTGTAAAGTCACTTTAAATCAGTAAAAAGTAACAGTGTTATAGTTTGTTTTTACAATTGGTTACATGCAGTGGCATAGCACAAAAGTCTGGTAAATATTTAGCCTCAGTGGGCCCCCTTCCCCTTTTAATACATCCTTTTTCACACATTTACACATTTCTGAATAAAAAAGTAAACACATGCCACTGTAGTGGTTATTAAGGCAATCAGTAATTAAGCATTTATTTATATTGTATTTATGAAAGTCTGCACGATATGGGGGGATAAGAGATATTATACATCCAAATTTAGGCAATGTATTTTAATAGGGCTACAACTAATGATTATTTTTCTCAATTATTTTCTTGATTAATCAATTAATTACTTTGTGTAACATGTCAGAAAATAATGAAAGTTGTCCATTACAGTCCAGTCCATTACAATTTTCCAGAGGCCATGGGGACAGAGCTTGTTTTGTCAACCAGCAGTCCGAAACCCAAATACTGTATATTCAGTTTATTATTATTGAAGACAAGCAACCAATCTTCAAACAAGAGAAACTGAAACCAGTAAATATTTGTTGTTTTTGCTGGAAAAATAACTAAAACAATACATTTTCAAAAATTGTTGCTGATTAATTTTGAGTCTATCAAGCAATAATTTCAGCTTAATATTTGGACACATAAAAGACAGATCTAGATCATCGACTCACAGGAGGGCTGCAACATGATTGATTGATTGATTGATTGATTGATTATCTTGCCAGTTTTCTTGATTCGTTAATTGATGCATCATTTGGTCTATTTTTATAATTAGAAATACATTTTAAAGTCCAAGGCATTGTTTTGTTGTGTTGAATGTCTTGTTTTGTCGGAACAAGCAGTCTATAGGGTGATTTAAAACTGAGAAAACTAGCAAATCCCTTCTATTAAAAAGCTGGAACCAGAAAATGTTGGTCATTTTTGCTTTAAAAATCACTTTAACAATTAGAGATAGATTTGTGAAGGACAAATGTCACCTTCACAGACACATACTGTATGTATTCCAGTATGTAATAGAATATAATAGAAATAGCTGTCATAATCAGGCCAGAAAATACATGTCCAAAACCTAACCCAAAGTAGTCTCTCTCTCATGCTGATGTGAATGATGTGCTTCAGTTTTGCTTCTTGTATGTTTGTGTAGCCTGTCCTCTTTCCAGGTTGCATGGTGGAAAGGAGGTTGTGTGGCTACGGCTCTAGCTGTTTTAATACATTGTTTTTCATTTATGTTTACATTCTATCATGTGACAAAATGATACATAGAATTTCTATGTATCATTTTTGTCACATGGATTGTCTATATTGTAATATCTTTATGTTGGTCTATTGTGTACGCACATCTATTGCACGTCTGTCCGTCCTGGGAGAGGGATCCCTCCTCAGTTGCTCTTCCATTTTAAGTTTTTCCTCCACTATGAGGGTTGAAAGGACATAGGGTGTCGTATGGTGTACAGATGGTAAAGGCAAATTTGTGATTTGTGATTTTGGCTTGAAATAATGAAACACAGCCTCCATTGTTCTTCCTTTGCTAATACACTATGAGGTGTCCCGACAAAGAAAATAGAGGAGTTGGTAACGAACAAAGCAAAAACAACATACCGCACGTAGGTGTGTGTAAGACACAACCTACTTGGTGAATAACGTAAGATATGTTTGATTTTCAATGACCTATTATTGAGGTAAAAATAGAGACATCAGGTGTGGCAATGTCAGCATGCTGAGAAGATCAACAACACAGCACTGCCAATAAAAACTACAAGAGTGCACTCAGTAGAGTGCAGCTCTTCAACGACCACTGCTGCAATGTTTGATTGAATGAATACCTCAATTGTCCCCCTGTTAGCTCAGTTAGCCAAACGCACCGCAGGACTCTGCTGCCCAGTAGGGCTGGGCAATATGTTAAAATTCCTCTACCCACAACCTACTTGATAAATGATAAAATGTAGTTTGATTTTCAATGGCCTATTATTGAAGTAGAAATAGAAAGAGGCAGTAACGTCAATTCAACAACAGCAGGTGTGGCGGTGTCACCAGAGAAGATAAATAACACAGCACTGCCAACAAAAATAATCTTTACTGATCCCGCCGCTCCTCCACCCTCATGCTCAGCACCGGCTCCCACAAGGCTGTGTGCAGTGAGTCAATAACTCTATACTCTATACACCTATGACTGCACCAACCTGTTGGTGGGGTACCAACAGGCCAGCCATTAGGAATTATGGATGGGGGGGACAGACTTTCCAAATTGGGTCCCACCTCCACACCCACTCCTGGTTGTGTAGTTTCACATGACAAAAGTATCTTCACTCCAGCTTTAAAATTGAGCCTGCTACAGTGTTTTTTTTTTTATTTGCTAGTCTGCCTAGCTCCTCACCTTTTCTGTTCAGCTTCACCTGTCATACCTGGCGCTTCTTCACACTTCCCAGCCATTGGGAAACAGTAGCCAGCTAGGGGGATCCGGGGGCATGACCCCATGGAGGAAAAAAAAATAAAAAAAATAAATAAATTTGGCGACCTCTGGCACATTCTAATGCCACTATGCCATCCTATACAATGATTTTAATTATTGCATATTTTAATGAGTTGGCCTGTCTGAATGTAAACAAACTTGTAAAGGAGAATTAGGCTTGTAAACTGCTATTAATATTTAAAACCAGCCTATTCCTGACTGATCAGAACTTTTGTAATCAAGAATCATAGACCTTATTTATTATGTTTATTGACACCTTCACTGTAAGGTTTATCAATACATGCCACAATGATGGTTAATGTATTGTTTTACTAGAAACATAAATGCACTCTTATTCAATGGAAATAAAAGAGGTTATTTTAAGGGGGAACATGATTTTAATCCCAGGTCTATTCTAGCCTATGTATTGATTTAAAATTATTTATAAAATAAAGCTATGGCAAAAAGAACTCTGAAATAACAAAACATATGAATCACTTGACTCAAATAATGTGAATGTAGTTAATCAACTCAACTTCTAGTTCTTCTAGAACTTCTAGTCATCTTCGTCTTCATTTTCATTTTCACTATCATCATAGTTTATCATATACAGACGGAAGTTCCATTACATCATATTTTATTTTTATGATTTGGGCCATCTGAGTCCGTGTACGAGTCCGACTATCTGGAGATAATGTGGCATAATCAGTCATGTGTAGGTTATAAAACAGAACCATTTCTTGGGTGTAATGCAAGTGAAGAGAGTTTGTCATGTTTCATATGTGTTTATAAGAAGAAAGAGTTCAATGTGGTTATAATTTAGGGTACAGTGTTATTTATTGCCAGTGTCATTATTAGGGTGTTGTGCCAGTAGATCGCCAGTAGGTGGCAGTGTCTCTACAGAAGCCGTGTATGTGAAGGGAGCGTCACAGGGAAGTCTCGTGTGAATACGTGAGATAATGAGAATCTCTGTGTACAAGATAGAAACAGAATACACTGTGTAGCGATTGTCAACCTAAAGCATTATTTTACATTTTGCAGGACATCTTAAATAAATGTGTAGCACCAAACTGAGCCTGTGGGACATCATTCTGTGCACCGCTACAATAACGTCATACGTACTCTGGAGATAACGTCAACAGCGTTGGGGTATCAGATGACAAGTTGAAAGGTGTTTTAATGATAATAATACATTTATTTATCATGTAAATATATTTAACTTGACTCTAAATTGCCCGTAGGTGTGAATGCGAGCGTGAATGTCTCTATGTGGCGACTTGTCCAGGGTGTAACCCCGCCGTCGCCCAATGTCAGCTCCAGCCCCCCCGAGATCCTGAATAGGATAAGTGGGGGCACATCCATTCCAGATAATGGATGGATGGATGGATGACAGTGATATAGGTCATTAGGTAAATTGTTGTACTTGATCCCATTTAAGGGTCAACCATGAACCTTTGCATGGGCCCCCCTGGGCCTTGGGCCGGGGGTCACCTGTACCCTTTGACCCCCCCTGACGGCGGGCCTGCCCACCAGCACCGTCATCAAATTCGCAGATGGTGTTCAGAAGGCAGCAGACCAGTTCTTAGTGTGGGCAAATGAAAAGCTGCAGAGCCACACTGACTGTGAGGCTGAGGTTCAGGGTGGCCTGCCAGAAAAAAAAGAGTGAGAAAGAAGAAAGCTATGGCAGGTGAACTGGCATTGGATGAGAGCCCATCAGACCCTGTCTCAGAGTATGAGGTAAAAGTCCACAACATGATTCTGGATAGAGTGTCAGAAGGCATCAGGTCTTGGTTTGAATCAAATGAAACAGTCTGCACAGATTTTGCATACCTGGATCTAAGGCCAACATAAGGGAGAGGGGCATGCAGAAAACAGCCTTCGAAAGACTTAGTGGGTGTTTTATCAAGTTTGTTGACAGAGCCAAAGCTGAGACACTTGAAGCTGAATTAAGAGGCCTGGGAGAACACTGGCAAACACTGAAGAGGCCACCGTTACAAAAATATGACCTCAGAGATGAGCAACCTGATGAAGATGGAGAACCACATGATGAGGAACCAGGGATCAAAACATGTGTTGCCTGCAAAAACTGCTCAATCTGTTGTTTTCGCATACTAAACCAATACAACTTGACAGATGTATACCGTGGCCTTGGTCTGGCACACAAATTACACCTCACTCTGTCAGTCACTCAAGTAGCCTATGAGAGGATCTTTTCGACACTGTAGTTCATCAAGAATAGACTGCAAAGCACAATGTCTCAGGACCATCCGGATGCCTTTATGTTGATGACAACTGAGTGGAAAATCTTGATGGACCTGGACAGTGATGTTGTGACAGACCAGATAGAGAAGCGAAGTCCCTCCCCTTCCGGTAGACCCCATAAGACCTTATTTCTGAAAAAATATTGTAGTCAACGGCGAGAGACAAATAACTTTTTGATCCCGTTTGAATTGCGGCATGAATTACACATATTATGTTATGTCAGTTTAAAAAGTAATTTTGTCAAGAAAAGTCAAGAAAGTCACAGTTTGTCGTACTATCATTTAGTTTTGTGTGAAACCGCTCAGTGAACTACATCTCTCGTCTCGTACTATGTACATAACCAACACTAGCTAGCTAGTTAACTTAGCTATGACCACGCACAAATGTCACATCTGAAAATTATGTCTTTTTATCAGCTGGGAAGCAAAAGAATGAGTGACACCCGTTGCTCGTGTTAGTACGTCCCAGTACGAAACACACAGGCATGATAGCTTCAGAGAGTAAGACGTTGCTTAGGCATCTTTTGGGTGTGTAGTCTTTCTAATTACATATTTTCACCGTCTTAAACTTCAACAGTTTTACAACAAACTGCGACTTTCTTGACTTACAAAATGATCTGTTAAACAGACACACATCACATGTGTGATTCATGGTGCAATTCAAACAGGTTCAAAAAACTATTTGTCTCTCACTGTAGACACTATTTTTTCCAAAATAAGGTCCCATGGTGGTCCAGCGGAAGGGGTGGGACTTCGCCTCTATAGCAGAGAGTGCATTGCTGCTCCGCCTCCTGACAACTTAAGGTATGTTTTCTTCAGTCCTTTGCAATAGAAAGTCATGCCACTGTTTCATGTTGTGGCATGAAACAGTGGCACACTCCAAATGCTAACATTTGTTATTTCTGAATTTGACACGTGTGTGTGCGTGTGTGTGTGTGTGTGTGTGTGTGTGTGTGTGTTTGTAACCAGAGCAACCAAAGGGACAGCAAGATCAATCATCCATAATGACTAACCAACCAGTTACTTGAGCCACATGCCAGGGAGATCTGGGTGCAGTTGTATTAATATATAGTAATTTTTTTTTTCTGGCCCGTTGTGTTCTCACCATTCATGGTAGGATTTCAGACATATACCCAAACATTCTACACTGTACCCTTCTGAAAGAAAATCAAACAAAACCATTGTGGATATACAATAGTGTGCTTTGTGTGATATAGTTTGAATATAGTATTTTTTATGTAAATTTATTTCACTGTAAATATAGTGTGCTTTGTGTGAATATAGTGTGAATATAGTGTGGTCCTGTGGACAGTGTCACAGTCCCTCCTCCGTGACACCTGCTGGCGAGAGTGTGTTTTTATTATTTTTCTCCCTTTTAGTATGATAGTATGGTGTGCTTGTTTCTCTCCCCCCTTTTGTCCTCTCTCTCTTTCTCACTGCTCACCTGGACATAATCTGCAATCAGCACACCTGCCAGTCTCCTGCAATCAGCACACCTGCCCACAAATCAAGCCAGCTCCTCTTCACTTCACAAACTCTGCTCAAACAAAAGAGTATAGAAGCAAAGAAGTGAAACTCTGGTGCTTTTTTGACAGTGGCCGCTAAATGACGCTGCGGTAGCGCTGCCGCCATTGTGGACCAAAAACGCCAATGAGTCCATAGCCATGAATGTATAAAGAGTCGTCTGTAAATCAGAGGATAATTGTTTTCAAGGTAAATCAACTTCCCAGTACGAACACTTAAATAGCCCTCATTTAAATCATTATGTCTTAAAAGTTATAAAATTCACTAATAGCTGAAGCCAGAGTTATTTTTCTCGGCATAATGAACGTGCATCAGACCCACTGGACTGCTCCGCCCTGCACATTTATGACATATCCGTTTCTGCCAGCGTCTTGCTAGCTGTATGCGTTGTAATAATGGATATATTGACTGTAATTCAATAATCTAATAATACACCCATGGGCTGTATGCTGTAAGCCTGTACTGTGGTGGATGTATTAATGTCACTGTTCCCAAACAACCGGCTATCGGCTAGTAGTGCTAGTAGCATGACATAAACAGAATTTAGTAGTTGTAGGCTATTTACTAACACGCAGGGCAAACGCATAGGGCACAACCTCTCATACATCTATGGTCTGTGGTCTATTGGACATTGATTTTGGAGGTCCTTGACATGAAGAAGTTTGAGATTGCCCTCAAAATCTGTGCTGGATTCTTCTAACTTCCATTTATGTCCATCGTTCACTTTGTGCTCCTTTGGGAAGCGGCCGGGCAAAAAATATAATGAATAAATTAATAAGTAGTTATAATAGTATGCACATTTATAATATTTTCATTGTTCAACACAGACCATTTCGGTAGATACATTAAAATTATGACAATAGAATAGAAATAATTACAAAAATACTTTTGTACGGCACTTTGTAGGAGGACGTTTTACTGGCGTCTGGTAGTCGCTTTCAGTCCAAAATGGCGGAAGCGTAGCTCTGCTGCTGGGAGCCGACGTTGCAATGGAACAACAAATTGACTTTCACTCCTTAGTAATATATGTTCTTTGACCAGCATGCACAACACCTAGCTGGTTTACTTCATAAACCCTGCTCCTACGCCAACAGCCAGTCTCCGCCGGATCACTGTGCCATGCTTCCAGCTCCTGCTAGTGATCTTGCCTGTTTGTTTCCTGTTAATCTGTCTGCATCTTTGTCTGCCTGCTCGCCTCAACTAACTTCTGCACTCCACCCTCACAGGAAGAACCAACCTGCCGCTTCGCTTTATCCCGCCCGCCAGTCATCTCTCTTCCTGCCCATCTGCCAGCTCACATCCCCGGAACTCCCCTTTCCTGTACATCCGCCAACGCCAGCCTGCAATATCAAAACTCCTGTAATAAAATACTTACCTTTTCACCTAACCTGTTGTCCAGCGTCTGCATTCGGGTCCAGCCACAGAAACCTTGACCGTTAGAATCTGCTGGTTCTAATCCAGTTCTGTGTTTTAACACTGCTGACTGTTTTGCAATATTTAAAAGAATTCTGATGACACAATCAGGCTATTAAACCCAATTCGGTGTTGTTGTTGTTGTTTTTTTTAATTAATGATTTGTTGATTTACAAACATGTTGTGTCAGTTTGAATTTGGTGTATCAAATTGGGGCAGCAAATTCCTGGGCTGCTTTTTGTTGCCAGTCACTCAATCATAGATATGCTCGGAATTTCAAATTTAGCACTTAACAGTTAAGGATTATCAAAATAATGTTGATTCATGTCAAGTACAAATGGATTTGGAGGATGTCACCTACACGGACACATATCTAGCTGATGTAATAGTGGGATAGTAGAATATAATAGAAATAACTGTCCTAATCAAGACAGTGAATACATGTCCAAACCCAAAGTTCTCTCTCTCTCTCTCTCTCTCTCTCTCTCTCTCTCTTTATCTCTCTCTCTCTCTTTTTTTTAACTCAGTCTTCTCTGTCTCTCTCTCCTGGCTGTTGCCTCATCCCAGCCCGTTCTCATTCCCAGGGTGTTACCACTGCACAAGGCACCCTTTAGCACTGGTATGAAACGCACCGGGCGTTCCATTAACTACAATGTAAACCCATCTGCGGCAACAGTAAACGTTCCGCGAGAACGTGTGCTGGGAGTGTGGTGATGTAGTTTTAAGAGCGAAAAGACACACACCGAACGGGCGGGAGGGGAGGGGGAGGTGGAGGTGGAGGTGGAGGTGGAGGTGGACGGGTCCAGAAAACACAAGGCTTTCATCCAGGAGACCGCTGTTCGTGTCCTGTGCGTCACATTACAATCAGCTGTTCATGTCCCATTTTCACAACGTTCAGTGTTATTTTCATTGTACAAATGTAGTAGTTTTAACCCCAACCATGTAATTCTTTCATAAACCTAACTATAGTGGGTTTTTTTTTGCCTAATCCTAAAGTAATGCCAATAAGGGTAACTATTGTGGTTTTGATGCCGAAAAAGTGACGCCAAGGGGTGGTATGTGACGAGTTGGGATGAGAACATGTTGCAGTGAGCTCATCCCATCCATATTCTGGATCCTCCCTCTCTCACTCTGTGTGTTAGTTTCATTCTCCTATCTGTGTGAATGATGTGCTTCTGTTTTGCTTCTTGTATGTTCGTATAGCCAGCAGGGGGTATTCCTCTGGTTGCAAAAAGAAGTCTGATTGTATAGAAGTCTATGAGAATATGACTCTACTTCTGACTTGATTTATTACCTACGTAAACATTGTAAACATGAGTTTATGGTCTCAATCGCTAGTTTCAAGTCTTCTTCAATACAGCGTGATGTTCATTTAGTAAATTATGGTCCCATTTAGAGTCAAATAGACCATAAATTAGTGTATGCTTTAGGGCGTGGCTACCTTGTGACAGGTTGCTACCACGGCGTTGTCCAGTCTGGGAGTTGTCCGTGTTTTCGTCTTACAACTTTAACCCTTTCATAGTGTGTTTTCAGTTTATAAAAGTTAATTACAACCTTTTTGTCACCAAAAATTTCGTATTCAGCGTTTGGTTATACTTAGCTCCACCCTCTTGTCTCACTTCTGGTTGCAAAAACCAAAGAGATGGCAACGGCAGAAAACCAAGATTGCGATGGCCAAAATGCCGAACTCGAGACTTCAAAACGGCATTCCACAAACCAATGGGTGACATCACGGTGACTACTTCTACTTTTTATACACAGTCTATGGTTGCGACCCTCATTTCCTATCCAAAGTGAGGGTCGAAAAGGACAAAGGGTGTTGTATGATGTACAGATTTTAAAACCCCCTGAGGCATATTTGTGATTTGTGATATTGGGCTATAAATATAATTGACTTGACTTGACTTGAAATGATGAAACACAGCCTCCATTTTTTTTCCTTTGTTAAAACACTATGAGGTGTCAAGAAAATAGAGGAGTTAGTAACGAGCAAGTCAAAAATAACATCACGCACATAGGTCTGAGTGTAAGACACAACCTAGTTATTAACGTATGGTATGTCAGTTTGTCAATGGCCTCTAAAAATAGAGAGAGGCAGTGTCGTCAATTGAACAACTGCAGGTGTGGCAATGTCAGCATGCAGAGAACATCATCTCACGCAACAGACACATTCTCATTTCAATCCATGCAGCTGTCTGCTCCGGCTCTGTGCAGCTAAACTGCAGTTCACTCTGTAACGCTTCATGTTGACTGTTTAAGGCTTCCTCTGATCTCAAACTGTCAGTCCTGCTGTGTCCCTGCAAACATTTCCTCAACCTGCGTCGAGGCCAACAAGTCCATTAGACGTCGAGTCACAACCTTATTTGTGACTTGACTTTATTTCAACGCTTTGCCGACATGAGAACATAATCTCAGGGGAATGGTGATTTTGAGTGAAACTTGTTCGACAATGTTGTACCTGAATAAACACTGTTTAAAATAACAACCATATAACATTGTAACATTATACGTTGTAGCACTGTGAATGGTATAGTGTTTACACATGAATTGTTTTATTGAAAAGTTTTATTATTCTAAACTCAATATGCTATCATATAGATGGCCGATATAGGGCTAAACGGTATGTTTTATTCCAGCATTCCCTTGAGTGCCATTTAGGACTATTTTTCCTTGCGCGCCAACACTATTCCTTTTTGCCACCAACACATGCGCAACAAGTGATGCAGTTCCACATCGAGTGTGTCACCGTCTGTGGTTCGACAGGGAGGGTATGCGAGTATATGCAGGTTGCAGGTGAGTTCCGAAAAGACACTCAAATTTAAAATGCAAATGTTTTTAAAGACATTATTCTTCTTCCATTTTCATACTAAAGTGTAATGTGGAAACAAGCATTTAAATAACATGTTGATAGCTGTTTATATCGTTTATATTAGATGGCAGGAAGTCTTTGTTTTGAGGGTTGACAGATAAAAAGTGCTCTAGCATCAGAAGAGGCGCTCTAAAGATGAGGAGACAGGATTCAAAGGCCACAGAAAGCGAAATCGAAGCAGCCATTGGTGTCCACCTTAAGCATGCACCTGCGAGGACTGGGATTTGGGTCCTGTTAAATATGATTTTCATATTTTTTTCTTGTTTAAAGATGTTGAACTTTGGGTAACTTTAAAAAATAATATTATGCACATTGAGTATTCATAACTAAACAGAATATTATTGATGGATGTATCTAGCCCAATATTGCTATTCTTTTGATATGAACCAAATTATCTCTAAATTTGGTGTTTAGCCTTTGAGCCACATCCTATTTCACAGTATGGGTGGAAATCAGCAGGATTTTCTGAATTACATGACACTTTATCACAGGTGTGTTTATTCTGTTGATAATGATAATAAAATAGTCACAAATTGTATTTGAAAGGATTAAAACAAAGTAAAATAGAGGATTCAAATAGGACATACCGGATTAAACAATAGAATACAATTTACAGTGCAGCTAGAGTTATGAATGCATTGTTCCATACTTGCAATACAAACAATACCAGCCATGCGATTAAATGGAATGTCGGTGGCCAGTCTCACAACATTCCAAATGATGATTACACAAAGTCAGACTGATCCTCCCAGTGCGTAAAATGTCTTTCACAATGACGCCATCATTGTTTTTTGTATCAAGGCAATTTGTATTTCTTTTGTCGTGAGCTCACTGACACATGACGCATGACACAAAAACTAATTGCTGTGCATTTCTACTATTTTGTAAGAGTTATTAAAACGCAACCATATGATATAATATGAAAATGGACTTATTTCCATTGTTGTCCCTGGTGTTTACACATTCCACCAACCTTTATCAAGACGTACAAATGCATTCAATGTCTGGCATAAAGATACACTGTGTAAGTAAAGAAGAACTAGAGAACTAGAAAACTGAACAGAAAATTGATAAAAAAAAAAATCTTTTCAGAAAGCAGAAGAGGGTAAAGAGTATCAAAGACACCCACAATATAAATGATTCTCATATAAAGGTAGGAATTAAGAATGAAGGATTTATAATACACAGATAAGTAAACATTGTTGAAATTGAAAAAGGGTGTGGGAAGGTGTGTTGACAGGATGCTTTTTCAAGTGACAACGCGTGAGTCTACAGCCTAAAAATCGCAAGTCGCGTTAAAGAAATTAGTAGCGTTAAAACAGATTTGCGTTAATGGTTATTATCGCGTTAACTTTGACAGCCCTAGTTTTAATGTGTTGAATGTCTTGTTTGTCAAAACAACAATCTACAATGATTTAAAACTGACATAACCAACAAATCCATACAATTAAAGAGCTTGAACCACAAAATGTTTGGAATTTATGCTTAAAAAATCAATTTAACAATTAGATTGCCAAAAATAATTGTTGATGAATTTGCTGTTGATCCACTAATCATCCTTTCAGCTCTAATCTGTGGGCAAATATTTGAAGAATGTCACCTACGCAGACACAAACTGTATTATCTAGTAGACCGAGAATAGAAATAGCTAATCAAGTCAGGGAATACATGTCAGAGATGAAACCTAGCCTCCATTGTTTTTCCTTTGCTAAGACACTATGACGTGTCTCAACAAAGTAAATAGAGGAGTTAGTAACGAACAAGGCAAAAAGAACATCACACACGTAGATGTGAGTTTGTGTAAGACACAACCTATTTGATGAATAACGTATGGTATGTTTGATTTTCAATGACCTATTATTGAGGCAAAAATAGATTGAGGCAGTGTCGTCAATTCAACTATAGCAGGTGTGGCAATGCGCAAAATAAATAGTTCTAAATTTAACTTGCAATGAAAGGCAGCCAGTTTCACACCATTCCAAAAGATGAAATAGCAATGTGAGTGAGTGAGGGCTATCCTGTAATAACATTGTCTATCACAATGACACAAAATTGTTTTTTGTATCAAGGAAATTCTTTTCTTGTTTTTCTTTCGTCTCACTGACGTATGACGGAGAACAAGAAGCCAATTATAGATGAATAAACTAACTGCTATGCATCCCTGCTTTGTAAGAATTATTAAAAGGCCCCAAAATGATATTATATGATAATAGGACTTATTTCCATGGTTGTCCATTGCTGTTTACATATTCCACCAACCTTTATCAAGACATACACATGCATCCAATGTCCGGTATAAAGATATACTGTGTTAAGAGAAGAACTAGAGAATTAGAAAATTAAAAAAAAAAAAAATTTCAGAAAGCAAAAGAGGATAAAAAGTATCAAAGACACACAAAAAATAAATTATCATCATTAAAATGTAGACATTAAGAATGAAGTATTTATACTTTATTAACTAAGTAAAAATTGCCAGAAACAAAAAGGGTGTGGGAAGGTGTGTTGACATGATGCTTTTCCAAGTAGGTGAGTTGTAGAAATGGCATAACAGCCAATCCCTGTGGTTTTTAACACAAGCATGTGTCATACATTCATTCCACACCTGTACAGTATATAAAGTGTATTGGTGCTGATAAGGTGTAGTATCACTATCCAGGAAAACTAATACAGTACTTACCTGTTCATCATGATGAAGCTGATCCTTTCACTGACTCTCATCTGGGCACTCTCCAGCACAGGTAATGTTATTCTTACAATATACAGTAGTTTCTGAAGGTACAAAAGAGCCTAATTTACAACTTTTAAGACACTTTCGCCTTTTTATCAGAACTGATTTTTTAGAAAGTATTTTAAGTCTTAATGTTAATATCTTCAGATGATTTATTTTAATTAACCACGACAAATGTTATATCCTTGAAAATTATGGATAAGTTAGGATAGAGGAAAGATAAGACTTTATTGATCCTCAGAGGGTTAATTCACAAAGCAGTAGTAGACGTAGTCTAAAGTAGGGCACAGATAAAGATGAATTTATAATAATAATAATAATAATACAATGAAACAGGACAATTAAGTAAATGACACATTTCAATTCAAAATCTATATACTCTGCATACATTGCAAGACTTGGCTGTGAAAGTATATATATGCATAAGTAAAAAGTATAGTGGTGCATATTAGACACTTTAATTAACCCGTTTCATTTTACCCAAATGCCAAGAATGATGAACCAATGAAAAGTGTAAAGTCACTTTAAATTAGTAAAAAGTAACAGTGTTATAGTTTGTTTTTACAATTGGTTACATGCAGTGGCAAAGTATTAGTACTATATTAGTATCACTTTTTTTAACTTTCAAGATGTTTCAAATTTCCTGTTTTGTGTTGTTAATTGTACTACTCTACGAGCCTCTACAATTGCCCCTCGGGGACAAATAAAGTGATTTGAATTGAATTGAATTGATATCACAAAAGTCTGGTAAATATTTAGCCTCAATGGGCCCCATTCCCCTTTCAATACATCCTTTGTCACACATTTAGACATTTCTGAATCAACAAGTAAACACATGCCTCTGTAGTGGTTATTAAAGCAATCAGTAATTAAGCATTTATTTATATTGTATTTATGAAAGTCTGCACGATATGGGGGGATAGGAGATATTATACATCCACATTTAGGCAATGTATTTTAATAGGCTACAACTAATGATTATTTTATCTCTCAATTATTTTCTTGATTAATCAATTAATTACTTTGTGTAACATGTCAGAAAATAGTCCATTACAGTCCAGTCCATTACAATTTTCCAGAGGCCATGGGGACAGAGCTTGTTTTGTCAAACCAGCAGTCCGAAACCCAAATATATTCACTTTATTATTATTGAAGACAAGCAACCAATCTTCACACTGGAGAAACTGGAACCAGTAAATATTTGTTGTTTTTGCTTGAAAAATAACTAAAACAATACATTTTCAAAAGTTGTTGCCGATTAATTTTGAGTGGATCGAAGAATAATTTCAGCTTAATATTTGAACACATAAAAGACAGATCTAGATCACCGACTCACAGGAGGGCTGCAACATGATTGATTGATTGATTGATTGATTGATTGATTGATTGATTGATTGATTATCTTGCCAGTTTTCTTGATTTGTTAATTGATGCATAATTTGGTCTTTTTTTATAATTACAAATACATTTTAAAGTCCAAGGCGTTGTTTTGTTGTGTTGAATGTCTTGTTTTCTCAGAACAAGCAGTCTATAGGGTGATTTAAAACTGAGAAAACTAGCAAATCCCTTCTATTAAAAAGCTGGAACCAGAAAATGTTGGTAATTTTTTATTTAAAAAATCAATTTAACAATTAGAGATATATTTGTCAAGGACAAATGTCACCTACACAGACACATACTGTATGTATTCCAGTATGTAATAGAATATAATAGAAATAGCTGTCATAATCAGGCCAGAGAATACATGTCCAAAACCTCACCCAAAGTAGTATCTCTCTCTCTCTTTCATGCTGATGTGAATGATGTGCTTCAGTTTTGCTTCTTGTATGTTTGTGTAGCCTGTCCTCTTTCCAGGTTGCATGGTGGAAAGGAGGTTGTGTGGCTACGGCTCTAGCTGTTTGAATACAATGTTTTTCATTTATGTTCACATTCTATCATGTGACAAAATGATACATAGAATTTCTATGTATCATTTTTGTCACATGGATTGTCTATATTGTAATATCTTTATGTTGGTCTATCGTGTTCACACATCTATTGCACGTCTGTCCGTCCTGGGAGAGGGATCCCTCCTCAGTTGCTCTTCCATTTTAAGTTTTTCCTCCACTATGAGGGTTGAAAGGACATAGGGTGTCGTATGGTGTACAGATGGTAAAGGCAAATTTGTGATTTGTGATTTTGGCTTGAAATAATGAAACACAGCCTCCATTGTTCTTCCTTTGCTAATACACTATGAGGTGTCCCGACAAAGAAATTAGAGGAGTTGGTAACGAACAAGGCAAAAACAACATCACGCACGTAGGTGTGTGTAAGACACAACCTACTTGATGAATAACGTAAGATATGTTTGATTTTCAATTACCTATTATTGAGGTAAAAATAGAGAAAGCAGGTGTGGCAATGTCAGCATGCTGAGAAGATCAACAACTCAGCACTGCCAATAAAAACTATAAGAGTGCACTCAGTAGAGTGCAGCTGTGTCTTCAACGACCACTGCTGAAGTGTTTGATTGAATGAATACCTCAATTGTCCCCCTGTTAGCTCAGTTAGCCAAACGCACCGCAGGACTCTGCTGCCCAGTAGGGCTGGGCGATATGTTAAAATTTCCCTACTCACAACCTACTTGATAAATGACAAAATGTAGTTTGATTTTCAATGGAAAAATAGAAAGAGGCATTGACGTCAATTCAACAACAGCAGGTGTGGCGGTGTCACCAGAGAAGATAAATAACACAGCACTGCCAACAAAAATAATCTTTACTGATCCCGCCGCTCCTCCACCCTCATGCTCAGCACCGGCTCCCGCAAGGCTGTGTGCAGTGAGTCCATAACTCTATACTCTATACACCTATGACTGCACCAACCTGTTGGTGGGGTACCAACAGGCCAGCCATTAGGAATTATGGATGGGGGGACAGACTTTCCAAATTGGGCCCCACCTCCACACCCATCCTGGTTGTGTAGTTTCACATGACAAAAGTATCTTCACTCCAGCTTTAAAATTGAGCCTGCTACAGTTTTTTTTTTTTATATTTTTATTTGCTAGTCTGCCTAACTCCTCACCTTTTCTGTTCAGCTTCACCTGTCATACCTGGTGCTTCTTCACACTTCCCAGCCATTGGGAAACAGTAGCCAGCTAGGGGGATCCGGGGGCATGACCCCATGGAGGAAAAAATAAAAAATAAACACAAATTTGGTGACCTCTGGCACATTCTAATGCCACTATGCCATCCTATACAATGATTTTAATTATTGCATATTTTAATGAGTTTGCCTGCCTGAATGTAAACAAACTTGTAAAGGAGAATTAGGCTTGTAAACTGCTATTAATATTTAAAACCAGCCTAGTCCTGACTGATCAGAACTTTTGTAATCAAGAATCATAGACCTTATTTATTATGTTTATTGTCACCTTCACTGTAAGGTTTATCAATACATGCCACAATGATGGTTAATGTATTGTTTTACTAGAAACATAAATGCACTCTTATTCAATGGAAATAAAAGAGGTTATTTTAAGGGGGAACATGATTTTAATCCAAGGTCTATTCTAGCCTATGTAATTGTAATATAGTAATTGTATTATGTTGCTCAATTATGTACACACACAGTGTGCACTATACTATTGCAAACAGTGGGCAACCTCTGAGGTCTGAGAAGTGAAGCCAATGCTGAAGTGCCTTAAACTTGCATTCTTTCTTATAGCCAGCAGGGGGGACTCCTCTGGTTGCAAAAAGAAGTCTGATTGTATAGAAGTCTATGAGAAAATGACTCTACTTCTGACTTGATTTATTACCTACGTAAACATTGTAAACATGAGTTTATGGTCTCAATCGCTAGTTTCAAGTCTTCTTCAATACAGCATGATGTTCATTTAGTAAATTATGGTCCCATTTAGAGTCAAATAGACCGTAAAGCAGTGTATGCTTTAGGGCATGGCTACCTTGTGACAGGTTGCTACCACGGCGTTGTCTGGTCTGGGAGTTGTCCGTGTTTTCGTCTTACAACTTTAACCCTTTCATAGTGTGTTTTCAGTTTATAAAAGTTAATTACAACATTTTTGTCACCAAAAAATTCGTATTCAGCATTTGGTTGTACTTAGCTCCACCCTCTCGTCTCACTTCTGGTTGCAAAAACCAAAGAGATGGCAACGGCAGAAAACCAAGATTGCGATGGCCAAAATGCCGAACTCGAGGCTTCAAAATGGCAGTCCACAAACCAATGGGTGACATCACGGTGATTACTTCTACTTCTTATACACAGTCTATGGTTGCGACCCTCATTTCCTATCCAAAGTGAGGGTCGAAAAGGACAGAGGGTGTTGTATGATGTACAGATTGTAAAGCCCCCTGAGGCATATTTGTGATTTGTGATATTGGGCTATAAATATAATTGACTTGAGTTGAATTGAAATGTTGAAACAGAGCCTCCATTTTTTTTCCTTTGTTAAAACACTATGAGGTGTCAAGACAATAGAGGAGTTAGTAATGAGCATGTAAAAAGAACATCACTCACATAGGTGTGAGTGTAAGACACAACCTTTATTGTAAGGTTTGACAGTTTGTCAATGGCCTCTAAAAATAGAGAGAGGCAGTGTCGTCAATTGAACAACTGCAGGTGTGGCAATGCCAGCATGCAGAGAACATCATCTCACGCAACAGACACATTCTCATTTCAATACATAGAGCTGTCTGCTCCGGCTCTGTGCAGCTTAACTGCAGTTCACTCTGTAACGCTTCATGTTGACTGTTTAAGGCTTCCTCTGATCTCAAACTGTCAGTCCTGCTGTGTCCCTGCAAACATTTCCTCAACCTGCGTCGAGGCCAACAAGTCCATTAGACGTCAAGTCACAACCTTATTTGTGACTTGACTTTATTTCAACGCTTTGCCGACATGAGAACATAATCTCAGGGGAATGGTGATTTTGAGTGAAACTTGTTCGACAATGTTGTACCTGAATAAACACTGTTTAAAATAACAATCATAACATTGTAACATTATACGTTGTAGCACTGTGAATGGTATAGTATTCCTGGTGTTTACACATTCCACCAACCTTTATCAAGACGTACAAATGCATTCAATGTCTGGCATAAAGATACACTGTGTTAGTAAAGAAGAACTAGAGAACTAGAAAACTGAACAGAAAATTGATAAAAAAAAAAAACTTTTCAGAAAGCAGAAGAGGGTAAAAAGTATCAAAGACTCCTAAAATATAAATGATTCTTATATAAAGGCAGGAATTAAGAATGAAGGATTTATAATACACAGATAAGTAAACATTGTTGAAATTGAAAAAGGGTGTGGGAAGGTGTGTTGACATGATGCTTTTTCAAGTGACAACGCGTGCGTCTGAATGGTTGCTGCTGTAAAAATGGGATCACACCCAATACCTGAAGCTTCAACGTATGCGTCATATACATTTATTCCATAAATATTCCGTAATTTAAAATCGAAGGAGGAGTTTCCAGCCTTTACAGATCATCAAAACACTTCATTTATTTTATTTGACATTTGAGATATGATCATGATATTGACTGTTTTTCTCCCCATTGCAGCTGGAGCACTTCAGTGTCAAACATGCACAGATACGCAATGTTCAACCACAGTACTACAAACATGTTCCTCAGAGACGATGTGTGTAACAGCTTCCATTCAAGGTAGTAACTTATTTATGTCATCTACTTTTTTGTGAAATATATGTATTGCAAAGTTATGTGTTCTTAATGTCAACAACAAACTGTCGTTTTGATTTTGTAGCCACTTCATCTGGAACTCCAGCACAGCAAATCTTCAAAGCGTGTGCATCGTCCTCCCTGTGTCCAGCCACAGGCTCTCAGACATTTTCATCCAACTTGGGTTTTGCGAGTGCAGTTGCAACTGCTGAGTGCTGCAACACAGATAACTGCAATGCAGAAACTCTGGCATGTAAGTTCAGATGGATTAGTAGTTTATTTAAGATAGATAAGAAAATAACATTGACATCCTGCCATCTTATGACACGTTAAATTTTCATTTTGTGATGCTTAAATTTAATCTCTTCTTCAAACAAATTATTTTCTTTTCTGTTTCAGTTCCTGCTGTTCAGACAGATAACAGCCTACAGTGTTTCACTTGTAACCTCACCACCTCTCAATGCACAACTCCATTACAATGTAAGGGAGTGGAGGACAGCTGCTTTCAAGGCAGTGGTAAGTCTTTATCATTCATAGTTTACAAAATGTATTTTACTACCTTAAGTCTTTCAAACAAATTACTACGATGTAAGATCTGGAATATCAACCAGAGGAGGAAAGTAATGAAGTGCATTTACGGAGCTACAGTTTTCAGTATTACTGTTATGACCTATATTAATTTATATGTCTAATTCACATACATTTCAGAGGTAAATATTGTACATTTTTCTGCACTTCAAGATGAAGATTTTATGATATGATAATCTTCCAAAAATGTTTTAAACAATAGGTAAAATCGTTAAAAGCTCCAACTCAATCAGTTAGACGTCATATTCCAATAATATAAAGGATACAGTGTATAACAATAGAACACTCTAAAAGGGAAAGTACTTTTACTTCTGACACTTTAAAGGTTCTCTATACGGGATTCAAAGCATTAATATAGCAGCAAACATTTAATTGCTATATGAAGATATAGTGGAATAATACCTACCTGAGAAGAGAATGGTCGTTCTCCTTCCATGTGTGATGTAATCCGAGCTTGTCAGTGCTTTGTTGACATAGAAAGGAAGGCTACACGTGTCTTTTAGTGCATGATCGTCACAGAAGCGTAGCACCCACCCTCCGGTAACCCCTCAGGTAAACACTGTTAGCTCTGCCAGCTAGGTTGACATTGTTTGATATCTTAGCACTGATAGCACCGTTGGCTGCAAGCTGCCGGCTCAGTGGTCGCCATGTTGAGAGCCCTGCCTAGAATATAGACATGTTAACAATCTGGCCTTAAACTACATTTTTACATTGTGGTATTGCTTATTTTAATGAAGCAAATGATTTGAATATTTCTTCTTGAAATTAGCTGGAAACAATAGGAACTGTAAAATTGTAATACAATAGTAAAACAATGATTTTTCATCTACAGCAACAATTGGGTCCAGCACTTATCAAGCCTTTGGCTGTGCATCTGCCAACCTGTGTAACCTGTGTAACCTGGGTAGCTTGAATAGCCAGATTAGCCTACTTCTCAACCAAGATGTGACCATCAGTGAACCATCCTGTTGTGGGACCAGTTTGTGTAATACTGCCGCAACTACTACTGCAACCAAAAGAAACGCAGAACCAATAACTGCTGCCCCCACAACTGCAGCCCCCACAACAGCAGCCCCCACAACTGCAGCCCCCACAACTGCGGCTCCGACAACTGCGGCTCCCACAACTGCAGCCCCTACAACTGCGGCCCCCACAACTGAAGCCCCTACAACTGCTGCCACCACAACTGCTGCCCCCACAACTGCAGCCCCCACAACTGCTGCACCCACAACTGCAGGCCCTACAAATGTTGCCCCCACAACTGCAGCTCCAACAACTGCAGCTCCAACAACTGCAGCCCCTACAACTGCTGCCCCCACAACTGTGGCCCCCACAACTGCGGCTCCAACAACTGCTGCCCCCACAACTGCACTCCCCACAACTGCGGCTCCAACAATTGCGGCTCCCACAACTGCAGCTCCCACAACGGCAGCACCCACAACTGCGGCTCCAACAATTACAGCCCCCACAACTGCAACTCCAACAACTGTGGCCCCCACAACTGCAGCCCCAACAACTGCGGCCCCTACAACTGCGGCTCCCACAACTTCAGCACCAACAACTGCTGCCCCCACAACTGCGGCCCCAACAACTGCAGCCCCAACAACTGCAGCTCCAACAACTGCTGCCCCCACAACTGCGGCTCCAACAACTGCAGCTCCCACAACAGCAGCACCCACAACTGCGGCTCCAACAACTGCAGCCCCCACAACTGCAGCCCCAACAACTGTAGCTCCAACAACTGCTGCCCCCACAACTGCGGCTCCAACAACTGCAGCCCCCACAACTGTAGCCCCAACAACTGCAGCTCCAACAACTGCTGCCCCCACAACTGCGGCCCCCACAACTGCAGCCCCAACAACTGCAGCTCCAACAACTGCTGCCCCCACAACTGCGGCTCCAGCAACTGCAGCTCCCACAACGGCAGCACCCACAACTGCGGCTCCAACAACTGCAGCCCCCACAACTGCAGCTCCAATGACTGCGGCTCCCACAACTGCAGCCCCTACAACTGAAGCTCCAACAACTGCTGCCCCCACAACAGCGGCTCCAACAACTGCAGCTCCAACAACTGCAGCCCCCACAACTGCGGCCCCTACAACTGCGGCTCCCACAACTGCAGCTCCAACAACTGCTGCCCCCACAACTGCGGCCCCCACAACTGCGGCCCCCACAACTGCTGCCCCCACAACTGCTGCCCCTACAACTGCAGCCCCCACAACTGCGGCTCCAACAACTGCAGCCCCCACAACTGCAGCCCCAACAACTGCGGCCCCTACAACTGCGGCCCCTACAACTGCGGCTCCCACAACTGCAGCCCCAACAACTGCAGCTCCAACAACTGCAGCTCCAACAACTGTAAATCCAACAACTGCAGCTCCAACAACTTCTGCCCCCACCACTGCGGCTCCAACAACTGCAGCTCCAACAACTGTAGCTCCAACAACTGCTGCCCCCACAACTGCGGTCCCCACAACTGCAGCCCCAACAACTGCAGCTCCAACAACTGCTGCCCCCACAACCGCAGCCCCAACAACTGCAGCTATAACAACTGCTGCCCCCACAACTGCAGCCCTAACAACTGCAGCTCCAACAACTGCTGCCCCCACAACTGCGGCTCCAACAACTGCAGCTCCAACAACTGCTGCCCCCACAACTGCGGCCCCTACAACAGCAGCCCCAACAACTGCAGCTCCAACAACTGCTGCCCCCACAACTGCGGCTCCAACAACTGCAGCTCCCACAACGGCAGCACCCACATCTGCGGCTCCAACAACTGCGGCCCCCACAACTGCGGTCCCCACAACTGCAGCCCCAACAACTGCAGCTCCAACAACTGCTGCCCCCACAACCGCAGCTCCCACAACTGCAGCTATACACAACTGCTGCTCCCAACAACTGCAGCTCCAACAACTGCAGCTCCAACAACTGCTGCCCCCACAACTGCGGCTCCAACAACTGCAGCTCCAACAACTGCTGCCCCCACAACTGCTGCCCCCACAACTGCGGCCCCTACAACAGCAGCCCCAACAACTGCAGCTCCAACAACTGCTGCCCCCACAACTGCGGCTCCAACAACTGCAGCTCCCACAACGGCAGCACCCACATCTGCGGCTCCAACAACTGCGGCCCCCACAACTGCAGCCCCAACAACTGCGGCTCCAACAACTGCAGCCCCAACAACTGCAGCTCCAACAACTGCTGCCCCCACAACTGCGGCTCCAACAACTGCAGCTCCCCCAACGGCAGCACCCACAACTGCGGCTCCAACAACTGCAGCTCCAACAACTCTAGCTCCAACAACTGCTGCCCCCACAACTGCGGCCCCCACAACTGCAGCCCCAACAACTGCAGCTCCAACAACTGCTGCCCCCACAACTGCAGCCCCAACAACTGCAGCTCCAACAACTGCTGCCCCCACAACTGCGGCTCCAACAACTGCTGCCCCCACAACTGCAGCTCCAACAACTGCGGCTCCCACAACTGCAGCCCCTACAACTGAAGCTCCAACAACTGCTGCCCCCACAACAGCGGCTCCAACAACTGCAGCTCCAACAACTGCGGCCCCCACAACTGCAGCCCCCACAACTGCGGCTCCAACAACTGCGGCTCCAACAACTGCAGCCCCCACAACTGCAGCCCCAACAACTGCGGCCCCTACAACTGCGGCCCCTACAACTGCGGCTCCCACAACTGCAGCTCCAACAACTGCTGCCCCCACAACTGCGGCTCCAACAACTTCTGCCCCCACCACTGCGGCTCCAACAACTGCAGCTCCAACAACTGTAGCTCCAACAACTGCTGCCCCCACAACTGCTGCCCCAACAACTGCAGCCCCAACAACTGCTGCCCCCACAACTGCGGCTCCAACAACTGCAGCTCCAACAACTGCTGCCCCCACAACTGCTGCCCCCACAACTGCGGCCCCTACAACTGCAGCCCCAACAACTGCAGCTCCAACAACTGCTGCCCCCACAACTGCGGCTCCAACAACTGCAGCTCCCACAACGGCAGCACCCACAACTGCGGCTCCAACAACTGCGGCCCCCACAACTGCAGCCCCAACAACTGCGGCCCCTACAACTGCGGCTCCCACAACTGCAGCCCCAACAACTGCAGCTCCAACAACTGCCGCCCCCACAACTGCGGCTCCAACAACTGCAGCTCCCCCAACGGCAGCACCCACAACTGCGGCTCCAACAACTGCAGCTCCAACAACTGTAGCTCCAACAACTGCTGCCCCCACAACTGCGGCCCCCACAACTGCAGCCCCAACAACTGCAGCTCCAACAACTGCTGCCCCCACAACTGCAGCCCCAACAACTGCAGCTCCAACAACTGCTGCCCCCACAACTGCGGCTCCAACAACTGCTGCCCCCACAACTGCAGCTCCAACGACTGCGGCTCCCACAACTGCAGCCCCTACAACTGAAGCTCCAACAACTGCTGCCCCCACAACAGCGGCTCCAACAACTGCAGCTCCAACAACTGCAGCCCCCACAACTGCAGCCCCAACAACTGCGGCCCCTACAACTGCGGCCCCTACAACTGCGGCTCCCACAACTGCAGCTCCAACAACTGCTGCCCCCACAACTGCTTCCCCCACAACTGCGGCCCCCACAACTGCGGCCCCCACAACTGCGGCCCCCACAACTGCTGCCCCCACAACTGCTGCCCCTACAACTGCAGCCCCCACAACTGCGGCTCCAACAACTGCAGCCCCCACAACTGCAGCCCCAACAACTGCGGCCCCTACAACTGCGGCCCCTACAACTGCGGCTCCCACAACTGCAGCTCCAACAACTGCTGCCCCCACAACTGCGGCTCCAACAACTTCTGCCCCCACCACTGCGGCTCCAACAACTGCAGCTCCAACAACTGTAGCTCCAACAACTGCTGCCCCCACAACTGCTGCCCCAACAACTGCAGCCCCAACAACTGCAGCTCCAACAACTGCTGCCCCCACAACTGCAGCCCCAACAACTGCAGCTCCAACAACTGCAGCTCCAACAACTGTAAATCCAACAACTGCAGCTCCAACAACTTCTGCCCCCACCACTGCGGCTCCAACAACTGCAGCTCCAACAACTGTAGCTCCAACAACTGCTGCCCCCACAACTGCGGCCCCCACAACTGCAGCCCCAACAACTGCAGCTCCAACAACTGCTGCCCCCACAACCGCAGCCCCAACAACTGCAGCTATAACAACTGCTGCCCCCACAACTGCAGCCCTAACAACTGCAGCTCCAACAACTGCTGCCCCCACAACTGCGGCTCCAACAACTGCAGCTCCAACAACTGCTGCCCCCACAACTGCGGCCCCTACAACAGCAGCCCCAACAACTGCAGCTCCAACAACTGCTGCCCCCACAACTGCGGCTCCAACAACTGCAGCTCCCACAACGGCAGCACCCACATCTGCGGCTCCAACAACTGCGGCCCCCACAACTGCAGCCCCAACAACTGCGGCCCCTACAACTGCGGCTCCCACAACTGCAGCTCCAACAACTGCTGTCCCCACAACTGCAGCCCCAACAACTGCAGCTCCAACAACTGCTGCCCCCACAACTGCAGCTCCAACAACTGCTGCCACCACAACTGCGGCTCCAACAACTGCAGCCCCAACAACTGCAGCTCCAACAACTGCTGCCCCCACAACTGCGGCTCCAACAACTGCAGCTCCCCCAACGGCAGCACCCACAACTGCGGCTCCAACAACTGCAGCTCCAACAACTGTAGCTCCAACAACTGCTGCCCCCACAACTGCTTCCCCCACAACTGCGGCCCCCACAACTGCGGCCCCCACAACTGCTGCCCCCACAACTGCTGCCCCTACAACTGCAGCCCCCACAACTGCGGCTCCAACAACTGCAGCCCCCACAACTGCAGCCCCAACAACTGCGGCCCCTACAACTGCGGCCCCTACAACTGCGGCTCCCACAACTGCAGCTCCAACAACTGCTGCCCCCACAACTGCGGCTCCAACAACTTCTGCCCCCACCACTGCGGCTCCAACCACTGCAGCTCCAACAACTGTAGCTCCAACAACTGCTGCCCCCACAACTGCTGCCCCAACAACCGCAGCCCCAACAACTGCAGCTATAACAACTGCTGCCCCCACAACTGCAGCCCTAACAACTGCAGCTCCAACAACTGCTGCCCCCACAACTGCGGCTCCAACAACTGCAGCTCCAACAACTGCTGCCCCCACAACTGCGGCCCCTACAACAGCAGCCCCAACAACTGCAGCTCCAACAACTGCTGCCCCCACAACTGCGGCTCCAACAACTGCAGCTCCCACAACGGCAGCACCCACATCTGCGGCTCCAACAACTGCGGCCCCCACAACTGCAGCCCCAACAACTGCGGCCCCTACAACTGCGGCTCCCACAACTGCAGCTCCAACAACTGCTGTCCCCACAACTGCAGCCCCAACAACTGCAGCTCCAACAACTGCTGCCCCCACAACTGCAGCTCCAACAACTGCTGCCACCACAACTGCGGCTCCAACAACTGCAGCCCCAACAACTGCAGCTCCAACAACTGCTGCCCCCACAACTGCGGCTCCAACAACTGCACCTCCCCCAACGGCAGCACCCACAACTGCGGCTCCAACAACTGCAGCTCCAACAACTGTAGCTCCAACAACTGCTGCCCCCACAACTGCTTCCCCCACAACTGCGGCCCCCACAACTGCGGCCCCCACAACTGCTGCCCCCACAACTGCTGCCCCTACAACTGCAGCCCCCACAACTGTGGCTCCAACAACTGCAGCCCCCACAACTGCAGCCCCAACAACTGCGGCCCCTACAACTGCGGCCCCTACAACTGCGGCTCCCACAACTGCAGCTCCAACAACTGCTGCCCCCACAACTGCGGCTCCAACAACTTCTGCCCCCACCACTGCGGCTCCAACCACTGCAGCTCCAACAACTGTAGCTCCAACAACTGCTGCCCCCACAACTGCTGCCCCAACAACTGCAGCCCCAACAACTGCAGCTCCAACAACTGCTGCCCCCACAACTGCAGCCCCAACAACTGCAGCTCCAACAACTGCAGCTCCAACAACTGTAAATCCAACAACTGCAGCTCCAACAACTTCTGCCCTCACCACTGCGGCTCCAACAACTGCAGCTCCAACAACTGTAGCTCCAACAACTGCTGCCCCCACAACTGCGGCCCCCACAACTGCAGCCCCAACAACTGCAGCTCCAACAACTGCTGCCCCCACAACTGCGGCTCCAACAACTGCAGCTCCAACAACTGCTGCCCCCACAACTGCGGCCCCTACAACAGCAGCCCCAACAACTGCAGCTCCAACAACTGCTGCCCCCACAACTGCGGCTCCAACAACTGCAGCTCCCACAACGGCAGCACCCACATCTGCGGCTCCAACAACTGCGGCCCCCACAACTGCAGCCCCAACAACTGCGGCCCCTACAACTGCGGCTCCCACAACTGCAGCTCCAACAACTGCTGTCCCCACAACTGCAGCCCCAACAACTGCAGCTCCAACAACTGCTGCCCCCACAACTGCAGCTCCAACAACTGCTGCCACCACAACTGCGGCTCCAACAACTGCAGCCCCAACAACTGCAGCTCCAACAACTGCTGCCCCCACAACTGCGGCTCCAACAACTGCAGCTCCCCCAACGGCAGCACCCTCAACTGCGGCTCCAACAACTGCAGCTCCAACAACTGTAGCTCCAACAACTGCTGCCCCCACAACTGCAGCCCCAACAACTGCGGCTCCCACAACTGCAGCTCCAACAACTGCTGCCCCCACAACTGCGGCCCCAACAACTGCAGCCCCAACAACTGCAGCTCCAACATCCGCTGCCCCCACAACTGCAGCCCCAACAACTGCAGCCCCAACAACTGCAGCTCCCACAACTGCTGCCCCCACAACTGCGGCTCCAACAACTGCGGCTCCCACAACGGCAGCACCCACAACTGCGGCTCCAACAACTGCAGCCCCCACAACTGCAGCCCCAACATCTGCGGCTCCTACAACTGCGGCTCCCACAACTGCAGCTCCAACAACTGCTGCCCCCACAACTGCAGCCCCATCAACTGCAGCTCCAATAACTGCTGCCCCCACAACTGCAGCCCCAACAACTGCAGCTCCAACAACTGCAGCTCCAACAACTGCTGCCCCCACAACTGCAGCCCCAACAACTGCAGCTCCAACAACTGCGGCCCCCATAACTGCTTCCCCCACAACTGCAGCTCCAACAACTGCTGCCCCCACAACTGCAGCCCCCACAACTGCGGCTTCAACAACTGCCTTCAACACAACTACGGCCCCAACAACTATTGCAAATGATGCCTGCTGTATCAGACTGGGTATTATCCATGTCTTCCTCGGACTGCTTATATTTATCATTTGTTAGAACAAGGGGTTTGTACAAAGCACCTTTGAAGCCATCAGAAGGACTCTTAAACATGGATATTATCGTAAATTGATATTAAAATGAAAATAAGCAATTAAATATATTGTTGTTAAATTAAATTAAATAAAAAACATATCCTTTAAGAAAAACTAAACTTAAAGATATTACCTGGTTATTAAACTATCAGTTTAGTTCCTAAACTATCAGTTTAGGAGCCAGGTAGTTTCTTTTCATTTGGTAATACACCACATTTGTCATCTGTGCTGCATGATCTACACATAAATTCATAAAACTTGTGAGCATTGGTGTGATTGATACCAGTATGGATTCACAATATTTTCCAAATGTTATAGTTCGGTTTTGTTTTTCAGCAGTTTTCAATTATGACAGAACAGACAGTGTGACAGCTGCAAGGTACTGTATTTGCTAAGTAATATGAATGTTTAACTTGCTATGTGGAAACATATTTGTTAATAAAAACATTGTTAATAAAAAAAGTTAAATAGTTTGTAATACTTTTCTTTTTCATCATTTTGCTTGCAAAGCCACTGTACACCACCCTCTCAGCAGCAAACAGCAGACAGACACAGACTAGCTGGTGAACATAGTAGGGCATTTAGCAGCTAAAGAGTCAGATATTTCCCTCATGAGTTGGAGATAAAAAAAACAGAGATACAGACGTGGACAAAATTGTTGGTACCCTTCCGTTAAAGAAAGAAAAACCCACAATGGTCACTGAAATAACTTGAAACTGACAGAAGTAATAATAAATAAAAAATTACTGAAAATGAACTCATGAAAATCAGACATTGCTTTTGAGTTGTGGTTCAACAGAATCATTTTAAAAAACAAACTTATGAAACTGGCCTGGACAAAAATTATGGTACCCTTAACTTAATATTTTGTTGCACAACCTTTTGAGGCACTCACTGCAATCAAGCAATTTCTGTAACTCTCAATGAGTTTTCTGCACCTGTCGACAGGTATTTTGGCCCACTCCTCGTGAGCAAACTGCTCCAGCTATCTCAGGTTTGAAGGGTGCCTTCTCCAGACTGCATGTTTCAGCTCCTTCCACAGATGTTCAATAGGATTTAGATCAGGGCTCATAGAAGGCCACTTCAGAATAGTCCAATGTTTTGTTCTTAGCCATTCTTGGGTGTTTTTATATGGCACCCACCTGTCACTCAAAGGCGCTCAAGACGCATGTGGAGACGCATTCTACTGCCAGGTGTGAACAGACGTACTTAAAGCTGTCCACTTGTGATCGGATCACTCAGGACGCATGTTAATGCCAGGTCTGAACAGGGCCAGATAGCTCAGGTGTCACTATGTGGCCAAATACAGCATTCCTCTCTAAGGTACTGGCATGCTCACACCTCAATCAGCCTATCCAGCTTGCACAGTTTGACCCCCCATTAGGAGAGGTGGAGGAGATGTCAAGACCGTTATGTACATACGGCCTTCGGAAAACAACTCTTTGTCTGTTGTGGTGGTCCTAAGAAGGGCCATGCTCTTTCAAAGCAGTGCCTGTCCCACTGGATTGTGGATGTCATTGCCTACGCATACAGAACGAATGACTGTTCTCTACCATTGAGTAAAGTGCCCCTGTACCACGAGTGTCTCCACATTGTGGGCAACCATGAGAGAGGTGCCTTTGGAGGACAGTGCCGTGGACTCATAGGCGTCACTGAGCACTCCAGATAATACAGAGTAAATGTTGCCATCCTCCATCAATTGGGCGTGGTTCTTCTGCTGAGTTCCTCCTGCTTTATCTTTATGAGGTAGGCACTATGGATTCCTCGCAACTCTATTGTTATAAGTCATCCAGTGTTAAGCACGGGAAGAAATATAATGAGAGTTACGGATATAACTACAGTTCTATGAATCCTGGACATCCTCCAGACTTCTCAGTCACTCGGAATATTGTGAACCCACAAGAAGATTCTGTAGGAATGATCTCATGGATGACACTGGAAATTACACCTAGCCGGGGTCTTCCGATGTCACACGTGACTTTGTATACTCGACCTGCACGTGTGTGAAACAGAATATATTCAGTGTTAAGCACTGACTCTGTCGGTCATCCAGGATTCATAGACCATAGTTACATCCGTAGGTCTAATGTTTTTCTGTACTATTGAGCTAAAGCAAATTTGTCATTGCAGAATTATCAACTCGTTGCTCAAGATAATATTTATATTTGTCTTCCTTGAAATGCCAATCTGAACATGTCGTGGTAGGCTCGCCTTCTCTGCTTCTCTGGTCCGCCAAAAAATGCTATTCTTGCAGAAATCTCCAAATGTCAAAAGTTTTTGATACCAAATCACAACATGACTTTTTCTCTGGTGTTCTTCAAGGTCTTGGTGTCTTAATGTGGTATTTCGGAGGGATTATTGATCATTTTTATCAATTCTCAAGTAGGAAAAAAATAATTTGCACCAAATCAGTGTGACAAATAGTATCAACCCAAAAATCCCCACAACAACTTATGAGACATAATAGAGCATGGAAATGACCATATACATTCACATTTACAATTTGTTTTCATTAATAAAGTAATTATTAATAAGACATTTTCAGCCAACTTGGGTGTTAGTAGTGCAGTTGCATCTGCTACGTGCTGCAACACAGATAACTGCAATGCAGGAACTCTACCTTGTAAGTATAGATGGATAAGTAGCTTATTTAAGTTAGGATCGATGAAATAGGAACAATGACATCCTGCAATCTTCTTACACGTTAAATTTTCATTTTGTTCTCTCTTCGTCAAACAAATTATGTTCTTTTCTGTTTCAGTCCCTGCTGCTCAGACAAATAACAGCTTACAGTGTTTCACTTGTAACCCCGCCACCTCTCAATGCACCTCTACATTACAGTGTAAGGGAGTGGAGGACCGCTGCCTTCAAGCAAGTGGTGAGTCTTTATCACACATAGTTTACGAAACGTATTTTACTAGATTAAATTATCTCAAACAAATTACTACATGTGTGATCTGTAAAATCAACCAGTGGAGGAAACTGGTGAAGTGCATTTACTGAACTTTACTGAACAATTCTGAATATTTGTATTACACTTACTTCCTACTTGTAATCCACAACATGTCAGAGGTAAATATTGTACTTTTTATTGCACTACAGTACTAACAGGTAACTACTACTGTATACCTACATTTATATGACATTTCTAGTGACTAGTTACTTTACAGATTAAGATCTTATTATCATCCCCCAAAAACGCAACCCACAGTAGGTAAAGACATTAAAATTAGCTCCACCTCAACAAGTTACACATCATAATCCATTAAATATATATATCAATAGAACACTCTGAAAGAGAAAGCACTTTTACTTTTGACACTTTAAAGGGACTATTTGTAACTTTCAGAAATGCTTGTTAACAGCGACACCTGTGGCCGTGAAATCAACGAAAGTCAGCGTCGGGCTCGCACTTGCTCGCTCTAAATATACCTGAACGAGCGTCGCTCAAAACAGTGAGGCAACACACTTCAGCTAAAACCACAATATCACTCTATATTTCAGCTGCTTGGCAGTAATGTTAGCTGACCAGACGAAGGTCTCTCCATGAACATGATTTAGATCTGATCCTAGTGTTGCCTAAGTGCAGGCTGAAGCAGTGGGGCTCTGCACCGTGTCTCCCTGCTCTCTCCGCCCGCAGCCGGAGAGAGCAGAGGAGACACCGGCACCCGGTCGGTAACGAGAAGACAACGTAACTCTCTGAAGAGCTCCGTCACTTCACAAGACACGGGAAACCTCTGTTGGTCTGGAGGAGCTGCAGCATTTATTTCTGCACAAAAAATCCCCTGTGCATTCACTAGATATTCTCAGAGCTAAACTAACTCTTCTGCAGTGTGTAGTGAGCGCGCGTTCACGTCTAGAGGTGGAGGACGCGCGCGCTGTCTGAGTGAAGGAGAGCAGGCAGCGAAGACGAGGCTCCGGCCACACGCGAGCGCGCAAATGCGAATGCGCATGTGTGCCGACCCGCTACATTTATACGCTTAAAAAGTTATAAACAGTCCCTTTAAGTGTATTTTTACATTGTGGTATTACTGATTTTAGTCATGTAAAGGATCTGAATACTTCTTCCTGAAAAAAGCTAACTGACAACAATAGAAGCTGCGTTGTGAAACAATGATTTTTCATTTACAGTGACAAGTGGGTCCAGCACTTCTCCAGCATTTGGATGTGCATCTGCAAACCTGTGTGCAGCTGCTGCCAGCCTGGGTAGCCTACCATTCATGCAAAGTGTTGGTACCATCAGCAGTGGACCATCCTGTTGTGGAACAAGTTTATGTAATACTGCCACAACACCAACAACTGCGGCCCCCACAACTGTGGCACCAACAACTGTGGCTCCCAAAACTGCGGCCCCCACAACTGTGGCACCAACAACTGCAGCCCCAACAACTGCAGCCCCCACAACTATGGCACCAACAACTGCGGCTCCCACAACTGCAGCCCCCACAACTGCGGCCCCCACAACTATGGTGATGTATCTTCTGTGGTGATGCAGTTGAAGATGTTTGAAGAGAAACTCCGCCGACACTGTCTTAGTTGTATAACAAATTTATTACAATAAGTTCAGTATCGTAAACAAGTAACAAGTTACTTGGAGAGCCTCCAGCCGAATAATGAGAGAACTCTCCCGAACGTATACAGACAGCTCCTTAAATACCGAGCTTGTTCTGGTCAAACCCTTAGTTTCCTCATATGGTTTTAGGAGAGGGACAAATAAAAATAGAAACACCTCTCTTTTGCCGCCATATGTCTCTTCAACTCTGACCCGGGCCTCCCAGGACCCTGCTGACTTAGCTTTTGGTATATCTTTACCATGACCAGTTGTCTCTTCAACTCTGACCCAGCTCTAAATCAGGAAGGCCCAAACAACAACTAACATTCCAATATACTCTCCTAATACAAACCATCTATATAAATATGCTGCATCTAACAGCAGACACCTCATATTCCCCCCTTCGGGACTAGTTAAAGTCCCGATAAACCGAATATGAACAAACATGTGTACAATGGTGTCAAAAATGATAATTCCTCCAACATAATCTTAACAATACAGCAATATTTAATAGAGTGTGAAAGTGAAAAACCTGTCTGGCAGCTATCTTTCCTGAAGTGTCCCTCAAACAATCTAGACAGGAAAATTCTTTCACGGCCCCTCTGCCTAGGCGGCCACATATGGTACTCCAACCCAATTAAAAGAGGAATTTTACTCTGTCTATATAATAATATAATGTTAAGCAAATACATATGGAAACCTCAGCAAATAAATTCAAAACAATGTCCACTTTTAGGCTGGTCGACCCATCGTACCTTCCAATGGACCTGTCCCTGCCTATCCCCAATGTCCCTAAGGACCGAAAAAGAAAGAAAAAACTGAGGTCCCAACATATTAGCCCCATAATGCATCGAATCAAACATGATAAATTGCACAAATTATCATGCAAAAATAACATTTCGTACATACAATACATATATGTTATTTCATTTTTCCATCATCATTTTTCATTTTTTATTCATTTTATATTTTCTAAACACCGGAACTTATCAGCTTGTAGTTCCTCTGCAACGTCGATTCCCAATGTAGTAGTGACGACATGTTTACTCTGAACATTTTCACAATGTCCTTGTTCAGAGTCTTTCATCCATTTTGATTGTCGTTATTATACTTTCTGAATCCCTTTAACAGCTTGGGATCCTTGAATCATCAACCGCCCTCATAGCGGTCCTCCCCCAATGTTGTTCTTAAGGGAAAAAGAAAACACCAACCAGTATCTTTTGTAGAAATAACATACAATTCAAATCATTGAATACACTTCTAAAATAAATGTTAAAACTATAAGTATGTTAAATGTGGTTAATATGGACAAATTTTAAGAATCCGATTTTTCAAAACTCCATTCATTTTTTCACATATTCCTTGACTTTGAGGGTGATAGACTGCACCAAGACGCTGTTTAATTCCTAATTTTTGCAAAATCAATTTCACTGTCTTGTCAACGAACTCTTTCCCATTGTCTGAGGATATCCGATCTGGAAGCCCCCACCTGCTTATGACCTCTCTACACAAAAACTTGGCAACTGACTGAGCGTCCTTCCGCTTGGTTGGACAAGCTTCAGGCCATCTTGAAAATCGATCTACCACAACCAACATGTACCTCTTCCCTTCAACTGGTTTGATCATGTCAACATAGTCCACAACTAGCTCACGCATAGGACCCCTTGGAGTCGGAATGTGACCAGGTGGAACTATCACACCCCTCCGAACATTATTTTTCAGGCAGATTATACACCTGCCAATAACATAATCAATCTGTTCAAGCAGACACGGTGCCCAAAAACCATATTCCTTTGTAATCTTTCTCTTAACTTCCCCCCTTGCAACATGAGCTAACCCATGTGCCTCCTGAATCATTAGACCTAACAGGTCTGGAGGAGCTATTATCAGCCCCTCATGATTCCTCCAAAGACCTGTAGAATCCTGGGTGGCACCTCTGTCTTTCCACAACTGTTTATCAATCTCAGACGCAGCATCATGCATTAAAATCACATCCCTAAGTGTGATTCTATCTTCCAAATCCACTTCATGAGTAACCAACAAAACTTTACCCACTCTATCTGCTCCTGTAACTGCTTTTGCTGCTTCGTCAGCTGCTTTATTACCTTGTGTGACTCTTGACAAATCCGCTCTATGTGCTGCACACTTAGTTATCGCTATCTCCTTAGGCTTCATCATAGCATGCAACAACTTCATTATTTGAGCGTGATGTTGTATTGGAGAACCATCGGTTTTCTTAAACCCTCGGCCCTTCCACACTGATCCAAACAGATGACACACATTGTGAGCATAAGCAGAATCTGTATAAATTGTCACTCGCTTACCTTCTGCTAATAAACATGCTTCAGTTAGCCCCACAAGTTCTGCAAGCTGTGCAGATGCAGGCTGCGGTATTACTTCAGCCTTTTCTACAACAAAACCCTTTGCTTGAGCTTTTACAATAGCATATCCCGCACTCAACTTATCTCCCACACGATAACAAGATCCATCCGTCCAATACTCCAAATCTGCCTCACGCAATGGGAAGGTTTGCAAGTCTGATCTAAGCCTTGAATATTTCTCTGCTTCTTGAACACAATCATGCGGTTCACCATCCTCTGGAGTTGGCAAATTTTCAGCTGGATTCACTGTGGCACATCTTGCTAAGGTAACATCTTCTTGCTCTAGAAGCCTATGATAGTCTCTAAGCCTTGGCATGGTCAATGTATATTTACCATAGTTCAAAAGATTTCTGAGACTATGATGAGTAAGGATTGTCACCGGATACCCCATTGTGACAGATGATGCCTTATCATACATCAAAGAAACTCCTACCATTGCTCTATAGCACAGTGGCAACCCCATTTCTACTTCTGAATATGCAGTGGAATAATAAGAAACAGGCTGAGGACTTGTCCCCGTACCTGTTGGCTGACAAAGCACTGCACATGCATATTTACCTCCCATTGAAGTGGACACATACAACAGAAAGTTCTTAGAATAGTCTGGAAGCGCTAATGCTGGAGCTTCCTGTAACCTTTGCTTGACTGTTTCAAAAGCCAAAAGGCCTTCCTGTGTCCAAGAAAGATTACAATGAAGTTTAGCATTCCCCGTATCTTTAATCATAGCCCTCAAAGGCCCTGTTAAACTAGCATAATCCTCTATCCATGCTGAGGAATAGCCAGCAATGCCAAGAAATGTCATCATCTCCCTAACTGTTCTGGGCTTTGGAGCCTTACGAATAGCATCAATCTGATTATCTGAAATGCTCCTATGTCCTTGTGTTATTGTTTGACCCAAATAAACTACTTTCTCCCTACAATACTGCAACTTCTTCTGAGAAGCCTTGTGTCCCTTCTCAGCCAATATCTGTAACAGTTTAATTGAGTCCTTATGACCTGTTTCTTCATCTGGTGAACAAATGATAATGTCATCCACATATTGAATAACAGTGCTCGTTAATATTTGATCCAGTCCCGCCAAATCATCTTTCAACACTTTATTAAAAATGTGCGGGCTATGTTTGAACCCTTGTGGCAATCTCTCATACTCATAGGATTCTCCATTATACGTGAACCCAAACAAACTCTGACTTTCCACGCTGAGCGGAACACTGAAAAATGCACCACATAAATCTAGCACCGTAAAAAATGTCGCATCAGGTGGTACTTGGGCTAACAAAGTGTGCGGATCTGGCACTTCTGCTGGATAATCTGCTACTACTTCATTCACTGCCCTCAAATCATGTACCAGGCGATAAGAGTCATCTGTCTTCTTCAGAGGTAATAGCGGTGTGTTACTCTGAGGATTTTGCGTTATCTTCAACACACCTGCTTTCAAAAGTCCTTCAATTTGTGGTTTGATCCCTTGAATTGCTTCTTCCTTTAGTGGATACTGATTCTTCCAAGGAGGTTTGACTCCTGGTCTGAGATCAACTTTCACTGGCTGGGCTGCCTTCACCAGTCCAATATCAGCACTATGTTGAGACCACAAACATTCTGGAACCTGTCGCATCATCTCTTCTTCCTTAGAGTCCGAATCCATCTTAGCACTGCAAATTGACTCATGTGTCATCCTCACAGTTTGTGGCTGTCCTTCTCCTTGAGCAGAAATCATAATTTTAATGAACCGTTGGTCTTCACTTCTCCAGATGGCAAGATTCTCTTTTATTGGAGCAAAAATAGCTCCCTCCGCTTCTGCCATCATGTCTCCTATATGCTTCTGTTCATACTCCTCAGAAATCAACAGAGTTACATGTGGCACACTCTTCTCAATTTCAAATTCTTTATCCAAATATTCATTTCTGTTTATCTTCATAGCTGCTCCTTGCGGTCCCAAAGTTATGCAGCCAGAGCTAAGTTGAACTTGCTTTGGTTGACAGCTCAACCATTTATATGAGTTTGATTGGACAGCATCTTTGAAGTATTTGAGTGTGCAATGATATGGATACTCCGGTGTTCTTGCGTCAGGCATGTTTGCAACAATGAACTTCTCCCACAACTTAGCTGGCTCCAAAAGATCTGCACTGAGATTTCCAATCCAAAATACTGAAGAAGCGTCAGTCTCCACTGCCACCAATGCTTGGTAACCCATATCACTTGGTACTTCCACCAGACAGCCGTCTGGCGTGCATTTTATCACACAATTTAATCTACACAAAGCATCTCTTCTTCCTGATCCTCAATCCTCCTTTTGTTTCCAGTTGTTTTGTTTTCTTCTTACTTTTTGAACTTGGATTCATCTTTATTGTAGTTTCAGCTTGTCCAAATTCAATTATCCGATCCTCCTCATCCATAATCTGATATTTACCCTCTTGACTAATCACTGGGAGCTGAGGATAAAGTTCCTGGAATTCCACATTCTTCTCATAAGGTGGAGGTTTCCTCACTGGGTTTGTATGTGAGAAAGATGAATTAACTTCAGCCATTAGTTTCTCTGTTTCTTTGGCCATTTTTCCCATTCTTTCCATGCTTTCTTCTTTTTTTTCTCCTTCGCAGCCTTTGTCCACTTCTGTCCCTCAGTTTCAAACAACTGGAGTATCGCAAGTTCTGTTTGTCTCTTTTCTTTACGTTTCTCTCCCTTCTTCCCTCTTTTTTGTTCCGCTTTATATGTAGATACAAGCACCTGCAGTTTTTTAATTACATCAGGATTAAAGGTCCCTTTCACTGGCCAGGGTTGATCTATCTCTGTCCAACGGCGGTACCATTTTGCTGAGATCCGTGGGATCTCTTTTATTAATGGATTATTGTTTTGAACGACATCAAGAGGCGTGATTACTTTTGAAGTTTTATCGTCCTTTTTTGACATTTTAGCTACTTTATATTGCTTTTTATACATTCAACTAATTAATCAATCAATCAATCAAGTAATCAGTCAATATAAGTGAGGTTAATCACTTAAACCAAAATCACTTAAGATTATTAATTTATTTTATTTATTTGTTCAACTTATTTGTGAATCACTATTTTTGCCACAGTCAACCGACTAAAGAAATTAATTTGCCAACTTTAAAGGACCCCAGAGGATCTATTAATATGATAAGAAATCACAATACCAAACCACACAATGTCAATCTAACCCCCAAAGGTCAATCAGATTACGATTACAATGTCCCAGAATGTCAGAAAATCCAACCAAATATGAATTCCCTAAAATCAAACACTTTCCCCAAGGACCAACTATCACTGGCTGCTATTATTTGCAACAAAACAAACATCCAAACTCACAACTATTCACCTCAAATTCTCAAAACAATCTCAAATTGAATCCACAACATAGTTCAGCTCAGAATAAACCAATCCACAACAGAATTTTAAACTCACCAATTGTACTCCATTAATTAATTAAATGTCTTAACTAGTCAGTCTGTTACCAAGCTTCTTTTGAAATAGCACATATAGACAGAATGTGCTGTTCCCCACTTCAAATTGAAAATGTAAGCAATAGATGTCAACTTCCAATGATCCTAAATGCTTATACAAACATATTTTCAAACAGCAGGTATAGAAAGAGTTCGTGAACAAAAACAGTACTGGCCTTGTGCAGAGGTTTGTCTGGGTAGGAGTCTGACGTCGCCGAATTGGTCCGCGTGACACACTGTTCAGGCTCCACCCATCTCTCCGTGTCTCCCCCACAAATGCAAGGAACAAAGGAAAAAACAAAATCAGATCTTTCTCTTCACAATTTAGTTCAATAATATTTTGCAACCCTCTTTTTTTTCTTTTTTCTTCTGCCAGCACCTTGGGTTATTTATAACAAATATTTTGCACTTTTAAGCACCAAGCATTATTCCATATCATTCATCATCACCATAAAAAACTCTCAATAGACTCCACACTTCTCAAATCCTTCACCATCATAACTCACTCAGTACTCTTCATTCCTCTCTATCATATTTATCTTTTACACAGAGTTATATATTAATCTCTCCACTTCTCCTTATTTATTTTAAATAAGTCTTTTTCGGAAGCTCATAGCAAATTATTTAAATCTTGTAGAAATGTCCTTAAAAAGGCTCATAAACTTTATTTATCCAATTAAATGTCTTCCGAAAAAGTTCATCAATCTTAAATCAAACTTATAAAATCTTCTCTAATCTTTTCCTATCTCCCTTTCCGGGGCTTATATTTTAACTCTTATTTTTAATATCCTCCAATGAGGCTTATAGAGTTTTAACAATTTAAAACGTCCCCGAAAAAGTTTATAAACCATAAACTTAATCCTAACGCATAATCTAAACACAACACTGGAATAGTAACCATCTTTCTAAAACCAAGTATTCGTGTTCTAAGCACACACACTCATAGAGACACACAATTTCAGCCTGCAGTGCTGACGTCTCTCTCGACAGAGAGACAGAGAGAGGAGAGGGAGGAGAGGGAGGAGGGAATCCCTCTTCAGCCTGCCAATATACTTAACTTTAATTTCGAAAACACAAACTATAACAAAACCAAAAACAAAATCACAATCAACAATCTATTCTAAAGACGACTCATTCATACTGTCCTATTTAAGCATGCTTTTGCCGCTTCCTTATTCCTTTTTATTCCTTATATCTAAATTTTTGCTACCTTTGAAGTGTAGAATATCTGACAAAACGGCTTCAGTCGTGGCTCGTCAGCTCACGCCAGAGAGGGCGTCTATCTACAAATATTATCCTCTACACTTCCAGTTATTTGCTTATAACCGACCTGAACTCACCTGATGTAATATTCAGGTTTTAGGCCCGTACTAAACCGCCTCTCAGAGGGCTTTAATCCAAATCTGCGGCTTCCTTTAATCCTTATTCCTGGTTATACACCTGGTACCAGGTTTTTCCTTAAATTCCACTTATTCAACTTTCACGCAGCGGTTAATTTACACATGTCTTATGGTTTAAGAAGTTTATGAGCTCTCTTCTTCATTAACCCCGCATAGTTTTTTAACTCACTTAACGTTACTCATTGCTAGGCTCCTTGCCTTTACCCTTTACACAACATTACCCTTCTACTTTTTATTCTTAACTCTTATTCTACCATCACTCCCCCCTACTGCGTTGCCCGCAATGCAGTAAAACAATGGAGAATAAGACAAATTTAAACGGAACTTCACCCGCAAACATCAACACAGCATGACAAATATTCACCCACACAGAATCATTTCGGTGTGTCCGAAAACCAACACAGCCAGGGACAGCTCTAGTCAGACCTCATCCCCCCCAAACAGCGTAACGGTATAGGCTCACCTAGGACGAGAGGAGGAAAGCAGGGCTGCATCCAGCTGCGCCGCAGCCACAAACACGTCCTGAATTCGTGACGCCAAGTTCTGATGTATCTTCTGTGGTGATGCAGTTGAAGATGTTTGAAGAGAAACTCCGCCGACACTGTCTTAGTTGTATAACAAATTTATTACAATAAGTTCAGTATCGTAAACAAGTAACAAGTTACTTGGAGAGCCTCCAGCCGAATAATGAGAGAACTCTCCCGAACGTATACAGACAGCTCCTTAAATACCGAACTTGTTCTGGTCAAACCCTTAGTTTCCTCATATGGTTTTAGGAGAGGGACAAATAAAAATAGAAACACCTCTCTTTTGCCGCCATATGTCTCTTCAACTCTGACCCGGGCCTCCCAGGACCCTGCTGACTTAGCTTTTGGTATATCTTTACCATGACCAGTTGTCTCTTCAACTCTGACCCAGCTCTAAATCAGGAAGGCCCAAACAACAACTAACATTCCAATATACTCTCCTAATACAAACCATCTATATAAATATGCTGCATCTAACAGCAGACACCTCAATGGCACCAACAACTGCGGCTCCCACAACTGCTGCTCCCACAACTGCAGCCCCCACAACTGTGGCTCCAACAACTGTGGCTCCAACAACTGCAGCTCCAACAACTGTAGCCCCCACAAATGTGGCTCCAACAACTGTGGCTCCAACAACTGCAGCTCCCACAACTGCGGCTCCCACAACTGTATTCCCCACAACTGTGGCTCCAACAACTGTGGCTCCAGCAACTGCAGCTCCAACAACTGCGGCTCCCACAACTGTAGCTCCCACAACTGTAGCCCCCACAACTCTGGCTCCAACAACTGTGGCTCCAACAACTGCAGCTCCAACAACTGCGGCTCCCACAACTGCAGCCCCCACAACTGCGGCTCCCACAACTGCGGCTCCCATAACAACTGCTGCCGCTGATGCCTGCTGTATCAGACTGGGTGTGATCCCTCTCTTGCTCGGACTGCTTATCTTTATCATCTGTTAGAACTAGGAGGCTTGGACAAAGCACCTTTGGAGCCACCAGAAGGACTCTTAATCATGGATATTATCGGAAAATGAAACTAAAACGACAATAAGCAATGAAATATATTGTTGTTCACTGAAATTAAATCATATCCATTTCCTTGAAGATAAACTAAATTGAAAGATAATACCTGGATACTAAACTATAAGTTTAACATTAAATAAGTAGCACACAACATAATACATGGCATGACATCATAACTCTTCCATCAGCTGCATCTGTAGACCACAAGATGTCAGAAGAGCTCAATATTCTATTGGTCCACTTGCTGATCTTCTAAACTGCAAATATTTCCATATGAACAATGTTCTAGATAGGATGGATATCTGGTTCAAATGCAATAAATTATCCCTTAATGTTAAAAAGAGTGCTTACATGATTTTCAAACCTAAAAATAGAACCCTATCAGATCATCCTCGCCCCATTCTTATCGCTAATAATGCACTTGAATATGTTCCCCATGTCAAGTTCTTAGGTGTAATCACTGATGATCAGCTTAACTGGAAAAAAACACATCTCTTATGTGTCCAATAAAGTTATAAAAATATTGGTAAAACATTATCTTGTCAAGAAAAGAAATTCCAGATCTATATTACTCTACGATTTATCCTTTCATATCTTACGTCAATATAGCATGGACAATCACATCTAAAACCAGTCTCTATTCCATCTTTTTATTACTAAAAAAGTTTGTTAGAATGGTCCCCAAGTCTAGGTGGAAGGCTCATACTGCCCCATTTGTTCAAAGTCTGGAGTTGTTAAACATATTTGACATCAATAAACTTCAGATAGGTACTTTTGTATTTCAATTTCTTAACAATTCACTACCCACATCCTTTCACAGTTTCTTTGTAACTAGCTGTCAGATCCACTGTTATCACACCAGATCTGTTGATCTTCTACATAGTCAGCTCTACAGAACTAGCCGTGGCCAGTTTTCAATTAGGGACAGGGGTCCAGTTGTTTGTTACAGTTTTCCTGCGGTGGATACAGTGTATGAAAGCAGTGCAAACGTTTGTTATTGTCATCCTGTTTTTTATTTATTATTATTATTTTTGTTCTCTTTTTTCCCTTCCTGTCTTTTTATCTCTAGCATTTCTTGTTTGGAAATAGTATATATATTTTTTCTTTCTTTTAGATATTTAAAAAATATATTCATGTCTGCTTGTAAATTTGTAATACAGCTGTTTTTAATTGGGTGAGTTCCTTTCACAAGCACTCAGGGTTTTTTCAACCCACCTGTGGAATTTATTTATGTTATTGTATATCTTTTCTATTTTGTTTAATTTATTACAATATATGCACAAATAAAGAGCTAAAGTTATCCAGAGTTTAGTCCATATTTACTGCTGTTGTTCTGACTGAAGCGATGTGACCAGTTGTAAAAATCTGTAATGCAGAAAATACACCATCTTTAAACATACAGCACACAAGGATAAATTTATAAAGGTACACACAGGCTATTAATATGACCAATAGCAAAAAAAAATGTATAGTGACTGAGTGGAGTTTTAGACAGAGAGGTAAATTTTTTTTACAAACTTAAAAAAATCAATGGCATTAAAATCAGTCTAACACGTTTTCCCTCTGATAAATGGTCATGGCATTAGGATGATGATGCACATTGATCTGCCTAAAACCCGTAAATAATGGAGCTGATGGCATTGTCTTTATAAAGTGAGTGTGAGGCAGCATGGAAAGGGCCCAAATGCAGACAATCCAGACAGACAAGAACAGTACAGTGATTTATTGAAAAAGTGAAGGCACATAAGCTTACTGGCGTGGGGAGCAAGTATGAGCAGGAGTAACAGAGAATCCACGGGTGAACGGGGTAGGGAAAGGGTACAGGTTCAGGTTCAGGGGGCTGGAAAGCAAAGGCACAAAGCAACATTGACGATCTGGCCCTGATTGGGGAAAAGGGACTGGTAAGTACCGTGGATGTGGAAGTCAGGTGACTGGGACAGGTGGAAAAGTCTGAGGGCATCTGGTGGACAGGTAGAGAATGGCAATGACTGCAAGGTGTCATAGAAATGCAGGGCCCTGGGGAAGTGGGAATGGCAGAAGGGAGGGACAGAGAGGGAGAGGTTGTGACAATGTTAGACCAGGCATACTGGTTTTACTTGTTGAATCATGTGTTTTTGTTTTTCAGATGACCATTCTTGTGTTAATAATATAAAGTAGGCAACAATGGTAGTGTGTAGGAGTGGCAATTCAGCATGAGCGGGTGTGGCAATGTTCTCACAGTCCTGGAGCAACTGTACAATTTGAAGAAATCTAAAGGGCTAACAAAGGATCACTGGAGCACAAACTAATATGGAGGCATATTTGATCAGGAATGTTTTTTAAGGTTTCAACTTTTCATACAATTTGAGATGTAATGTAAGTCATTATATCTAAAACAAGGTCAAGGCATGTATGTAAAATGTATCTTTTTTTTTTTACCAAAAATCCCTTACTAATTTATTCTTTAAAGTTTGGGTAGGTAACATTGGAGAAACCAGAAAGCTAGATTTTTAAAATGATCCAACCCAAAAACCCAGCCCAGTGTTGCCAACTCTTTTCCAATGAAAGTAGCTAGCAGCAAGTCGCCAAGTTGGCAACACTGACAGTCCGTCCCTTCAGGCCTCGCTCCAAAGCCACTCCTCCAAAATAATCATTATGAACGTAAACATGATGTACTAACGAACAGCATTGTTAGTACTCATAGCTGTCAAGCTAGCAGCTTGTGGAAGACTCCAGTGACGCTCAATGAGTGCAAGGTATCATAAGCGCCAATTTATGTTTTTGCCCATGGTTGCCTAAATTAATGAATATCACCAAGGTGATAATTTTCACCAAATCACTTTATTTGTGCTTGCTTTAGCAATTTTCAATGAATGTGACACTGCTATGCTACAAATTACAACAGGCTACACCAGTGTTTCCCACAGGGTTTTGTGAGACTGTTGTGGGTGGACCTCGGCCTCTCTAGAGGGATCCGAGGGCATGGCCTCGGAATAAACATTTGTACATTTTAAAGTACTCTATAAACCTCCTTTCCATGTGGGTATCCTGTGGGCTACGTTGGAGTTTACCCCGGTGGACGAGAGGCTCTCTACTCCTTCTGGTTATGGGGGGGGGGGGGGACTCTGACTGCTGTCTGTGCGTATGCACCGAACAGCATTTCGGAGAATTCGGCCTTCTTGGAGACCCTGAATGGCGTGATTGGGAGGAATGGCATCCCTGATCTAAATCTGAGTGGTCGTTTGTTATTGGACTTCTGTGCTATTAATGGACTGTACATAACAAACACCATGTTCGAACACAAGGATGCTCATAAGTATACATGGTACCAGAGCACCCTAGGCCGAAGGTCGAAGATCGATTTTGTAATTGTATCGTCTGATCTGAGGCCGCATGTTTTGGACACTCGGGTGAAGAGCGGGGCGGAGCTGTCAACTGATCACTATCTGTTGGTGAGTTGGGTCAGAGGGTGGGAGAAGACTCTAGACCAGTGGTCTCAAACTCAATTTACCTGGGGGCCGCTGGAGGCAGAGTCTGGGTGAGGCTGGGCCGCATCAGGTATTCCACAAAAAAAGCTTTGTTAAAAAAAAAACAATCTTCTCAAACGTCATTATTAACAGTTCTTTAACTTGAATGGGTTCTTCTGAACATGAACTGTCCTGAACATGAATGGAACATTGAAGAACATGAATGGTTCTTCTGAACATGGCCTCTATTGCGTCTCCCACTTTTCCTGAAATTGTCTGTGCTCGTCACCAACCTTTCTCTTCACTGCAGGCTTTGAAAAAGACATGATTGGGGCTGTGTGACAAGATATATATTCATTCCACTTGGTGTCACTCCGCAATAAAGTTGTGCCTGCTGTGTTTGTGTTGCTCTGCAATTACACCACCAAACCGCTAGTTGGCGGCGGCGTCTCTATGAGTTTCCTTCTTCTTCTTGTACTACAAACAGAAACTGAGCGGAGTTGGAGCTAATAACTGTTGAACCACAGAACTTTTACTGACATTACTGCAACGCCGAAAAGAGAAAATATATCTGAGTCGATTTGTGTGAACAAACATTGAAAAGATGGAGGCAGAGAGAAGTAGAACTTTCTGTGGTTGTCCGGGGTCCTGGCCACTCAGCATCGCTGAGAGACTGGACCAATCACAGCTGTTGCGGTCTGCGTCGCCGCGACGTGTAGTTACATTTCTGGAGAGGTGCACGTCAGGCTACGGCGTCGATTCAACGCAGAAGTATAAATCAAGCTTTAATCAAGCTTATGCGATGTTACACGGGCGCCGCCATAGTTGTTGTGAAATGTTTCTCTGCTTGCATCAAGCCCGGCCAATTGCCCGCCCCCGGGAGCCATATACCCCACTGTGATTGGTAGGTTCGTTCAGCTCGGGCTCGCGCAACAAAGGGACCTTCCACGGCAAACTGCCATTCACATAAAACTCGTGGGCCGAGGGCGCCTGGTTAGCTCAGTTGGTAGAGCGGGCGCCCATGTAACAAGACTTGGTCCTGACCGCGGCGGCCCGGGTTCGAATCCGGCCTGTGGCCCTTTCCGCATCCACTCTCTCTCTCCCCCCTTTCCAAGACTCTATCCACTGTCCTGTCAATAAAAATGAAAAAATGCCCCCAAAAAAAAAACTTTATAAAAAAAAAAAAATTTGCGGGCCGCACTAACATTAAACTTTCATATCAAGGTGGGGGCCACAAAATATCGTCTTGCGGGCCGCAATTGGCCCGCGGGCCGCGAGTTTGAGACCCCTGCTCTAGACAGACCTGGTAAGCCCAAACGGGTAGTGCGGGTGAACTGGGAACGTCTGGAGGAGGCTCCTGTACGAGAGATCTTCAACTCACACCTCCGGCGGAGTTTTTCTGGCATCCTTGTGGAGGTTGGGGGCATTGAACCCGAGTGGGCGATGTTCAAAGCTTCCATTGCTGAAGCTGCGGCGGTGAGCTGTGGTCTAAAGGTCTTGGGTGCCTCAAGGGGTGACAACCCTCGAACACCGTGGTGGACACCGGTTGTCAGGGAAGCCGTCCGACTGAAGAAGGAGGCCTTCCGGGATATGTTAACTCGGAGGACTCCAGAGGCAGATGCAAGGTACCAACAGGCCCGAAGGGCAGCAGCCACTGCTGTGAAGGAGGCAAAGCAGCGGGTGTGGGAGGAGTTCGGAGCAGCCATGGAGAAGGACTTTCGGTCAGCACGAAGGTGCTTCTGGAAAACCGTCTGTCAAACCGACACTGTTGACCTCAACTGAGGGGGTAATCGGGCGGTGGAAGGAGCACTTTGAGGCACTCCTGAATCCGACTAATATGCCTCTATTGTAAAGGCAGAGCTGGAAGCTGATTGGGGACAATCATCAATTTCCCTGGTGGAGTTCACTGAGGTAGTCAAACAACTTCACAGTGGCAAAGCCCCGGGGATTGATGAGATCCGTCCAGAAATGCTGAAGGCTTTGGTTTGTGGAGGGGCTGTCTTGGATGACACGACTCTTCAACATTGCGTGGAAGTCGGTGACAGTGCCTAAGGAGTGGCAGACCGGGGTGGTGGTTCCCCTGTTCAAAAAGGGGGACCAGAGAGTGTGTGCTAATTACAGGGGTATCACACTACTCAATCACACTACTCAGCCTCCCTGGTAAAGTCTACTCCAAGGTGCTGGAAAGGAGGGTTTGGCCGATAGTCGAACCTTGGATCGAAGAGGAAAGATGTGGAACAACGGACCATCGCTTCACTCTCGCAAGGATCATGGAGGGGGCCTGGGAGTATGCCTATCCAGTCTACGTGTGTTTTGTGGACTTGGAGAAGGCGTATGACCGGGTCCCCCGGGAGATACTGTGGGGGGTGCTGCTGGAGTATGGAGTGAGGTGGGCACTTCTTAGGGCCATCCATTCTCTGTACGCCCAAAGCGAGAGCTGTGTTCGGGTTTTCGTCAGTAAGTCGGACTCGTTTCCGGTGGGGGTTGGCCTCCGCCAGGGCTGCGCTTTGTCACCAATCCTGTTTGTGATATTCATGGACAGGATATCGAGGCGTAGTCGGGGGGAGGTGGGTTTGCAGTTCGCTGTGCTGACGATCTCATCGCTGCTTTTTGCAGATGATGTGGTTCTGTTGGCATCATCGGTCTGTGACCTCCAGCACTCACTGGATCGGTTTGCAGCCGAGTGTGAAGCGGCTGGGATGAGGATTTGCACCTGAGGCCACCAATCTGAGGCCATGGTTCTCATCAGGAAACCGGTGGATTGCCTACTCCGGGTAGGGAATGAGTTCTTACCCCAAGTGAAGGAGTTCAAGTACTTCGGGGTCTTGTTCGCGAACGTGAGATTGGCCGGAGAATCGGAGCAGCGGGGGCGGTATTGCATTCGCTTTACTGCACCGTTGTGACGAAAAGAGAGCTGAGCCGGAAGGCAAAGCTCTCGATCTACCGGTCAATCTTCGTTCCTACTCTCACCTATGGTCATGAGGGCTGGGTCATGACCGAAAGAACTAGATCGCGGGTAAAAGCGGCTGAAATGGGTTTTCTCAGGAGGGTGGCTGGCGTCTCCCTTAGAGATAGGGTGAGAAGTTCAGTCATCCGTGAGGGACTCGGAGTAGAGCCGCTGCTCCTTTGTGTTGAAAGGAGCCAGCTGAGGTGGTTTGGGCATCTGGTAAGGATGCCCCCTGGGCGCCTCCCTAGGGAGGTGTTCCAGGCACGACCAGCTGGGAGGAGGCCACGGGGAAGACCCAGGACTAGGTGGAGAGATTATATCTCCACACTGGCCTGGGAACGCCTCGGGATCCCCCAGTCAGAGCTGGTTAATGTGGCCCGGGAAAGGGAAGTTTGGGGTCCCCTGCTGGAGCTGTTGCCCCTGTGACCCGACCCCAGTAAGCGGTTGAAGATGATGATGATGATGATATTTTCAAGTGAAATGCATCAATCTGGTGAACTTTGACAGCAAACTAAAGAGATTAGATCTATGAAGAACTTGACGGGTCGAGTGGGTTGCTGACATCGCCGCAGACCGCCAGTAAGAAGCAGGAGCACTACGACGTCACTACGGTGCTGTAAAGCTCATAGCCGGAGCCACGAGTCACCTTCATCACGCGTCTTTTTGTTAGATCATTTGATTTATTGATTATTGTGATGTAAAGAGAATTTCAACAAATGTAACGAAAACATTTTCAAAAATACATTACCCACATAGCTTTAAGTATAATTGACTTTAATGATTATTCTAAATTGTTTTACACATTATAATATAGTTGCAAACATATATAAGGTAATTTCAAGTGTTTATTGATGTGTAGTATTTAATCAACAATTATAACTTCTCCTAGGAAGACATATTGTATATTATTATTAATACAACTGTGTTATATTATTTTGCCTTTTATTCTCTGTTTGTATACCAGCATCTGAAGGCCACCGTATTTCTCCACCGTGCTTGTTAAACTGCGGTAGCACGAGCCGCAGGGTGCAAAACCGTGGTACTGCCGGCCGCCGTCTGACTTTAGTTGCTCCTTAAAGCAGCAGTGGGTATAATTGGAGCAAATATGATTAAAAAAAAGTTATTTTATAAAATGGTCACTATATCCTGACAGTAGTACATGAGACAGGAAATCTGAAAATAATCATGTGCCTCTGTGTCCTCCGGTGCTTCTGGCATCTGCAAGATTTCACAGACTGGAGGAAAACAACCAATCAGAGCTGATCTGGAGTCTGACTCACTCAATCACTTGCGAACTCCGATCAAATGGTCAAACTAGGCAACGCTGATCAAATATGAATCAATATTCTGTTACTGTAAATACCAAGCACAGCCCTGTTGACTGTTAACCTGAAGCAAATTTCTCATTGCGAAATTATCAACTCGTTGCTCAAGATAATATTTATATTTGTCTTCCTTGAAATGCCAATCTCAACAGGTTGTGGTAGGCTCGCCTTCTCTGGTCGGCCAAAAAATGCTATTCTTGCAGAAATCTCCAAATGTCAAAAGTTTTTGATACCAAATCACAGTTTTGTATCATTTTGTATCAATTCTCGAGCAGGACATTTTTTTTTAGCACCAAATCAGTGTAACAAATGGTTTCAACCCAAAAATTGCCACAACAACTTATGAGACATAATCGAGGATGGGAATGACCATAAACATATACTTTTAAAATGTATTTTCAATAATTAAACAATTCACGTTTATTTCTGAATTATGACTGGAACATCTTGACACACAGTGCTGAGCTGCATCTCAAATTACTCTTCAGGTTCCCAGCATTCTGATGATGTACACCACTTCTATGTGGCATATACTGCTGACTTGCTATCTCCCCCTAAAGATCCCCTATCCCCCACCTAAAAAAGGCAAAAACGGGACTATTGGGGGTCTCAGAGGGTTCAAATAAGATAAAATAGAACAGTCGAGATTAAACAGTAGAATAAATTTACAGTGCAGTGCATGATCTGAATAAATAGTTCCAAATTTAACTTGCATTGGAAAACACTACAGCCTACGTAATACACTGCATCACTGAATGGAGTGTACAGAACAAGAAACACAAGCAACGCCAGCAGTGTGATAATAGAAGTCTGTGTGAGTAAGGACATTCCTTTCCACAATAAGTCACTGTTTCCTCCCTGTCAGTACAATGTTAACACAATGACTGCAAGGACATTGCGTCAAGGACATTTTTATTTTGTTTTTCTTTCATCTCAGACTCACTGATGCATGACACAAAACCAATTATAAATGAAAAACTAACTAATGTGCATTACTGCTATTTTGTGAGAATTATTAAAAGGCACCCAAATGATATTGACAATGGACATATTTCCATTGTTGTCCCTGTTTTTTACACAATCTACAAACCTTTATTAAGACAGACATGCATTCAATGGCTAACATAAAGATATACTGTTAGTAAAGAAGAAGTAGAGAACTAGCAAACTCAACAAAAAATTAAAAAAAAATATTTTCAGAAAGCAGAGGAGGATAAAAAAATATTATAGACACCCAAAAAAATAAATTATTATCATTTCAATTTAGAAATTAAGAATTAAGTATTTATACTTCACTATCGAAGTAAACATTGTCCAAATAAAAAAAATCATAAAAATTTTAAAAAAAGGGTGTGGGAAGGTGTGTTGACATGATGCTTTTTCAAGTGACCAAAAAGGAGGTGAGCTTTAAAAATCGGATAACACCCAATCCCTGAGGTTTTTACGCATGTATGTATTGTACATTTATTCAACACCTGTACAGTATATAAAGTGCAGTGGTGCTGATAAGTTATAGTATCACCATCCAGGAAAACTAATACAGTACTTACCAGTTCATCATTATGAAGCTGATCCTTTCACTGACTCTCATCTGGGCACTCTCCAGCACAGGTAACGTTATTCTTACAATATAGTTTCTGCTGGTACAATAGAGTCTAATTTTTAAGACATTTTCCATTTTACCCGAAATTATTTTAAATCTTACTGTTAATATCACCAGATGATTTATTTTAATTAACCAAAACACATTTCATATACTTGAAAATAATAGATCTGATAGGATAGAGAAAATATAACACTTCATTCATCCCCAGAGGGTAAATTCACGTTACAGTACAGCAGTAGAAGACGCAGTCTATAGAGATAAGACACCGATAAAGACAATTTAGAATAATAAATACAACGAAATAAAAAAAATTAAGTAAACAGAATTCTATTCAAAATCTACATTATAATAATTAGGTAATATACATGACAAGACTTGGCTGTGCAAGTACTGTATATATGTGCAGAAGTAAAAGTCTAGTAGTGCATATTAGACATTTTAAAAACCTTTTACACAAGAAGGAGAGTCTTCAGCATTTACAGACCATCAATACACTTCAAACATTTGATTTGACGTTTGAGATGTGATCATCATTCAATGTTTTTCTCCCCATTGCAGCTGGAGCACTTCAGTGTCAAATTTGCACAGATTTGCAATGTTCAACCACAGTAGCACAAAATTGTTCCTCAGAGACGATGTGTGTAACAGCTTCCATTCAAGGTAGTCATTTCATTTCTTTATGTCATAGTACTGCTCAGTGAAATACATGTACTGCAAAGCAACATTAACAAACTGCTGTTTTGATTTTGTAGCCACTTCATCTGGAACTCCAGCACAGCAAATCTTCAAGGCGTGTGCATCGTCCTCTTTGTGTCCAGCCACAGGCTCTCAGACATTTGCAGCCAATTTGGGTGTTAGTAGTGCAGTTGCATCTGCTACGTGCTGCAACACAGATAACTGCAATACAGAAACTCTACCTTGTAAGTATAAATGGATAAGTAGCTTATTAAAGTTAGGATAGGTAAGATAGGAACAATGACATCCTGCCATCTTCTTACATGTTAAATTTTCATTTTGTGACACTTAAATGTTCTCTCTTCCTCAAACAAATTATTTTCTTTTCTGTTTCAGTCCCTGCTGCTCAGACAAATAACAGCTTACAGTGTTTCACTTGTAACCCCGCCACCTCTCAATGCACCTCTACATTACAGTGTAAGGGAGTGGAGGACCGCTGCCTTCAAGCAAGCGGTGAGTCTTTATCACACATAGTTTACGAAACGTATTTTACAGCATTAAATGATCTCAAACAAATTACTACATGTGTGATCTGTAAAATCAACCAGTGGAGGAAATTGGTGAAGTGCATTTACTGAACTTTACTGAACAATTCTGAATATTTTGATTACCCTTACTTCATACTTGTAATCCACAACATGTCAGAGGTAAATATTGTACTTTTTACTGCACCACAGTACTAACAGGTAACTACTACTGTATATCTACATATATATGACATTTCTAGTGACTAGTTACTTTACAGATTAAGATTTTATGTTATGAACATCTCCCAACAATGCAGCCCACAGTAGGTAAAGACGTTAAAATTAGCTCCCCCTCAACAAGTTACACATCATAATTCATTAAATATATATATCAATAGAACACTCTGAAAGAGAAAGCACTTTTACTTTTGACACTTTAAGTGTATTTTTACATTGTGGTATTGCTGATTTTAATCATGTAAAGATCTGAATACTTCTTCCTGAAAATAGCTAACTGACAACAATACAAGCTGCGTTGTGAAACAATGATTTTTCATTTACAGTGACAAGTGGGTCCAACACTTCTCCAGCAGATGCACAGCCAAATGGCTGTGCATCTGCAAACCTGTGTGCAGCTGCTGCCGGCCTGGGTAGCCTACCCTTCATGCAAAGTGTTGGTACCATCAGCAGTGGACCATCCTGTTGTGGAACCAGTTTATGTAATACTGTCACAACACCAACAACCGCAGCCCCCACAACTGTGGCTCCCACAACTGCAGCCCCCACAACTGCAGGCCCCAACAACTGCAGCACCAACAACTGCAGCTCCCACAACAACTGCTGCCGGTGATGCCTGCTGTATCAGACTGGGTATGATCCATCTCTTGCTCGGATTGCTTATCTTTATTATCTGTTAGAACTAGGGGGCTTGGACAAAGCACCTTTGAAGCCACCAGAGGGACTCTTAAACATGGATATTATTGTAAAATGAAACTAAAACGAAAATAAGCAATGAAATATATTTGTGTTAACTGAAATTAAATAAAATTAAACAGCAGACAGACACAGACTAGCTGGTGAACATAGTAGGGCATTTAACAGCTAAAGAGTCAGATATTTCCCTCATGAGTTGGAGATAAAAAACAGAGCAATACGATTTTAACTTACAAATTGCATTTACATTCATCATGTGGACACAAACATGGCACAAAATGAACGATAATGCTCCGCATGCATAAGCAACTCTTTGCTAACATCTTCACCACATCAAGTTACAAAGGTAGTGATATGTCAATTGTGTTCACAACTTGTTTCCACTGATCCCAAGTGGACAAACATCTAATAAATTAATCAATTAACAAATAAATAAGCACAGGAACAATACACAGCACAGAACAATAAGAACACACATAACATAAAACAAGTAGCACACAACATAATACATAGCATGACATCATAGCTCTTCCATCAGCTGCACCTGTAGACCACAAGGTGGCAGAAGAGCTCAATATTTTATTGGTCCACTTTCTGATCTTCTAACCTGCAAATATTTCCATATGAACAATGTTCTAGATAGGATGGATATCTGGTTCAAATGCAATAAATTATCCCTTAACAAACATTTGTTATTGTCATCCTGTTTTTCATTTATTAGGGCCCGAGCACGAAAGTGCCAGGACCCCAGCGGTGTCCTGGCACGAAAGTGCAAGGAAACCTATTGTTTTTCTAAGTATTATTCTTTTTCTGCCGGGAGATTGCCTTTTTGGGACCTTAGCCATCCCCAAAAACTCACCAAAAGTGGAATATGTGTCAGAACTGGTGGGAAATTCAATGTTCTGGAGTGATTGGGCTCGGGTGTCACCAGCGGGCGAGATAGCGCCCCCGAATGTAGGCAGTTTTTAAGAGAAAGTTTCTTCAATCGTCACGAAATTCAAGTATGTCATTGCTCACATCCTCATACCTGGAATAAATATTTGCGAGATTTTTTCGGCCAGCAGGAAGTCAGCCATCGTGGACTTCCTGCGTTTCTTTTAAATTTACGAACACATGTTTGAGGACTTTAGGGTGAACAAAAACTCATGAAACTTTACACGCACATCCAAACTAGTAATTACTTTGATTTAGTGGTAAAATTTTGCTTGGGCGTGGCATGTTGGCTCTCTAGCGCCCCCTTATGTCTTTTAGCATTTGAACATGCCTTTGACGCCCTTGATATACTCGAAAACTCATGAAAGTTGGCAAAAAGATGGACACCTGTGAACTTTACGTGAACGTACAGTTTTTGGGTTCAGCGTGTTTAGCCGGCTCTATAGCGCCCCCTAACGCGTGGAAGGCTTTAGTTTGGTCAAAGTTGATCCTATATTCATGAAATTTGGTATGCATATCCCACTCATTCTTGCTAACATATTCCTCATTGGGTTTCATTAGCTCCGCCCACCCGGAAGTCGGCCATCTTGAAATTTGTGTTTTTCATATAATTTATGTATTTTATGCATACTTTTACGAACTCCTCTTAGAGATTTAACCCGATCATATTCAAATTTGGTCAGTAGTATCTTAAGACCTTTGTGATGAAAATTTGCTCAAATCGTGAGTTTTCATGAAACGGTGTTGACGTGGCGTGGCGGAGAATTTAAATGATTCGCCATGACACAGGAAGTTGTTGTAAATTGACTATACATTGTCCAATCTTCCCCAAATTTGACATGTTTTATAAGAGTCTTGGCCTGAAGACATGTACGAGCCCCGACGTGCGCGTTCCCCAGACGTGCCCGCGGGGGCGAGGGCCCGTTCATCGCTGCTCGCAGCTTTAATTAGGGCCCGAGCACGAAAGTGCCAGGACCCCAACGGTGTCCTGGCACGAAGTGCGAGGAAACCTATTGTTTTTCAAAGTATTATTCTTTTTCTGCCGGGAGATTGCCTTTTTGGGACCTTAGCCATCCCCAAAAACTCACCAAAAGTGGAATATGCGTCAGAACTGGTGGGAAATTCAATGTTCTGGAGTGATTGGGCTCGAGTGTCGCCAGCGGGCAAGATAGCGCCCCCTAATGTAGGCAGTTTTTAAGAGAAAGTTTCTTCAATCGTCACGAAATTCAAGTATGTCATTGCTCACATCCACATACACAGATTAAATATTTTTGAGATTTTTTCGGCAAACAGGAAGTCAGCGATCTTGGACTTCCTGCGTTTTTTTAAAATTTACGAACACATGTTATCGTCTCTCACCGGGTGCCGGTGTCTCCCTCCGGCCGCGGTCGGGAGGCTGAGGCAGGAAAAGCCAACACTAGGATCAGCAGTGATTCATGGAGAGACCTCCGTCTGGTCAACTAACATTACTGCCACGCAGCTGAAATATAAAGTGATATTGTGGTTTTAGCTGACGTGTGTTGCCTCACTCTTTTGAGCGATGCTCGTTCATGTCTATTTACAGCAAGCACAAGCGCGAGCAACAGGACGCTGACTGTCATTGACTTAACGGCCACAAGTTTTTTTCCTGTTATCCTTCTTTTGTTTAGCTATTTCCCGCTTACAGTCACTGCATTTCCAACTTGACATTTTTGAATGCGAGGTGTCAAGTTTTAAACAACTTCTGTGGATATACTGTCTTTTACAAATCCCTGATTTACACTCAAGTCTATCTTCATTCTGCAGGACAGGCAGCCCACAGTAACAGCCCTTGCTTTCAGATGGTTTGCTGGTATCATGGGATGTTGGTAGAACAGGAGCTGTAAACACTTTTGCTACTAGCTCTGGAATGACACATTTCTGTACAAAAATGTGAACCTTTTCACACATGGTGTCAAAAAAGTCAGTGTCAGGCAGTATTCTCTCAATGTGGATTTCCCCTTTGCCTTCTTTCCCTGGTCCCCAGACAGCAAAATCGCAGTAGCTTGCCTGTGTCAGGTGAATTTGAGTCTGCACCTGACAAAAGTACTGATGGTCCCTCTTCAATGAAAGCTTCCCCTCAACCTCTTGGAGACAAAACATGCTGTCCTGTTTGCATTTCTCCATCAAAGTGCTATTCTGAAGGCTGCTGGGTGCCTTTACCTCCAACACACCCATCTCATGGCAGTCACATGTTAGTATGCCATCTGGGGATGCCCCTAACCATGGGTACTGGGGGTTGATGACCAGCCCTGCCTTCTTGACAGTGAGATTGGTGTGGAACTTTTCCATCATCTTGGTGTACTCCTCAACTACTTTTCTTTTGTGTTGAATGCCCCACCTAAAAACAGAAAAAATGATATACACCTTAAATATAAAATGACAGTAAGAAATTATTACCATAACAATGTACACTTATATCACAGTAACATTACTTTCAGAAGTCCAAATAACATCTTTATTTGCAGATGTGTTATTTATCTTGATCATTTGTATATTACCAGCAAGATGATAAGTGGATGTAAATTACAAAAGTAATGGGGAGAAAAGTTTTTAATATAGCTTTAAAACACTCATCCTTTCACAGCCTGTTTGTCTGAAACTCACATGCAAACCACTTGCATGGCAGTTTGTTTTGAGCTGCATTCTTTTCAGGAGGCAACTCCTTTTCAGGCACCAAAGATTGCTGCCTGAAAGGTGTGCAACTCGAAACGTGTTGCTGTGCTGGTGGTCTGCATGTACAGTAGATTTAAGAAGTGTTTTTGTAAAAGCCTGAACGCTGTGAAAGAACAGTGTTTTAAGGCTGTATTCAAAAACTTTTGTGCGCATTGCCATGCTTACCCTCCCTGTCACTCTTATGGTTTTGTTATATTTGGGAATTCTGATTATTACATTTTTGTGTGAAGCTTTCATTGAGTGAAAAGTAGATATGAATACCTGAGAGAATGTGGTGTGTTGTTGTTTGGGTCCTTGAAGGCCACAGGATAGCACAGCTTCTTCAGCAAGGAGACAGCTGGTTTGTCTGGGTCCGTGTGGCAGGCTGCTCGGATGTTTGACGCAGTCACCCTTCCTGCCTTCTGGTCAAACCACATGGCACATTTTGATTGTAGTCTTGTCTCCTTTTGTATGACACGGCACTAAAATTGAATAAGGTTGATTTAAGTTTGTGATATGTGACAAAACAAAACAGTGATTAATTAAATGTTATTGAAGGAAAATGTGAAAAAGACAACTTTAATGAATTCTGTGGAAAAAAATGTTTTCTGAACTTGAGCTATCCTATTTACTTGTCCCTGTGATATTCCTGACATGCACGTCTTCAACCATATTTACTGACTGACCTGTTCTTCTGTTATGCTCAACTCTGTAAAGATCTCTTCACTCTTTGCCTGCAGTTCTTGGTGTGACAGTGACCTGTACTGGGGCTTGTACATCTTGTTTAGGGATGCAGGGATGTTCAGCTGCACTGCCCGAGGAATGTACCTCTTTGCATGGCCAAGGACAACAGACAAAATGGAGCTTTTGACAGGTTCCCTTTCAGTGTCTTCTGATACACGTAGCATATTGTACAATGCTGTGCATTCATCTGTGGTTGGAGGTGGAATCTTGGCAGGGGGAAGGTCACCGCAACCATCAACAGATCTCTTTCTCTGGGCCTTTGTGAAAGCTATCTGGCTCCCTGGTGCATACCCTACTGTCCTTACGGTTGCCATACTAGGCTCATTCCAGGCACAGGCTTCATCTGTTCATGCAGTGCCACTCAGTTTGTTAACAGCTGCTAGCAAAGCGTAGAGTATGGCACCCACATGTGAACACACCTCTCCTAAACCTGCCATACAGGTGCAGTGGCCAAATCGCACCAGTCCCTCCTCCTCCACAACAACCCAGGCTGTCAGTGGCGGCTCATTTAATCTGTAGGAATGGTTTACCTGACATCGAAAAAAGAAGTTTTCAATAGACTTATATGTCATTAGACACTGTGTTAACCATACCAAATGAATACTGCCTGTCACTACTGTCCTACCAACGCTGACTACAGTGACCCTGAAACTAACCACACACGAATCAACGTCAGATAGCTAGCTAAAATTAACGTTAGTTAACTCACCTTTGCTTTGACAATGAAGAATTTCTTGTCCTTCACCTCCCAAACGGCAGCATTATTGACCCATCCAGATCGAAAATACATGTAACTGTCCGTACTTTTGTAGGCTTTCATCCTGGTGACCGTGTAAGGTGAGGGAGTCTCCACAAGATAAATGTAAACATCGCCAAAGTGGAGTTCTGGCAGCGACTTCGCTGTTTTTGTTTCAGCAGACTGCCAACACAGAAGCATCAGACCAAACTACATTCAGAAAACACCTCATTTAATGTGAAGTTTAGCAGCTGAGTGAATGTGTGAAGGTGTGATGACAATCATGAATGACGTGCTGCAACAGAAAGTCTTTTTTGTTTCTGGTAAATATGGTTCAACCAGTTCTGTTCTGAAGAACATCATACCAAAAATGGCACGCAACAACACACACCTAGACACTAAGTACATACCTACACGCACACACATTGTTAATAATTGTGTCCATTTCCTGGTGAGATCAGTTTACAGTCGGACTGGTTCAGTTTGCGGCTCATTTTTAGAAACACTTTCAGTCTTTATATGTAAATAAGTCTGCTTTCACATCAGGGAACTGGACCCGGATCCGAGTCCACTTGTCCCCAAAATCCAGTTCGATTGATTAGTGTGAACGCTCCGTACCGTACACGGGCACGGTTTGTCGATCCGTTCTGTCTGTAGTTCATTTACTTTTGGGACTTTGCTGCTTGTGTTCTTCCTTTGATTGGATTGTCTTTCTGATTCAACTCTAGCAGCTTCATTCATGCTGTCGATGAGTATTTCATCTGTCACCCTCTGATCATCGAGATAAGGCTTAAACTGAAACTTGATATGGTCACTTAACAGCCCAGTACTAACTGACCTCAAGAATTTCTTCTGGATGAGCTCGGAACTGTACTGTTCATCTGGCTCTACTTCTCTTGAAGCAAGTAACAGCCTTTCCTTTAACTCAATTGCCCTAAAGAGGAAGTTTTAAGGAGACTCACGACTGTCTTGTGTTATATTTCCTAGTCTGTGATATAGATGTGTAGAATTGTCTTCTTTGAAGTGTCCCTTTAATATGGCCTTTAGCTGGGTGAGGGTAAGGTCACTTTTTATCTCAAGCATATCACGAAGACTCAAACCTGGACTGATTGACTTGACCACAGCCTCCATGACTTCAGCCTCACTGTGTCCTTTACTCAGGCCTTTGTCCATCTGATGCATCAGGTTTGTGTATGACAGTCTGTCCTTCTGTCCCTTTTCCCCTATCTGACCACAGATCTTGAATTCTCTCCTTATTGTCACTTCTGGAAGCCTGTTCACAGCTGGAGGCAAAACACTCTGTGGAGCTGAAACTTGGCTTGGAGATGCACTGTTCACTCTTTCACTCAGTCTCCTAACTTCATCCTGCAGCGCTTGACTATTTAGCTGGAGCTGTATTTCTCCTCTAAACTAATTTCTTCAGCCGTTTTCTGGCTATCTTGTGCTATGCTCTCTGTGTTTTCTTCACTATGAGCATTTCCAGTCTTTTCTATGATTTGCTCAACTAATTTCAGCAGTTTTTTTAGATGATGCCTTGCAACATCCTCCTCTTCATCATTAATCACATCGTCCGTGGATTCTGTAATTTGTCTGATCAATGCTCACCTTGTTGTGACATTTCCCCTCGAGATTTCAGCTGCATCAAACACCTCTTTGAGCTGATCCAGCTGCAAAAGCCATAGTCTCTGAGACACGGTCTCAGCCAGCTCCTCCAGATCCATTGTGTTTGATGTAGCTGCGCCCCCGATGACGCGCTCTCCCGTCGATCATCCCAGCGGTGCCTCCAATATTTGTTGCACACTTTGACACAAAGTGACTTCCAGGCGTGCATAAGTTTCAAAAATATATATTTCACTCTTTTTCTGGAAACACAGAAACACAGCACAATAGCATTGCGCGGCTACATACTGCCGATACGTCTGCTGAATGACGCGCTATAAACATTCACGTTCGCTATGAACATGCAATAAACATAAAATGTCTGCTTCCTGTATAATCTTCAAAACACATTAACCCTGACAACATGCTGCACACTCACAACTTATATCCTAGCAGGCCCCTGTTGGTTACACTACGAATGTCCTCATTAGCAAACGGCTAGCACTATTTCACACAACATCCTTGTAACAACTTGCAAAACTCCGATATAAATCTCATGTTTGCATTACCGCTGGTCCCTTATTCATACACATTCTTTATACATCGGTGTCGCTACTTTTATACATCATTTAACCACTTTAGCTCACCTAGAAACACAGAAACACAGCACATTAGCATTGCGCGGCTACATACTGCCGATACGTCTGCTGAATGACGCATACGCGCTCCTGCATCTCACCCAAAGGACCCCTTAGCTGGCCAAAATGCCTGTGTGAGTTTTACTCTTTATAAACACAGATTAACCTACCAAAACATTAGCTCCTAGTGCACATACACATATATCAGATTAAAAATAAAACAATACATAAATTAAAGCTGCAAGCAGCGATGAACGGGCCCTCGCCCCCGCGGGCACGTCTGGGGAACGCGCACGTCGGGATACCCGCTGTCGTGCATTCCCGTGAAAGTCGGAAACTGCACGCAACAGTTAGAGTGAATTTTCTGCTTGGAGCATCTGGCGCTGGAAATGAACTGTGAGAACATGTGGGGCGTCCTTTAAAGCACTTCTATGAGGGTGGCTGGCAGTATACAACCATTTCCTGTTGTCAGTAGGTGGCGCTATGACTTTCACTCATAATACCACGTATATGTCTTCAGGCCTGGACTATTATAAAACATGTCAAATTTGGGGAAGATTGGACAATGTATAGTCAATTTACAACAACTTCCTGTTTCCTGTAGGGGGCGCTATGACTTTCACTCATAATGGCACATATATGTCTTCAGGCCTGGACTATTATCCAGCTTGTGAAATTTGGGGCAGATCGAACTATGTAAAGTCAAGTTACAACAGCCTCCTGTGTCATGGCGAAACATCAAAATTCGCCGCGCCGCCACAAGAACGCCATTTCACGAAAACACAAAAGCTTCGCAATTTAGCATCGTGAAGGTGTTGAGATTCTGCTGCCCAACTTTGAGATGGATCGCTTGAATCCTCTAGGAGGAGTATCGCAAAGTTCCATACCTAAAACGTGACAAAATGGCGTCTTCTCACATGACGTATGACATCACCGTTCGAGCGATCAAAAATTCCTTCGCAATTTAGCATCGCAGTTGTGGGAGGGTTATACCACCCAAATTTGACGCGAATCCGATAAACCCTCTAGGAGGAGTTCGTAAAAGTATGCATAAAATACATGAAAAACGCACATATTCCAATATGGCTGACTTCCCGGTGGGCGGAGCTAATGAAACCCGATGACAAATATGTCTGAAATAATGAGCAGGATGTACCTACCAAATTTCATGAATATTCGCCAAAAAACAGGAAGTTATTGTAAATTGACTATACATAGTCCAATCCGCTCCAAACTTCACAAGCTGGATAATAGTCCAGGCCTGCAGACATATATGTGGTATTATGAGTGAATGTCATAGCGCCCCCTACAGGAAACAGGAAGTTGTTGTAAATTGACTATACATAGTCCAATCTGCTCCAAACTTCACAAGCTGGATAATAGTCCAGGCCTGAAGACATATATGTGGTATTATGAGTGAACGTCATAGCGCCCCCTACAGGAAACAGGAAGTTGTTGTAAATTGACTATACATTGTCCAATCTTCCCCAAATTTGACATGTTTTAAAAGAGTCTTGGCCTGAAGACATGTACGTGCCTGGTCCCCCATGGCCCGCCCCTAACGCCGACACTGCTGACCAGACGAAGGTCTCCCATGAATCAATGCTGATTCTAGTGTTGGCTTTTCCTGCCTCAGCCTCCCGCCCGCGGCCGGAGGGAACAGGGGATCTCAGAGTTTTGGTCGGAGACGATAACCTTTCTCTCTGTGGAGCCCCGTCACTTCACAAGACACGGAAAACCTCTGTTGGTCTGGAGGAGCTGCAGCAGTTATTTCTGCACAAACGTTCACTGTACATTCACTAGATATTGTCAGAGCTAAACTAACTCTTCTGCAGTGTGTAGTGTGCGCGCATGCATGTGAGAGTGGAGCGAAAGAGTGAGAACAAGCGCGGTGTGTGAGTGAGGGCAGGCAAAGCAGGCAGAGGAGCAAAGGAGCAGAGACTCCGGTCCTGGAGACCAAAGCTACGGTCTCTGACCGCAGCCAACACTGTTTAACAGACGGGCTTCACTATATAGAACTTTGTGGTTTTGGTGCTTCCGTGTAGTTTCTGTTGGAGTCTTGTCTGAACAGCGTAGCCACACGTGAGCGCGCATGAGACACCGACCCGCAATGATTTACACGTGTAAGAAGTTACAAACAGTCCCTTTAACTTTTATTAATGATACTATTAAAGTCAGAGAGAGACGGAGAGTCTGTCTGTCAGCAACAAACACGTTTTACATTATTTATCGTCATTTCCATTCAGTCACATGTGAGGCTGATAATTCCTGAACGTCGGGTTTGATATGAGTTATATCATTTACATTTTCCCTGAAACATTCAGCCTAATAATTTGGTCTCCAGGACCATAGTCTCTGCTGTACTCTGCTCCTCTGAACTGCCTGCCTTCACTCAGCTGTATATTGTACTTATTATTCACATATACTTATAGGCAGGGTCTGAAATTAGCAACCGCCACCTGCCAAATGCAGGTAAATTGTTGGCGGGTAAAATTGGCAGGCCATCCGCCATTTTGGCAGACAGTAAAAAATGTTAGGGGAGGGAATAGAGAACAGACTCCTTATTGTCTGATTCCTTGGTATCTCAAGCCTCCGTGACTACTGATTCCTCTGTATTGATGCCCTTCCACAGTAACGCGTGCACAATGACGCATAAGCACATTGTATCATGTTGCTGTTTGTTTTGGACCGGAGACACTGCCTGAGGGACGCACCCTGTTTTTTCCTTGATAATGCAACACTGTGAACAACAAACCTGTTGGCCAGGAGGAGAGTTAGTAATGTTACCTGTTAGCAGCCGGTGGGCAGCACAGTCCTGCTTGGTTAAATAACAGATCTACTAATGTTAATGGAGGTGCCATTAGGCAGTTGTTATTACTATGTGGCGTTCAAACCCAAGCTCAGGAAAAATGACTATTGGTAAATTACGTTATCGTCTTGTTCAAATGTAACCTCGTAAAATTATGTTTTTGGCGAGAAACTTGAATAAATCCAGTTGTTTGAAGGAGATGTTTTCACAGCAATATAAAATAGATAATAGAGAGGGAATTACAGTATGATCTGTTTAACATCCTAACACTAGCTCTCAACAGCTTGCCAAGATTTTTCTAATCAAAGCAAATATTTAAATAATCATAATCATTTGAATTGTGTGTTTTTATGCAAACAACCCCTATAGATGACAATAACAAAGTACAGTACAGTACTGTGTACAGTACCCTCCCTGTCCCGAAAAATAGGGCTCCCGGAAGCCACGGTGTAATTCGAATATTGTAATTTACCATGCATATAATGTTTTTTGTGTAAAATATATTGAACATTGAATGACATCAGATCTAAGATGTTATTATACCCCCGTAAGTAGTTGGGGATATATAGCGTTCCATGTGCCCTTCCGTCCGTCCGTCCGTTCACCTGTCACATTTTCGTGTCCGGAGCAAAACTATTTAATTTAGGAACTTCAAATTTGGTATGATGGTTGACAGTGTGGTCTAGTTGTGCCTTTTGGGGGTTAGAAGTCCACGGTGCCCAAACCTTTTTTGAGTTTTTCCAAAATGGCAAAACCTTTGGTGTTACTTTAGTAGGGATCAAGCAGTGAGCGGGGGTATCTGAGCCATGCTCACTTTTGCCTTGTTCCTTCATTTGGCGCAGAGATTTCAAAAGTGGCAGATAACATTTCTGAGTGGCAGACAAAAAAAAAGGTACTTGTTTGCCACAGTGGCAGGCAATGAAAAAAGTTCATTTCAGAACCTGCTCATAGGTCATGGCTGCTGGAGTCGGACTACTTGATGTCTTTTGCACAAATAATTGCACAGTTCACTGTACACAGAAGTACACAGAAGCTATAATCTAAAATATTAACGTGACGCTTAAGAGGAAACAACGTCTCATTTCTCTTAAAACATGTGACTTCCTGTAAATTTAGTGAAGGCTGCTTCAAACTGCAAACCGTAGCTTTTAGTCACCGCCCTGCTGCTGCTGCCACCTGATCTCATCTACAGTTTGATTGTAATCTGAGTTCACATCAGTGAAAAATGTGTCTGAACTGGTCTGACAGCTTGGATCAACTTGACTGAGGTTTATTTTTAACTGTTAAGACTCAAGAGTACGACAGAGTATTAGGGCCACAATGAGGAAACAAATAAATCTTAGATTTTTAGAATAAAGTCATACGTTTACGAGAAAAAAGTCGTAATATTACGAGAAAAAAGTCATAACTTTAGGTTAAAAAGTCATAATATGAGAAAAAAAGTTGTAATATTATGAGATTAAAGTTAAAAGATTAGAGATATTTGGGTAGCTGGTTTTGCCACACCTGATGTGTTTAGTTTATGCTTCACATAGACAAGGTCTTGCATGCAAACTAACCATCTTTTCTAACCCACTGCATTATCTGACACACATTAAGATCAAATACATAAACTTGAATTAGTTTTAAATATAAACATACACATTCTCAACCCCCCACATCACACCCCCCTTTGTCCTTTCTGAGCACATTTGCTCCAAAAAAACAAAGAGGCAAGGAAATAACGTCTAACTTGTGCGTGCAGTGTCCGATGGTCACTGAAATGTACGGGTGTGTCGACCGGCGTCTCGCCAGTACCCCTGACGTGCGGGAAGGTGCGAGGGCCCGTTCATCGCTGCTTGCAGCTTTAATTTCAAACATATTCCTCAATGGGTTTCATTAGCTCCGCCCACCCGGAAGTCGGCCATATTGAATTTTGTGTTTTTCATGTAATTTATGTATTTTATGCATACTTTTACGAACTCCTCCTAGAGACTTAACCCGATCAACTTCAAATTTGGTCAGTAGTATCTTAAGACCTTTGTGATGAAAAGTTATCCAAAGATTAAAAAGTTATCGAACTATGTTGCCGTGGCGTGGCGGCGAATAACCGCCTTTCGCCAAAAAACAGGAAGTTGTTGTAAATTGACTATACATAGTCCAATCTGCTCCAAACTTCACAAGCTGGATAATAGTCCAGGCCCTGAAGACATATATGTGGTATTATGAGTGAACGTCATAGCGCCCCCTACAGGAAACAGGAAGTTGTTGTAAATTGACTATACATAGTCCAATCTGCTCCAAACTTCACAAGCTGGATAATAGTCCAGGCCTGAAGACATATATGTGGTATTATGAGTGAACGTCATAGCGCCCCCTACAGGAAACAGGAAGTTGTTGTAAATTGACTATACATTGTCCAATCTTCCCCAAATTTGACATGTTTTAAAAGAGTCTTGGCCTGAAGACATGTACGTGCCCCGACGTGCGCGTTCCCCAGACGTGCCCATAAGGGCGAGGGCCCGTTCATCGCTGCTTGCAGCTTTAATTTCAGTTTAGTTTTTTGTGAGGAGAGAATTCAGCTGAGGGGGCACAGTGACCTTTTTGGACGGGCCTGGACCCCCATGACCCGCCCCTAACGCCGACACTGCTGACCAGACGAAGGTCTCCCATGAATCAATGCTGATTCTAGTGTTGGCTTTTCCTGCCTCAGCCTCCCGCCCGCGGCCGTAGGGAACAGGGGATCTCAGAGTTTTGGTCGGAGACGATAACCTTTCTCTCTGTGGAGCCCCGTCACTTCACAAGACACGGAAAACCTCTGTTGGTCTGGAGGAGCTGCAGCAGTTATTTCTGCACAAACGTCCACTGTACATTCACTAAATATTGTCAGAGCTAAACTAACTCTTCTGCAGTGTGTAGTGTGCGCGCATGTGTGACAGGGTCAAAAATGACTTATGCATGATTTATGTTTTATGGTTGTTTTTATTCTATTTTGCATGTTTTATGGTTGATTTTATTCTATTTTGCATGTTTTATGGTTTTTATTCTATTGTGTGTTTTATCCCTGCATGTTGGTTGTTTTGATTGCTTTTAGTACGTAAATTGAAGTGTTTTTAAGAAGTTATGAACTGGAATGAGACCCATGGACAGCCACACCCCCAATCAAAGACACTGATTAGGAGAGGAGCGGCAGGTGTGGCGGAGAGCCTGCAATTAGCAGGATGCAGCACAGGTGGAGAGGACACAAAAGGAGAGAACGGCTGGCAGCAGAGGAGGAGATCTTCAGTCAGAGACAGTCCAGAGACAGCAGTGCAGCAGAAAGGCCCTCCTGCTACTACCTACCAGCCCAGTGACCTGAGAGTCCTGTGAGACTACATGCAGCAGACCGTGTCCGCCAACGCAGATTCACTCAAAAAACGTAAGTACCCTTTTGGTACATTTACGTGGCGGACACACTGAAAACAGACCAGGATAGCTTTTATCTGGAGTTGTGATAGCAAAGTAGTGGAGAACACACTACTGGTCCTGGTCTCTTGTTATTTCACAGTTTCGGACGGTGCTGGAGAGACGGCCGAGACGGGCAGATGGCTGTTGGAGTACGGGAGGAGCTAAGACGCGGACATGAGGAGGATCGCTGGATTGGACTGGACTGGAGTGGACTGAACTGGATTAAAGATTGGATTGGACTAGATTGAATTGGACTAGATTGGACTGGACTTTTTATAGAGTTTTTAACCTTGTTACTAGTAACATTTTATTCCTTTTAGCTTTTAGATTAATCATTCATTTTTAGACCCATGCTATTATAATTGCAATAAATCTGGTTTTAAATTGATTTAAACTTCTGCCTGTGTTTTTAACTCTGCTCCCCTGATGTAAAAGAACCTGAATTTATCAGAGTCCTAGGCTCCAAGTATTTCCTAGGTGGCGTTGTCGGCTCTAAGCAAAAACATTAATTGTAAATCTAACTGGTACTTTAAGTTGCGGCCTTGCCATTGGCTGTTGGGCCCGGGCCACACATGCATGTGAGAGTGGAGCGAAAGAGTGAGAACAAGCGCGGTGTGAGTGAGGGCAGGCAAAGCAGGCAGAGGAGCAAAGGAGCAGAGACTCCGGTCCTGGAGACCAAAGCTACAGTCTCTGACCGCAGCCAACACTGTTTAACAGACGGGCTTCACTATATAGAACTTTGTGGTTTTGGTGCTTCCGTGTAGTTTCTGTTGGAGTCTTGTCTGAACAGCGTAGCCACACGTGAGCGCGCATGAGACACCGACCCGCAATGATTTACACGTGTAAGAAGTTACAAACAGTCCCTTTAACTTTTATTAATGATACTATTAAAGTCAGAGAGAGACGGAGAGTCTGTCTGTCAGCAACAAACACGTTTTACATTATTTATCGTCATTTCCATTCAGTCACATGTGAGGCTGATAATTCCTGAACGTCGGGTTTGATATGAGTTATATCATTTACATTTTCCCTGAAACATTCAGCCTAATAATTTGGTCTCCAGGACCATAGTCTCTGCTGTACTCTGCTCCTCTGAACTGCCTGCCTTCACTCAGCTGTATATTGTACTTATTATTCACATATACTTATAGGCAGGGTCTGAAATTAGCAACCGCCACCCGCCAAATGCAGGTAAATTGTTGGCGGGTAAAATTGGCAGGCCATCCGCCATTTTGGCAGACAGTAAAAAATGTTAGGGGAGGGAATAGAGAACAGACTCCTTATTGTCTGATTCCTTGGTATCTCAAGCCTCCGTGACTACTGATTCCTCTGTATTGATGCCCTTCCACAGTAACGCATGCACAATGACGCATAAGCACATTGTATCATGTTGCTGTTTGTTTTGGACCGGAGACACTGCCTGAGGGACGCACCCTGTTTTTTCCTTGATAATGCAACACTGTGAACAACAAACCTGTTGGCCAGGAGGAGAGTTAGTAATGTTACCTGTTAGCAGCCGGTGGGCAGCACAGTCCTGCTTGGTTAAATAACAGATCTACTAATGTTAATGGAGGTGCCATTAGGCAGTTGTTATTACTATGTGGCGTTCAAACCCAAGCTCAGGAAAAATGACTATTGGTAAATTACGTTATCGTCTTGTTCAAATGTAACCTCGTAAAATTATGTTTTTGGCGAGAAACTTGAATAAATCCAGTTGTTTGAAGGAGATGTTTTCACAGCAATATAAAATAGATAATAGAGAGGGAATTACAGTATGATCTGTTTAACATCCTAACACTAGCTCTCAACAGCTTGCCAAGATTTTTCTAATCAAAGCAAATATTTAAATAATCATAATCATTTGAATTGTGTGTTTTTATGCAAACAACCCCTATAGATGACAATAACAAAGTACAGTACAGTACTGTGTACAGTACCCTCCCTGTCCCGAAAAATAGGGCTCCCGGAAGCCACGGTGTAATTCGAATATTGTAATTTACCATGCATATAATGTTTTTTGTGTAAAATATATTGAACATTGAATGACATCAGATCTAAGATGTTATTATACCCCCGTAAGTAGTTGGGGATATATAGCGTTCCATGTGCCCTTCCGTCCGTCCGTCCGTTCACCTGTCACATTTTCGTGTCCGGAGCAAAACTATTTAATTTAGGAACTTCAAATTTGGTATGATGGTTGACAGTGTGGTCTAGTTGTGCCTTTTGGGGGTTAGAAGTCCACGGTGCCCAAACCTTTTTTGAGTTTTTCCAAAATGGCAAAACCTTTGGTGTTACTTTAGTAGGGATCAAGCAGTGAGCGGGGGTATCTGAGCCATGCTCACTTTTGCCTTGTTCCTTCATTTGGCGCAGAGATTTCAAAAGTGGCAGATAACATTTCTGAGTGGCAGACAAAAAAAAAGGTACTTGTTTGCCACAGTGGCAGGCAATGAAAAAAGTTCATTTCAGAACCTGCTCATAGGTCATGGCTGCTGGAGTCGGACTACTTGATGTCTTTTGCACAAATAATTGCACAGTTCACTGTACACAGAAGTACACAGAAGCTATAATCTAAAATATTAACGTGACGCTTAAGAGGAAACAACGTCTCATTTCTCTTAAAACATGTGACTTCCTGTAAATTTAGTGAAGGCTGCTTCAAACTGCAAACCGTAGCTTTTAGTCACCGCCCTGCTGCTGCTGCCACCTGATCTCATCTACAGTTTGATTGTAATCTGAGTTCACATCAGTGAAAAATGTGTCTGAACTGGTCTGACAGCTTGGATCAACTTGACTGAGGTTTATTTTTAACTGTTAAGACTCAAGAGTACGACAGAGTATTAGGGCCACAATGAGGAAACAAATAAATCTTAGATTTTTAGAATAAAGTCATACGTTTACGAGAAAAAAGTCGTAATATTACGAGAAAAAAGTCATAAGTTTAGGTTAAAAAGTCATAATATGAGAAAAAAAGTTGTAATATTATGAGATTAAAGTTAAAAGATTAGAGATATTTGGGTAGCTGGTTTTGCCACACCTGATGTGTTTAGTTTATGCTTCACATAGACAAGGTCTTGCATGCAAACTAACCATCTTTTCTAACCCACTGCATTATCTGACACACATTAAGATCAAATACATAAACTTGAATTAGTTTTAAATATAAACATACACATTCTCAACCCCCCACATCACACCCCCCTTTGTCCTTTCTGAGCACATTTGCTCCAAAAAAACAAAGAGGCAAGGAAATAACGTCTAACTTGTGCGTGCAGTGTCCGATGGTCACTGAAATGTACGGGTGTGTCGACCGGCGTCTCGCCAGTACCCCTGACGTGCGGGAAGGTGCGAGGGCCCGTTCATCGCTGCTTGCAGCTTTAATTTCAAACATATTCCTCAATGGGTTTCATTAGCTCCGCCCACCCGGAAGTCGGCCATATTGAATTTTGTGTTTTTCATGTAATTTATGTATTTTATGCATACTTTTACGAACTCCTCCTAGAGACTTAACCCGATCAACTTCAAATTTGGTCAGTAGTATCTTAAGACCTTTGTGATGAAAAGTTATCCAAAGATTAAAAAGTTATCGAACTATGTTGCCGTGGCGTGGCGGCGAATAACCGCCTTTCGCCAAAAAACAGGAAGTTGTTGTAAATTGACTATACATAGTCCAATCTGCTCCAAACTTCACAAGCTGGATAATAGTCCAGGCCTGAAGACATATATGTGGTATTATGAGTGAACGTCATAGCGCCCCCTACAGGAAACAGGAAGTTGTTGTAAATTGACTATACATAGTCCAATCTGCTCCAAACTTCACAAGCTGGATAATAGTCCAGGCCTGAAGACATATATGTGGTATTATGAGTGAACGTCATAGCGCCCCCTACAGGAAACAGGAAGTTGTTGTAAATTGACTATACATTGTCCAATCTTCCCCAAATTTGACATGTTTTAAAAGAGTCTTGGCCTGAAGACATGTACGTGCCCCGACGTGCGCGTTCCCCAGACGTGCCCATAAGGGCGAGGGCCCGTTCATCGCTGCTTGCAGCTTTAATTTCAGTTTAGTTTTTTGTGAGGAGAGAATTCAGCTGAGGGGGCACAGTGACCTTTTTGGACGGGCCTGGACCCCCATGACCCGCCCCTAACGCCGACACTGCTGACCAGACGAAGGTCTCCCATGAATCAATGCTGATTCTAGTGTTGGCTTTTCCTGCCTCAGCCTCCCGCCCGCGGCCGTAGGGAACAGGGGATCTCAGAGTTTTGGTCGGAGACGATAACCTTTCTCTCTGTGGAGCCCCGTCACTTCACAAGACACGGAAAACCTCTGTTGGTCTGGAGGAGCTGCAGCAGTTATTTCTGCACAAACGTCCACTGTACATTCACTAAATATTGTCAGAGCTAAACTAACTCTTCTGCAGTGTGTAGTGTGCGCGCATGTGTGACAGGGTCAAAAATGACTTATGCATGATTTATGTTTTATGGTTGTTTTTATTCTATTTTGCATGTTTTATGGTTGATTTTATTCTATTTTGCATGTTTTATGGTTTTTATTCTATTGTGTGTTTTATCCCTGCATGTTGGTTGTTTTGATTGCTTTTAGTACGTAAATTGAAGTGTTTTTAAGAAGTTATGAACTGGAATGAGACCCATGGACAGCCACACCCCCAATCAAAGACACTGATTAGGAGAGGAGCGGCAGGTGTGGCGGAGAGCCTGCAATTAGCAGGATGCAGCACAGGTGGAGAGGACACAAAAGGAGAGAACGGCTGGCAGCAGAGGAGGAGATCTTCAGTCAGAGACAGTCCAGAGACAGCAGTGCAGCAGAAAGGCCCTCCTGCTACTACCTACCAGCCCAGTGACCTGAGAGTCCTGTGAGACTACATGCAGCAGACCGTGTCCGCCAACGCAGATTCACTCAAAAAACGTAAGTACCCTTTTGGTACATTTACGTGGCGGACACACTGAAAACAGACCAGGATAGCTTTTATCTGGAGTTGTGATAGCAAAGTAGTGGAGAACACACTACTGGTCCTGGTCTCTTGTTATTTCACAGTTTCGGACGGTGCTGGAGAGACGGCCGAGACGGGCAGATGGCTGTTGGAGTACGGGAGGAGCTAAGACGCGGACATGAGGAGGATCGCTGGATTGGACTGGACTGGAGTGGACTGAACTGGATTAAAGATTGGATTGGACTAGATTGAATTGGACTAGATTGGACTGGACTTTTTATAGAGTTTTTAACCTTGTTACTAGTAACATTTTATTCCTTTTAGCTTTTAGATTAATCATTCATTTTTAGACCCATGCTATTATAATTGCAATAAATCTGGTTTTAAATTGATTTAAACTTCTGCCTGTGTTTTTAACTCTGCTCCCCTGATGTAAAAGAACCTGAATTTATCAGAGTCCTAGGCTCCAAGTATTTCCTAGGTGGCGTTGTCGGCTCTAAGCAAAAACATTAATTGTAAATCTAACTGGTACTTTAAGTTGCGGCCTTGCCATTGGCTGTTGGGCCCGGGCCACACATGCATGTGAGAGTGGAGCGAAAGAGTGAGAACAAGCGCGGTGTGAGTGAGGGCAGGCAAAGCAGGCAGAGGAGCAAAGGAGCAGAGACTCCGGTCCTGGAGACCAAAGCTACAGTCTCTGACCGCAGCCAACACTGTTTAACAGACGGGCTTCACTATATAGAACTTTGTGGTTTTGGTGCTTCCGTGTAGTTTCTGTTGGAGTCTTGTCTGAACAGCGTAGCCACACGTGAGCGCGCATGAGACACCGACCCGCAATGATTTACACGTGTAAGAAGTTACAAACAGTCCCTTTAACTTTTATTAATGATACTATTAAAGTCAGAGAGAGACGGAGAGTCTGTCTGTCAGCAACAAACACGTTTTACATTATTTATCGTCATTTCCATTCAGTCACATGTGAGGCTGATAATTCCTGAACGTCGGGTTTGATATGAGTTATATCATTTACATTTTCCCTGAAACATTCAGCCTAATAATTTGGTCTCCAGGACCATAGTCTCTGCTGTACTCTGCTCCTCTGAACTGCCTGCCTTCACTCAGCTGTATATTGTACTTATTATTCACATATACTTATAGGCAGGGTCTGAAATTAGCAACCGCCACCCGCCAAATGCAGGTAAATTGTTGGCGGGTAAAATTGGCAGGCCATCCGCCATTTTGGCAGACAGTAAAAAATGTTAGGGGAGGGAATAGAGAACAGACTCCTTATTGTCTGATTCCTTGGTATCTCAAGCCTCCGTGACTACTGATTCCTCTGTATTGATGCCCTTCCACAGTAACGCGTGCACAATGACGCATAAGCACATTGTATCATGTTGCTGTTTGTTTTGGACCGGAGACACTGCCTGAGGGACGCACCCTGTTTTTTCCTTGATAATGCAACACTGTGAACAACAAACCTGTTGGCCAGGAGGAGAGTTAGTAATGTTACCTGTTAGCAGCCGGTGGGCAGCACAGTCCTGCTTGGTTAAATAACAGATCTACTAATGTTAATGGAGGTGCCATTAGGCAGTTGTTATTATTATGTGGCGTTCAAACTCAAGCTCAGGAAAAATGACTATTGGTAAATTACGTTATCGTCTTGTTCAAATGTAACCTCGTAAAATTATGTTTTTGGCGAGAAACTTGAATAAATCCAGTTGTTTAAAGGAGATGTTTTCATAGCAATATAAAATAGATAATAGAGAGGGAATTACAGTATGACCTGTTTAACATCCTAACACTAGCTCTCAACAGCTTGCCAAGATTTTTCTAATCAAAGCAAATATTTAAATAATCATAATCATTTGAATTGTTTTTATGCAAACAACCCCTATAGATGACAATAACAAAGTACAGTACAGTACTGTGTACAGTACCCTCCCTGCCCCGAAAAATAGGGCTCCCCGGAAGCCACGGTGTAATTCGAATATTGTAATTTACCATGCATATAATGTTTTTTGTGTAAAATATATTGAACATTGAATGACATCAGATCTAAGATGTTATTATACCCCCGTAAGTAGTTGGGGATATATAGCGTTCCATGTGCCCTTCCGTCCGTCCGTCCGTTCACCTGTCACATTTTCGTGTCCGGAGCAAAACTATTTAATTTAGGAACTTCAAATTTGGTATGATGGTTGACAGTGTGGTCTAGTTGTGCCTTTTGGGGGTTAGAAGTCCACGGTGCCCAAACCTTTTTTGAGTTTTTCCAAAATGGCAAAACCTTTGGTGTTACTTTAGTAGGGATCAAGCAGTGAGCGGGGGTATCTGAGCCATGCTCACTTTTGCCTTGTTCCTTCATTTGGCGCAGAGATTTCAAAAGTGGCAGATAACATTTTTGAGTGGCAGACAAAAAAAAGGTACTCGTTTGCCATAGTGGCAGGCAATGAAAAAAGTTCATTTCAGAACCTGCTCATAGGTCATGGCTGCTGGAGTTGGACTACTTGATGTCTTTTGCACAAATAATTGCACAGTTCACTGTACACAGAAGCTATAATCTAAAATATTAACGTGACTCTTAAGAGGAAACAACGTCTCATTTCTCTTAAAACATGTGACTTCCTGTAAATTTAGTGAAGGCTGCTTCAAACTGCAAACCGTAGCTTTTAGTCACCGCCCTGCTGCTGCTGCCACCTGATCTCATCTACAGTTTGATTGTAATCTGAGTTCACATCAGTGAAAAATGTGTCTGAACTGGTCTGACAGCTTGGATCAACTTGACTGAGGTTTATTTTTAACTGTTAAGACTCAAGAGTACGACAGAGTATTAGGGCCACAATGAGGAAACAAATAAATCTTAGATTTTTATAATAAAGTCATACATTTATGAGAAAAAAGTCGTAATATTACGAGAAAAAAGTCATAAGTTTAGGTTAAAAAGTCATAATATGAGAAAAAAAGTTTTAATATTATGAGATTAAAGTTAAAAGATTAGAGATATTTGGGTAGCTGGTTTTGCCACACCTGATGTGTTTAGTTTATGCTTCACATAGACAAGGTCTTGCATGCAAACTAACCATCTTTTCTAACCCACTGCATTATCTGACACACATTAAGATCAAATACATAAACTTGAATTAGTTTTAAATATAAACATACACATTCTCAACCCCCACATCACACCCCCCTTTGTCCTTTCTGAGCACATTTGCTCCAAAAAAACAAAGAGGCAAGGAAATAACGTCTAACTTGTGCGTGCAGTGTCCGATGGTCACTGAAATGTACGGGTGTGTCGACCGGCGTCTCGCCAGTACCCCTGACGTGCGGGAAGGTGCGAGGGCCCGTTCATCGCTGCTTGCAGCTTTAATTAGGGCCCGAGCACGAAAGTGCCAGGACCCAACGGTGTCCTGGCACGAAGTGCAAGGAACCTATTGTTTTTCTGGGGATTATTATTCTTTTTCCGCTGGTAGATCGCGTTTTTGGGACCTTAGCCATCCCCAAAAACTCACCAAAAGTGGAGTATGCGTCAGAACTGGTGGGAAATTCAATGTTCTGGAGTGACTGGGCTCGGGTTTCTCCGGGGGGCTCCATAGCGCCCCCTAACGTACGCAGTTTTTCCGAGAAAGTTTCTTCGATCTTCACGAAATTCAAGTATGTCATTGCTCACGCCCTCATACCTGGATTAAATGTTTTTGAGATATTTTCAGCCAACAGGAAATCAGCCATGTTGGACTTCCTGCGTGATTTTAAGATTTACGAACGCATATTTGAAGACTTTAGGATGCACAAAAAATTATGAAACTTTACACGCACATCCAAACTCGTAATTACTTTATTTTAGTGGTGAAATTTTGCTTGGGCGTGGCATGTTGGCTCTCTAGTGCCCCCTTATGTCTTTTAGATTTTGAACATACCTTTAGGTACTCGAAAACTCATGAAATTTGGCAAAATGATAGACACCTGTGAACTTTATGTAAATGTATAGCCATTAGGCTCAGTGTGTTTAGCCGGCTCTATAGCGCCCCCTAACGCGTTGAAATTTTAACTTTGTCAAAGTTGATCCGATATTCATGAAATTTGGTATGCATATCCCACTCATCATTTGAAACATATTCCTCATTGGGTTTCATTAGCTCCGCCCACCCAGAAGTCGGCCATATTGGATTTCATGTCATTTTTTGCGTTTTATAGGCCGCGTACTTTAACGAATTCCTCCTACAGATTTAATCAGATCGAGTTGAAATTTGGTCAGGACCATCTTAAGGCCTTGAGGATGAAAAGTTATTAAAATCGTGAGTTTTCACTTAACGACCTGACCGTGGCGTGGCAGCCATTTTGAGCCATTCGCCATGAAATGGAAAAATTGATATCCGCGCTCCGGTTTCACCTACAAGTACAAAATTTGGTAGACAGATGTAAGATGTGGAGAGAAACAAAAAAGCCTCTTGGAGGTATGCCCAAAACTCAACAGGAAGTCAGCCATATTGAATTTTATGTGCGATTTTGCCCATTTTTCGCCCATTTCTGGGGGGTTTTGTAGGCCGTATACTTTAACGAGCTCCTCCTACAGATTTGATCAGATAGAGTTGAAATTTGGTCAGGACCATCTTAAGACCTTGAGGATGAAAAGTTATTAAAATGGTGAGTGTTGAAAAACTTAGCGTAAGGGGGGCGTGGCCAGACGCAAATGGAGTAAGACGTACTTTTCAGAGCTCCTGCAGAATCCCGACTAATTTCGTATTTAAACGACATTTTCATTTTAAAAAAGCACACTAAAAGCTTAGAATCTACCCTCAACTAATCAAGGTGTAGTTAAAGGCCAGTAAAATTGACGTGGATGGCGTCTAATCTGCGCAAATATAAGTACGAGGGCTCATCCACCACAAGGCCCAACACATCCTCGGCGAAGAGTTCAACTAACACCGTCCAGGCTTCACCCGCACCCGCGGCTGAACTGACCATGGACATCGCCTCGGTGAAAGCGGATATCCTCTCCTCCATAAGAAAGGACATAGCCGCTGTGATAAGTGAACAGCTGAAGAGTTCTCTGGCGGAGTTTTTTGACTCGCTACAGACGGAAATGAGAGCATTGAAAACTGAAATAGCCAACAACACCGCGGTGCTCCGCTCAGATCTCGAGCATGTTAAAGCTAACGTAACAGAGATGGAGGCAGGACTATGCACTTGGTCGGACGAGGTAGTTTCAGTTCAAACATATGTCAGAGACCTCAATAAGCAAGTGGAAGAATTAAAAGCAAAATGTGAAGATATGGAGGGGAGGATGAGAAGAAGAAACATTCGGATCATCGGAGTAGCTGAAGAACCTGGATCAAGCTCACCTACGGAGGTTTCTAAACTTCTCAAAGAGGTGCTACAGATGGATAAAGAGGTGCGGGTGGAGCGCGCACATCGTGGGCTAACACAGAGGAGACCGGGAGACAAACCACGTGTCATCATTGCAAAACTACAGAACGAGGGAGATGCCGAAAATATCCTGAGGTGGGCCCAGGACCGCGGTGGTCTGCTCCGCTACAACGGCAGCCCGATCGCCATATTCCCCGACTACACGGCCGCCGTGGCCAAAGCCAGGTCCGCGTTCACGGACGTCAGGAAGATGCTCCGCGGGAGATCAGGAGTTCGTTATGGAATACTCTTCCCGGCCAGATTCCGCATTTCCCACAACAATGAAGAGAAGGAGTTCCTGGATGCTGCCAAAGCCATGGACTATGTAAAGAAAAAAGTTATCCCCAGATCTGAGATGGAAGACTAACTATCCTTATTTCACATGGGAAGTGACATATAAACAATTCTAACTGTTGCCTGGGACAACTTCCTAAATGTTTATCCAGAAGGACTATTTGAGTGTTGTTGTTTTTTTTGTTTTGTTTTGTTTTTTTGTTATTATTTACTTAATTGCTTACTACCTGAGAGGCTGTCTATCATTAGGATATTAGCATAGGTTAAACAAAACATAAATATCCCCTGAGTTTGCCTGTGTGTGTGTGTGTGGGTGTGTGGTTGTGGGTGGATGTGTGCATGTGGATGTGTGGGTGTGTGGATGTGAGAGTGGGTGTGGATGCTGGTAGGGGTGTGTTTGGGTGTGAGGGTGTATGCTTGTGTATGGATGTGTATAGTAGAAGGATATGTGATCTAAATACTCGGGTGCATACAGGCTGTAATGAACGAGCATAAGCTCTCAGGAAACTTTCACTTATTTTATCTAATTTCCTTTGGTTTTGATAATTCCTAAGTTTCACAATAAGTTTTATTTATAGAATTACTTTAAAAAATTGTGACACTCACATTGAAATGTCGTTATCTTTTCCAATTTTATCTCGGGGTTCTGCAGGAGCCTGAACCGAGAATAATAGCTTTAGTTCTTTAGTTCTGTTTGGTTTTTCACCCAAGCAAAGGCGAGCACTCTCTAGGATTGTTCGCATAGCTGCCGTCCTGACCTGCAGCCTGGGACCTTGTCCCAAAGGTGTGTTGGACATTGTGTTGACCGAGTTTACGGTTTATCTAATTTTATGTTCAGTTCAGTTTGAGTTGATCCCAATGTTCCCCGGGGATCTCACTGTGAGATTTAAAGCAACAAGGAAAGTGATTTTTTCCTCTATTCCAATACAAATGTCTCATGTTAATGTTTCAACCCTGTCTACACTTCTATTTATTTATGTATTTTACTTTTGTATATTCTGTTATTTTTTTGGTTTAAATACCCTCCTTACCCCATCCTCTCCACCCCTACCTATTACAAATACTTATCTTCTTATACCCACTCACCCACATTCACACAATCATACACATAGATACTTTATACTACGTGCCACTTATAGCCTTCTGTGCTGTACCAGCCTTCTCGATCCATCACTTTATGCCAGTGCAAAATTTGTTTCCTACCTAATTCTCCTAACCCCAAGTCATGGGATCACTTAAGGTCATAAGCTATAACGTCAGAGGTCTCCATAGTCCCATAAAGAGGAAGAAAATCCTTAATCAGCTGAGGAGAGCCAATTGCCAGATAGCGTTTTTGCAGGAGACCCATCTATCAGACTTGGAGCATGAAAAGCTAAAAAAATCCTGGGCAGACAAGGTGTTTTACTCATCACACCACTCAGGCAGAAGAAGAGGAGTTTGTATTCTGATACATAGACAGATTAATTTCTCAACAACTAAAATTCACAAAGACTCTGAGGGTAGATTTATTCTGATAAATGGCTGTATTGATGGAATACAAGTCTCTCTCATGAACATATATGCCCCAAATGAAGATGAGCCAGGCTTCATTAATACAACCTTTAACACTATACTGCAGCACAGCTCTGGGATTCTGCTGTTGGGTGGGGATTTCAACTGCGTTGTATCTCAACTTATGGATAGACAACCTCCTTCAAAATCCCCCACTTCTCAAATGAGTAAAAGGCTTAAATATTTATCAACAGAGTTAGGTCTAGCAGATGTTTGGAGAAGCAAATTTCCTAAGGGGAGGGATTTTACCTTCTTTTCACATAGACATTCATCCTATTCCAGAATCGATTATTTTTTTACCCCCACGGTAGAGTTACACAGGATAGAAGACATAAAGATCTTACCGATTACAATATCTGATCACTCTCCTCTTGTGGTGTCCTGGGACATAGGTCACACACCATCAGCCAAACAATGGAGATTAAATACATCACTCCTAAACGACAAGGAATTCATTCCATTTGTCAAAATTGAATTAAGTACTTATCTAGATACAAATGCTTCACCTGAAATATCACCTCTCATTTTATGGGACTGTGCCAAAGCATATATTAGAGGTCGTATTATCTCGTTTGCTAGTGCTAAAAAAAAGAGAAGGGAAGCAACACAACGCGAATTAGAATACAAAATAAGGCAGCTTGAACAACAGCATAAAGGATCGTCATCCCCCAGCATACTTAATACTCTTAAACAAGCACGTAGAGATCTAAACACCCTAATTACAGAAAAGATCGAGGGCAATTTAAGGTTTACAAATCAAAAATATTACGAAAACGGTAACAGAGCAAGTAGATTATTGGCATTAAGACTAAAAAAACAGCAATCATCCAATATAGTACAGAAGTTAGTGTCTAATAATACAACACTCACGAAACCGGATGAAATTTCACAGTCCTTTGCTGAATTTTATAAATCCCTATACAAAAACACGGACACCTGCACAGACGACAAAGAATTGGCGCAATTTTTGAGGGACATTAAATTAAGAGAGTTATCTGAGCCTATGGCAAAAGAGCTAGATGAACCAATCAATGAATGGGAAATACAGCAGGTAATCTCTACATTGAAAAACAATAAAAGCCCTGGGCCAGATGGGTACATAAATGAATTTTATAAAATGTTTAAAGAGGAAGTGTCACCTTTACTGTTAAAAGCTTATCACCATGCGTTACAATCTGGTACTATGGCCCCCTCTTGGAGGGACGCAACAATAGTAGTTATACATAAAGAAGGCAAAGACTCGACCAAATGCCAATCATATAGGCCCATATCGCTACTCAACACAGACCTGCGGATATTAACTGCTATTCTTTCAAAACGTGTCAATAAAATTATCACGAAAATTATTCATCCAGATCAAACCGGGTTCATTACCGGAAGATATTATGGAGACAATATTAGAAGGTTACTAAATCTAATGACACATCCAAAAGTAAAAGAAGACGAAGCAATGATATTATCCCTCGACGCCCAGAAGGCATTCGATCGAGTGTCCTGGCAATACTTATTTCAAACATTGAGACGATTCCAATTTGGCCCCAATTTCATTAAGTGGATATAAACAATATATTCCAATCCGCAGGCTACTGTTAAAGTGAATGGGTTTTTATCAGACCGATTTGTCCTAGAGCGCGGCTGCAGACAGGGTTGCCCTCTTTCGCCCCTTCTGTTTGATATTAGTATTGAACCTTTGGCACAGCTTATCAGGGACAACGATAACATAAAAGGACTGACAATAAATGGAGAACAGCATAAATTATCACTGTACGCAGATGATGTGCTTTTATACTTAGCGGAACCTGCAACAACAATCCCACACTTAAAGGATCTCATCTCCGTATATGGGTACTTTTCGGGTTATAAAGTTAATGTGGATAAAACAATGGCTATGGATATAAGTGGTGGAATTTCACAATCTGTGAAACTCCAGAGTGGTTTCAGATGGCCTAAAGATGGCATCAAATACCTCGGCATCCAAATACCCCCATCATTAAGAAATTTATTCGATGCAAATTACAAAAGTTTGATTGATAATGTTGGTAAGGATTTGGACCAATGGGCAACGCTCCCCCTATCTTTTTTAGGCCGAATTGAGAGTGTACGAATGAATGTGCTGCCTAAGCTTCTCTATCCATTTCAGATGTTGCCTATTGATATTACTAAACCCACATTTGATAAATTGGACAGGTTAATTTCAAAATTCATATGGCAAGGAAAGCGGCCAAGAATCAGACTAAAAACATTGCAGCTATCTAAACCAAAGGGAGGGCTCAAACTTCCAAACCTAAGATATTACTTCTGGGCTGCACAGTTAAAACCTTTGACAATATGGACCCAGGATTGTACACATACACGTTGGCTTAACATAGAAAAAAGCCTTTGTGCGCGGCCCCTACAGATCTTGCCTTTCTTAGATGTCCCCTTACGAGAAACTCAAATGGGCGAATGGACTAAAGTCACACTAACAATCTGGAGAAAAATCAAACTAGCATTTGGACTGCCCAAAGCAATTTCAGCACTAACCAATATTGGATTCATAAAGGATTTTGTTCCCTCCAGTTTAGATACAGGATTTAGAAAATGGCCAGAACAGGGACTCGTTAACCTACACCAACTCCTGAAGGATGGCAGACTTAAGTCATTCCAGCAGTTGAGAGAGGAATTTAAACTTCCCAATACCGATTTTTTCCGATATCTACAATTAAGGGACTTCCTAACGAAACACAAGGAATGGGATAAATTTCTGGTGCCCACTCCAATTGAAGAGTTCCTGATGAAATTACAAACAGGAAATGAAGATAAGAAAATTATAGGCCATTTTTACCAAATATTTTTAGGCATGAATTTGAACAATACGCTTCAAATAAAAGGTAGATGGGAAATTGAAATGAATACAGACATACCACAGGACATGTGGGAAGAAATATGCACCGAAGCACATCTAGTGACCAACTCTAGTAGCTGGAGGGAATTCAAATGGAAAGTAATTTCAAGATTCTTTCGTACACCAGAAATAGTGGCTAAAATGGGCCCTAAACACTCGAATAAATGTTGGAGAAATTGTGGTACACATATTGGCAACCATAATCACATATTTTGGACATACCCCAAATTAAAAACATTTTGGGAAGAGGTATTTCGGGCACTCGAAGATGTATTCGACCAAAATTTCACCAAAGATCCAAAAATGGCACTGCTGGGAGCAATACCAGAAGGCATTAATGGAAGAGCCAAAAAATATCTCTTACAAATATTGCTTACAGCAGCAATTAAATGTATCACAATTATGTGGTTAAAACCTGAGCCCCCAACATACAATTTATGGATCGAGAAGGTATGGGAAATCTACCACATGGAACAAATAACCTATTCCCTAAGACTCCAAAAAGACACATTTGTTAAAAGGTGGAGCCCTGCCAGGATTGTACTAGTGCGGTGATCTGAGTGTTCTTGTATATCCTGGATCATGCTTGTGTCTTTGTCTTCCTGACCCAGGTCACCTCTCTGGGCACGTGTACGCACTCATACAGCACACACCCATACAACACACTCCCCCTCCCTTACCTCCGACCCCTTACCACAGTTATCATCATTTAAATTTATGCATTTATTTACTTTACTTTACTTTATTTTAATTATTTGGATTGTCTTTTTTGTGTTCTCTCTTTCCCCCTTGTTTTAAGCTGTAAGATTTTGTGTTAAAACTATGAGACAGCTATCAAAATGAAAATACAGTGATATAGATTGTTATTATGATTGTGTAAGTTGCTGTAACTGCAATAAAAATTAAGTTCAAAAAAAAAAAAATGGTGAGTGTTCACTTAACGACCTGACCGTGGCGTGGCGGCCATTTTGAGCCATTCGCCATGAAACAGGCAGTTATTGTAACTCAACTGTACATAGTCCGATCTGCCCCAAATCTCTCAGGTATGATGGTGGTCCAGTACTGATGACATGTATATGAAAAAATATACTCATTGCCCCGCCCCAAGACTTTAGCCCCGCCCCCTTTCATATCTCATGAACCGTTTATAGTAGAGTCTTGTGGGATGTGTCATATCACTCAGCAGAGAGTGCCTGTTTCATTGGTGAAGGTCATGCCCGCCCCTGACAGCGTGTTCCCCGACGTGCCCGCGGGGGCGAGGGCCCGTTCATCGCTGCTTGCAGCTTTAATTATTTGTATTTTTGTTCTTTTTTTTTTCCCTTCCTGTCTTTTTATCTCTAGCATTTCTTGATTGGAAATAGTTTATTTTTTTCTTTCTTTTAGATATTTAAAAATATATATTTATGTCTGCTTGTAAATTTGTAATACAGCTGTTTTTAATTGGGTGAGTTCCTTTCACAAGCCCTCAGGGTCTTTTTCAACACACCTATGCATTTATTTATGTTATTGTATATCTCTTGTATTTTGTTTTATTTTATTACCGTATATGCATTTACTGCTGTTGTTCTGACTGAAGCAATGCTTTTGACCAGTTGTAAACAATTGTAATGCAGAAAATAAACCATCTTTAAAAATACAGCACACAAAGATACATTTAAAAAAAAAAATAAAAAGAAAAAAGTGAAGGAGTTCAAGTACTTCGGGGTCTTGTTCGCGAACGTGAGATTGGCCGTAGAATCGGAGCAGCGGGGGCGGTATTGCATTCGCTTTACCGCACCGTTGTGACGAAAAGAGAGCTGAGCCGGAAGGCAAAGCTCTCGATCTACCGGTCAACCTTCGTTCCTACTCTCACCTATGGTCATGAGGGTTGGGTCATGACCGAAAGAACTAGATCGCGAGTAAAAGCGGTTCAGTCATCCGTGAGGGACTCGGAGTAGAGCCGCTGCTCCTTTGTGTTGAAAGGAGCCAGCTGAGGTGGTTCGGGCATCTGGTAAGGGTGCCCCCTGGGCGCCTCCCTAGGGAGGTGTTCCAGGCACGACCAGCTGGGAGGAGGCCACGGGGAAGACCCAGGACTAGGTGGAGAGATTATATCTCCACACTGGCCTGGGAACGCCTCGGGATCCCCCAGTCAGAGCTGGTTAATGTGGCCCGGGAAAGGGAAGTTTGGGGTTCCCTGCTGGAGCTGTTGCCCCCACGACCCGACCCCAGTAAGCAGTTGAAGATGATCATGATGATGATATTTTCAAGTGAAATGCATCAATCTGGTGAACTTTGTAATTGGAGCAAATATGATTAAAAAAAAGTTATTTTATAAAATGGTCACTATATCCTGACAGTAGTACATGAGACAGGAAATCTGAAAATAATCATGTGCTTCTGTGTCCTCCGGTGCTCCTGGCATCTGCAAGATTTCACAGACTGGAGGAAAACAACCAATCAGAGCTGATCTGGAGTCTGACTCACCAAATCAGTGTAACAAATAGTATTAACCCAAAAATTGCCACAACAACTTATGAGACATAATCGAGGATGGGAATGACCATATACATATACTTTTACAATTTATTTTCATTAATTAAATAATTCACGTTTATTTCTGAATTATGACTGGAACAACTTGACACACAGTGCTGAGCTGCATCTCAAATTACTCTTCAGATTCCCAGCGTTCTGATGATGTACACCACTTCTATGTGGCATCTACTCCTGACCTGCTATCTCCCCTAAAGACCCCCTGTCCCCTCCCTAAAAAAGTGGGTCTCAGAGGGTTCAAATAAGATAAAATAGAACAGTCGGGATTAAACAGTAGAATAAATTTACAGTGCAGTGCAAGATGTGAATAAATAGTTCCAAATTTAACTTGCATTGGAAAACACTACAGTCTACGCAATACACTGCATCACTGAATGGAGTGTACAGAACAAGAAGCACAAACAACGCCAGCAGTGTGATAATAGAAATCTGTGTGAGTAAGGGCATTCCTTTCCACAATAAGTATCAGACTGTTTCCTCCTTGTCAGTACAATGTTAACACAATGACAACAAGGACATTGCGTCAAGGACATTTTTATTTTGTATATCTTTCATCTCAGACTCACGGATGCATGACACAGGTGTGTTGACATGATGCTTTTTCAAGTGCCAAAAAAGAAGGTGAGCTGTAAAAATCGGATCACACCCAATCCTTGTTGTTTTTACACATGCATGTGTTGTACATTTATTCAACACCTGTACAGTATATAAAGTGTAGTGGTGCTGATAAGGTGTAGTATCACCATCGAGGAAAACTAAAACAGTACTTACCTGTTCATCATGATGAAGCTGATCCTTTCACTGACTCTCATCTGGGCACTCTCCAGCACAGGTAACGTTATTCTTACAATATAGTTTCTGCTGGTACAATAGAGTCTAATTTTTAAGACATTTTCCATTTTACCCGAAATTATTTTAAATCTTACTGTTAATATCACCAAATGATTTATTTGAATTAACCAAAACACATTTCATATACTTGAAAATAATAGATCTGATAGGATAGAGAAAATATAACACTTCATTCATCCCCAGAGGGTAAATTCACGTTACAGTACAGCAGTAGAAGACGCAGTCTATAGAGATAGGACACCGATAAAGACAATTTAGAATAATAAATACAACGAAATAAAAAAAATTAAGTAAACAGAATTCTATTCAAAATCTACATTATAATAATTAGGTAATATACATGACAAGACTTGGCTGTGCAAGTACTGTATATATGTGCAGAAGTAAAAGTCTAGTAGTGCATATTAGACATTTTAAAAACCTTTTACACAAGAAGGAGAGTCTTCAGCATTTACAGACCATCAATACACTTAAAACATTTGATTTGACATTTGAGATGGGATCATCATTCAATGTTTTTCTCCCCATTGCAGCTGGAGCACTTCAATGTCAAACTTGCACAGATTTGCAATGTTCAACCACAGTAGCACAAAATTGTTCCTCAGAGACGATGTGTGTAACAGCTTCCATTCAAGGTAGTCATTTCATTTCTTTATGTCATAGTACTACTCAGTGAAATACATGTACTGCAAAGCAACATTAACAAACTGCTGTTTTGATTTTGTAGCCACTTCATCTGGAACTACAGTACCGCAAATCTTCAAGGCGTGTGCATCGTCCTCTTTGTGTCCAGCCACAGGCTCTCAGACATTTGCAGTCAACTTGGGTGTTAGTAGTGTAGTTGCATCTGCTACGTGCTGCAACACAGATAACTGCAATGCAGGAACTCTACCTTGTAAGTATAAATGGATAAGTAGCTTATTAAAGTTAGGATAGATAAGATAGGAACAATGACATCCTGCCATCTTCTTACACGTTAAATTTTCATTTTGTGACGCTTAAATGTTCTCTCTTCGTCAAACAAATTATTTTATTTTCTGTTTCAGTCCCTGCTGCTCAGACAAATAACAGCTTACAGTGTTTCACTTGTAACCCCATCACCTCTCAATGCACAACTCCATTACAGTGTAAGGGAGTGGAGGACCGCTGCTTTCAATTAAATGGTGAGTCTTTATCATACATAGTTTACAAAATGTATTTTACTACATTAAATTATCTCAAACAAATTACTACATGTGTGATCTGTAAAATCAACCAGTGGAGGAAACTGGTGAAGTGCATTTACTGAACTTTACTGAACAATTCTGAATATTTGTATTACACTTACTTCCTACCTGTAATCCACAACATGTCAGAGGTAAATATTGTACTTTTTATTGCACTACAGTACTAACAGGTAACTACTACTGTATACCTACATTTATATGACATTTCTAGTGACTAGTTACTTTACAGATTAAGATCTTATTATCATCCCCCAAAAACGCAACCCACAGTAGGTAAAGACGTTAAAATTAGCTCCACCTCAACAAGTTACACATCATAATCCATTAAATATATATATCAATAGAACACTCTGAAAGAGAAAGCACTTTTACTTTTGACACTTTAAAGGGACTATTTGTAACTTTCAGAAATGCTTGTTAACAGCGACACCTGTGGCCGTGAAATCAACGAAAGTCAGCGTCGGGCTCGCGCTTGCTCGCTCTAAATATACCTGAACAAGCGTCGCTCAAAACAGTGAGGCAACACACTTCAGCTAAAACCACAATATCACTCTATATTTCAGTTGCTTGGCAGTAATGTTAGCTGACCAGACGAAGGTCTCTCCATGAACATGATTTAGATCTGATCCTAGTGTTGCCTAAGTGCAGGCTGAAGCAGTGGGGCTCTGCACCGTGTCTCCCTGCTCTCTCCGCCCGCAGCCGGAGAGAGCAGAGGAGACACCGGCACCCGGTCGGTAATGAGAAGACAACGTAACTCTCTGAAGAGCTCCGTCACTTCACAAGACACGGGAAACCTCTGTTGGTCTGGAGGAGCTGCAGCATTTATTTCTGCACAAACGTCCCCTGTGCATTCACTAGATATTCTCAGAGCTAAACTAACTCTTCTGCAGTGTGTAGTGAGCGCGCGTTCACGTCTAGAGGTGGAGGACGCGCGTGCTGTCTGAGTGAAGGAGAGCAGGCAGCGAAGACGAGGCTCCGGCCACACGCGAGCGCGCATATGCGAACGCGCATGTGTGCCGACCCGCTACATTTATACGCTTAAAAAGTTATAAACAGTCCCTTTAAGTGTATTTTTACATTGTGGTATTGCTGATTTTAATCATGTAAAGGATCTGAATACTTCTTCCTGAAAAAAGCTAACTGACAACAATAGAAGCTGCGTTGTGAAACAATGATTTTTCATTTACAGTGACAAGTGGGTCCAGCACTACTCCAGTATTTGGATGTGCATCTGCAAACCTGTGTGCAGCTGCTGCCAGCCCGGGTAGCCTACCATTCTTGCAAAGTGCTGGTACCAACAGCAGTGGACCATCCTGTTGTGGAACAAGTTTATGTAATACTGCCACAACACCAACAACTGCTGCCGGTGATGCCTGCTGTATCAGACTGGGTATGATCCCTCTCTTGCTCGGATTGCTTATCTTTATCATCTGTTAGAACTAGGGGGCTTGGACAAAGCACCTTTGAAGCCACCAGAAGGACTCTTAATCATGGATATTATCGTAAAATGAAACTAAAACGAAAATAAGCAATGAAATATATTGTTGTTAACTGAAATTAAATAAAATCCATTTCCTTGAAGATAACCTAAATTGAAAGATAATACCTGGATACTAAACTATCAGTTTAACATTAAACAAGTAGCACACAACATAATACATGGCATGACATCATAACTCTTCCATCAGCTGCATCTGTAGACCACGAGATGGCAGAAGAGCTCAATATTTTATTGGTCCACTTGCTGATCTTCTAACCTGCAAATATTTCCATATGAACAATGTTCTAGATAGGATGGATATCTGGTTCAAATGCAATAAATTATCCCTTAATGTTAAAAAGAGTGCTTACATGATCTTCAAACCTAAAAATAGAACCCTATCAGATCATCCCCGCCCCATTCTTATCGCTAATAATGCACTTGAATATGTTCCCCATGTCAAGTTCTTAGGTGTAATCGCTGATGATCAGCTTAACTGGAAAAAACACATCTCTTATGTGTCCAACAAAGTTATAAAAAATATTGGTATTTTATAGAGTGTAAAACATTATCTTGTCAAGAAAAGAAATTCCAGATCTATATTACTCTACGATTTATCCTTTCATATCTTACGTCAATATAGCATGGACAATCACATCTAAAACCAGTCTCTATTCCATCTTTTTATTACTAAAAAAGTTTGTTAGAATGGTCCCCAAGTCCAGGTGGAAGGCTCATACTGCCCCATTTGTTCAAAGTCTGGAGTTGTTAAACATATTTGACATCAATAAACTTCAGATAGGTACTTCTGTATTTCAATTTCTTAACAATTCACTACCCACATCCTTTCACAGTTTCTTTGTAAGACCAATTAATATGACCAATAGCAAAAAAAATGTATAGTGACTGAGTGGAGTTTTAGACAGAGAGATACATTTTTTTTACAAACTTAAAAAAATCAAAAAAAAATCAATGGCATTAAATTCAGTCTAACATGTTTTCCCTCTGATAAATGGCCATGGCATTAAGATGATGATGCACATTGATCTGCCTAAAACCTGGAAATAATGGAGCTGATGGCATTGTCTTAATGAAGTGAGTGTGAGGCAGCATGGAAAGGGCCCAAATGCAGACAATCCAGACAGACGAGAACAGTTCAGTGATTTATTGAAAAAGTGAAGGCACATAAGCTTACTGGCGTGGGGAGCAAGTATGACCAGGAGTAACAGAGAATCCACGGGTGAACGGGGCAGGGAAAAGGTACAGGCAGACAGGCAGGTAAGGGTACAGGTTCAGGTTCAGGGGGCTGGAAAGCAAAGGCACAAAGCAACATTGACAATCTGGCCCTGATTGGGGAAAAGGGACTGTTAAGTACCGTGGATGTGGAAGTCAGGTGACTGGGACAGGTGGAAAAGTCTGAGGGCATCTGGTGGACAGGTAGAGAATGGCAATGACTGCAAGGTGTCATAGAAATGCAGGGAATCAATGTGACACTGCTATGCTACAAATTATAAAAGGCTATACCAGTGTTTCCAACAGGGTTTTGTGAGACTGTGGTGGGTGGACCTTGGCCTCTCTAGAGGGATCCGAGGGCATCCCCCTGGAATAAACATCTGTACATTTTAACGTTAAGTGCATCAATCTGGTGAACTTTGATAGCAAACTAAAGAGGCTAGATCTATTAAGAACTTGACGGGTCGGGTGGGTTGCCGACATCGCCGCAGACCGCCAGTAAGAAGCAGGAGCACTACGACGTCACTACGGTGCTATAAAGCTCACAGCCGGAGCCACGAGCCACCTTCACCCCGCCTCTTTCCTAGCTGACCTAGAGCCAATTGGATGGCGATTCGTGGTTAAAACGTTCACCGATAGACAGTAATAGTAGTAGAAATAGATCCATTTTTAAAAGATTCAATTTTATTTATTTATTCATGTTTTCCTTTATTTTTTTGATCGGCCTTCCACGTGATCGAGGCGTATGCAAGGTATAGGCATTTTTTAATGATTGGATGGGCTTATTAGAGTCCTGCGACAGCCAAAGATATCAGATTTTTTCTCTTTTTTTTGTTAGATCATTTGATTTATTGATCATCGTGATGTATGGAGAATTTCAACAAATGTAACGAAAATTGTTTCTAAAATACATCACCCACCCTAGCTTTAAGTATCATTGACTTTAATGATCATTATCATTAGTAGGACATTTCAAGTGTTTATTGATGTGTAATATTTAATCAACAATTATATCTTATCCTAGTGAGACATATTGTATATTATTATTAATACAACTGTCTTATATGATTTTGCCATTTATTCTCTGTTTGTATACCAGCATCTGAAGGCAGAAGGTAGAATTGGAGCAAATATGATTAAAAAAAGTTATTTCTATAAAACGATCACTATATATGATCACAAGTAAAAGTACACAAACAAATATTTGTGCTTTGAAAATGTCTATTAAATAAAACAGTAAAACATCAAATCAGTGGCTCAGGTTTCTCTCTCATCACAGTAAAATTTTATTCCACAAATCAGAATGAATAAAAAACCAAACACATAATCCACATGACTAACAAATGGGAAAACGGGAGCTCTATGTCATCCACCTGATTTGAAACTTGACATTGAAATAAAAATATAGTGGTGTTTCATCAGTGCTTTCAGAGAGCAAGTCAAACTTGCTCCCGCTATGTGTCTTGGTAATGCTTTATTCTAACAAAGTCTGATCGTACAAGCAAAACAAATGTGTTCATTTTATCTCTCTGTGTCTTTTAACAGGTGGTTAAAGCTCTTCTTTCTTCTTTAGGATTATCTGACGTACCATTTCAGCTATTTTGGGTCGGATTTCTTTGACAGAAACTTTTGGTCCCCATGCATCCACCACATTGCCATTTACATCAATGAGATACTTCCAGAAATTCCAGTCAGGCTCCTCTCCAGAAGTCTCTGCAGAAAGTGAGAGAAGAAAACAAAGTGAAAGCCTCCACAATTTACATTGAAAAACGTTCTTTCAAACAACAGTGTACGTTACAGTGTTTTCCATTTGGGCTCCCACCTAGAAACACTTTCTTTCTTCCTAACCTTTTTCTATTTATCTTTTTTTTTGTTTTAAGGGACTACTTTTTCTTTTACAAATCTCCTCAGAGCTTCCAGGCAAATCTTTGCAAACAATTACAATTTTAAAACTTTGATATTTCTTTCACATCATCGGTTCAATTCCACACCCCCTGCTGTCCCACGATGCCTTGAGAAGGGATCCACTCGTGTCCCACAGGATGAACGTCTTTGTGTCAGTGGGTCTTCAGGCTTACCTTGTTGCTTCCCTTCTGTCCTACTTTTTTCACATCACTTATTTTTTTATTCTTTTATTTAATTGCTACCCTCTTTCATTTATTTTGCCCTACATGTTTACCTCCTTTTCCTCTTCTTTCTTTTCAAATATTTTCTTGTCTGTTCTTTCTGACATCAGTTTTTCTTCTCTTCTTTTCCTCCCTTCTTTCTTTCCTTCTCATCTTTTTTTTCTCTTGTACTTTTAACACTCCTCTTCTTCTGATTCCTCTTGCTGCTCCTAATATTACAGGTTGTACAGCTGACTTTGCAATAACACAGCTTTTCAATCTATTAGTTATCGATTAAAGATTAAAGATTCAAAATTGATTAATCTCAAATTAATCACACATTTTTTATCTGTTCAAAATGTACCTGAAAGAGAGATCTGCCAAATATTCAATACTCTTATAAACATGGAAGTGGGCAAATATGCTTGCTTTATGCAAATGTATGTATATTTATTATTGCAAATCAATTAACAACACAAAACAATAACAAATATTGTCCAGAAACCCTCACAGGTACTGCATTTAGCATAAAAATATGCTCAAATCATAACATGGCAAACTGCAGCCCAACAGGCAACAACAGCTGTCAGTGTGCTGACTTAACTATGACTTGCCCCAAACTGCATGTGATTATCATAAAGTGGGCATGTCTGTAAAGGGGAGACTCGTGGGTACCAATAGAACCCATTTACATTCACATATCTGGAGGTCAGAGGTCAAGGGACCCCTTTGAAAATGGTCTTGCCAGTTTTTACTCGCCAAAATGTTCCTTCCCTTCAAGCTAGTATGACATGGTTGGTACCAATGGATTCCTTAGGTTTTCTAGTGTCATATGATGCCAGTATCTTCACTCTACAACCTACCGCTACAACCTAAAAGTCGCAAGTTGCGTAAGGCCTTAAAGAAATTAGTGCCGTTAAAAGGAATTTGTTCAGGCATTATTATCGGGTTATTATCTGACAGCCCTAATTGATTCATAAGAAATGTATTCATGATTTTTATATATATATTGGGGTATTTGGCTACCCTCTTACACCAAACGCGAAGCAAACATTTTGCTCAGCGCGATTACATACAAGGTCAATGCGAAATTGACAGAATTGACAGGCGAATAGATGCGAGTTTGACAAGTGTTCGGTTCCGCCTTCCCCCTCAACAGAGTTAACCAGCACAAATAAAAGCTTCCCCTGTGGTTAACACTGATACTTCTGCATATGATTTCAGAATCAAATATACTGAATTTACTCTCCATGTTCTGTTAGTCATGTCATTTGTCATTTCTGAATATCAAACATTTTCCCTATAATGATGTGATCCTCCAGGTTCCACTGTGTTGATTACAAACCCGGTCGTCTTTCAGACTCATTTGCTTAATAAAAAAAAAAAAATATCTTCATGTGATGCAAGAACAGACTCCCACCAACACCATCGCATGTCACTCACCGACAAGGTACTTGTAGACATTGTTTGCTCCGGTTCCGCCGACAGCGATTTTACTGAACAGGGGGAAGGAGACCCCGTAGACTCTGCGCACAAAGCTGTCGATCTCCTTGTCGCTGCCGGGCTCCTGCTGCCCAAACTGGTTGCAGGGGAAGGCCAGCACGTTGAAGTGATACGGCCCAAAGTCCCGCTGGAGCTGCTGCAGGTTTTTGTAGTGCTCCTCGGTGAAGCCACATTCGCTGGCTACATTCACCACCAGGGACACCTAAAGCCACAGGAACACACTGTGAAAACACTACAGTGACAGTCCTGACAGTCACAAAACAATAACCAGCAGCAAACTGGGGAACTGTGAACAGCTGTTCATGTACCTGAATGAGAGCAGATGTACTGAACATGCTCTGTGCACATCACCTGTTTTCATTTCAGATATGACTATATGTGAAAAGGTTAGAATATAGTTTCTACGGATGAAGATTCAATGCAAATATTGGGACATAATTATGAATTAACACAAATTAATTTTAACGCAACTAATTTCTTTAATGTATTAAAGCAATTTGGAATTTTTAATTAACCACTTAGAAATCCGACGGGCCACCATCTTTGGGAGGTTGAAGCAGCCTCAATTGAAGCTACAGTGAAGATACTGTCATCATATGAAACTAAAAAATCCAAGGATTCCATCGGTACCAACCATGTCATACTAGCTTGTCGCAAAGGAGGCTAAATAACGCTCCAAACTTACGCAAAATTTTGGCGAGGAAAAACTGACATGGCCATTTTCAAAGGGGTCCCTTGACCTCTGACCTCAAGATATGTGAATGAAAATGGGTTCTATGGGTACCCACGAGTCTCCCCTTTACAGACATGCCCACTTTATGATAATCACATGCAGTTTGGGGCAAGTCATAGTCAAGTCAGCACACTGACACACTGACAGCTGTTGTTGCCTGTTGGGCTGCAGTTTATCATGTTATGATTTGAGCATAGTTTTACGCTAAATGCAGTACCTGTGAGGGTTTCTGGACAATATTTGTCTCAGGGTGTGGTCGGTGAACAACACCCTACAGTGCTGTCACAGTGTGCTGGCACACCCTGGCCTGTACACCCTGTACATGACTGCAGCAGCGTGACAAAGTTAAGCACAGTGGTGGAAACTAACTACGTACATGTTTAGTACTGTATACAGGTAAGTACAATTGTGAGGTACTTGAGTATTTCCCACTTCACTACAACTAAGAGGGAAATATTGTACTTTTACTCCGGTACATTTACCTGACAGCTGCAGTTACTGATTACTTTACAGTTTGTCACAGTTAATCTTGTGTCCCTTTGGAGGGTCCTGACCCAAAGATCGAGAACCGACCGACTAAACTACTACTGCATATACACTACGTAAGGGATAATGTACAGCAAGCCGGTCATTGTTGTGAAATAAACCCCTTCAGTTGGGTCTGTTATTACACGGCTACTTACTTAAGAAATCAGTAATTTGACATAAAAAAAAGCCCGCCAGAGTCCGACATCAGAACTGTGTCCATAGCAACAGTCTGCTATAAAAAAATAACAGACCGTCTGTGATTGACCAATCAGAATCAAGTATTCCACAAAGCTGTGTAATAAAAAGCAGTTTTAACTAGCCCCACCTCCACAAACTACAACAGTAAAATGCTAATTATGCACCTATGCATCAGTATTAGCAATCAATATTGTCAGATATAATAATATATCAATCACAGGGGCCAAACGAGTACTTTTACTTTGATACTTTAATTGCTACTAATACTTGTGTACTTTGACCTAAGTATGATTTTTCATGCAGGACTTAATATTTGTATATTGCTGTATTGATACTTTTACTTTGGTAAAGGATCTGAATACTTCTATCACCAAATGAGATGTTGCATGTCTGATGAGATCGATGCTTTTGTTGTTTACCTTTTCATGTTAAGTGTTAAGTGTAGGTCCATGGATGGACCTGTACACGGACACACGGCATAGAAACAGTTGGGTTTGTTAGTGCAGGTTAATACAGCTTCATGCTTCAGCTCACAGTCAATCAGGAAGTTTCTGCAAAGAGCGGGAGAGCACCTCATCACTGGAAAAGTAAGCACATGCAGGAATTCTTTAATTTAGTCTACAGACTGACAGTTTGATGATCATCTAGTGCTGACATCTAGTGTCACAATCAAGCAAGTGTGATGTATCTGAAAACCTCAGAGTTATGTGCATTATACAATAGACCCTTATATACAAACCAAATCCCTCACAAACACAACGGCAACTTTCTTAAAACAGCAACAGTATGAATGAAAGAATGAATGAATGAATGAAAGACTTTATTTCGAACATATAATAAATAAAAACAGATACAAAATAATAACAAACAAAACAAGAGTTATAGTGTCCGAAAAGGAGTAGGTAGAAGAAAAACTTATATTACCCTACCCCTTTCTCACTTCTCCTCTATTAACTCATATATCATAGAATGATAATATAAAATAATATAATATAATATAAAAACTATCCCAGATTTATTTACATCCTAAGTTGAATATATGAACAGCATCCCAAGTTTATTTACAACCCACAAATACATCCGGAGTTAAAAAGTATATAACCAACCTTTAACACAACTCTTCTTCAACCATATACCTCCCAAAAATATCTTTCTTGTATAGCTTTTTAAATTGATTTATATTTGTGCTCCCCTTCAACCCATCACCTACACTACATATAAAATGTTTGGAATGCAGTAATAACTAGGTATTAAGAGTTGAAAGAGATGTTAACTGGGGACATTGGGGAGGTGTTTAAGGGAGCCTCCTTTGAAGCTCTGTTTAAGAGAATAATGTAAGAGAAATAACAGAAGGTCTGGTATATGTTTGTATATATATATATATATATATATCATTTGTATTAAGATTATGAGATTATTTTTAAAAGATGACTTTAAAAAAAATGTCATGTGGGAACATTTAGTGATTTACTTTAGTCATACAAATAGCATACTATGCTGCCAACAAATTAATACATTTCAATATTTCTTTATTCTGTTCTACATTTGCTGTCGTGTGGTGTTTTGTGATATGAACTGTGCTAATTGCAATACAGAAAAACAATCATAAGTAGAAACTTAATAGAAAATCCCCTATGTTCAGTCTCATTTAATGACTCAGACAAAATAAAATAAAATCTGCAGTAATTACAGGTAGAGTTACTGTATCAATCTATTGTAGGCAGATTAAGGCTAATCCGGTCTACTGATCTGTACCTGGTTTGAATGAAAACCCTCCTGCAGCTGCAGCAGGAGCTCTGCAGGCCTCTTGCCACGTAGGCTAGCCGGGCTACATGATGATGATGATGGGACTTCCAGAGCAGGCTACAGGCACACTGATCCGCTGCTGCTGTGCTGGGTTAGTTGCATTTACTGACAACATGTTAAGTGGGAGAAGTAAAGAAATAAACATTCCCATGCAACATTCATTCATGCAACCGGTTGACATGCAGAGAGACCGGTGACAGTAAAGACTGTAGCATCATATACTGTAGTCTGCATAACGTTAGCACTACTCATACTGTAATATTCATCTGTTCTTCAGACCCAGACTTACCGAACCGCGGTACTTTTCCAGGGACACTAACTTCCCCCTGCTGTTTACCACTTTAAAAGTATAAAGGTCTGTCTGTCTGGTCTCGATGAGGCTGAACAGAGTCAGCAACACGGTGAGCGCTCCAGGAAGCATCTTCGGTCAGACTGCCAACACAACAGACAGCGGAGAAACTTCTTCAAACTCCTGCTGCTGGAAGGACCGGACCGGCCGTGAAGTTACACACAGGAAGGACATCACTTCCTGCACCGGCCGTCACTTACAAAATAAAAGCCTTGCTGACAACATTTGTTTTGCAGCCATAGATTGCAGTTTCAAAAGGAAATAATGACTTTTGTTGTTGTTGTAATAAATTACATCATTATAAGTCAAACATATAGCTTGGGCTTTTTCATGTCATGCTTTATGTAAACCATAGTTTTGTATGTGCTTACACTAATGTATCCTGAGAAATTAATTATGTAGTCTGATTGAAAAACAATTAATAAATGCATTATTTGAAAAAAAAAAAAAAAGAAAAAAAAAATTTAGGTCTACTGACTCAAAAGTATGACTTTTAAGGTAAAAATAAAATATAAATATGTGAGTAAGTAAAAATTATGAAATGATAAATACATAATATTAAAGTTTCTCTGAGACTGAAAAAAAACTGTGACTTTTAAAGTAAAAACCTACAACCAAATATTTGATAAATTTTACATATATGCTATCAAGTCGAAAATCGTGAAATAGTAAGGCAAATTTGTAATTAATTTTTTCTTCTTGAAATCCACATACAAAACACATTTGATATTTATTTACTTATTTAGATGTATTTGCATTTTTTGTCATTTGTCATTATTATTGAGATTGTGTCCCCGCACATTAATGTTTTGTCAAAATTAGGAGAAAGTAGGTCAAAAATTTCATTTTGACTCAGTATCTAAGAATTCTGACTTATCATCTCACAATTCTGACATACTATCCCATACATTATTAATCTGTAGGCAATGTCAGAATTTCGTCTTTGAAAGTCTTTTTTTTTTATAATTATGACCTACCATATATAGGCTATTTTCTACCATTCAAACTTTTCATCATAAATTTTTGTTTTGTATTAAAAAAAAAATTTATTATTGTAGTTTATTTGTCAGGGATAATGATCACAGTAAAACAGTACATGAACCAGAGTTATCCTACAACGACAATTTTAATTGACATTTAACTTTAAATGTCAGCCTAAAATTTAAATGAAATAGAATTTGACAGCTCGCAGAAAGCTACAAAAATGTAAAAGCCTTTAATGCTGTGAAAGCTCCTTTCACCACAAACAGTGGAGGACATTTACTTTTGTTGGATTTATATTGCAGATTAGGAGTCTCAAACTTTTATTTTGAAGGCGAGTTGAATAGAGAAGAGTTGGAACTGGAACAAAAACTTTTCTGCCTCTTTACTCTCAGCTCATTAGGCAAATGAAGGCATGCACACCATGGCCTACTTTTTTCTGGAGGAAAACAAATGAACACAAGCCAAAAATACTGAACAAAACCTAAACTCTGCATATTAATTACACGATTGTTCTTCTGTACGAAAAGTTTTCACAAACTGGGTCTCATTTGTGTGGGAATTTAGGCTATGTCACATTCCTAACCAGAGAATAATTACACAGACTTGAGACTGAGGATTATTTTGGTTTTATCCTGTGGTCTGAAATGTAGTTTTGGTTTGAGTGAATGGCCTACACACTGTAAGCCAAAACAAATAAATAGATAACCTCAAGTGACTCTCAAAGTGTAATTTATTTTTGGTTGCATTGTATTAGTATTCCCATTTTTTAATTATTTTAATTTTAAAGACTATGTAAATGTGCTATATAAATGGGAGAAACTTTTGAACAACTAGCTGTGTGATCTTTATGTGCAGGTTAGTAAAATGACAGATGCTTTTTTGACCGACACGTTAACATCATAGAAAGTGAACGGTGAAACATACAACTACTTGCTATTTCTTTAAAAAATAAGTCTGCTACACCTCTCAATCACAGTTGAGATCTTTGGAGTAGGCAATAATGCAATATGTTTATGAAGAGAAAAGAGATGAGAGCTCTGAATCAAGATATTTTGAATGGCCTTGCTCTTCATAACCCTTGGGAGTACTGTTCACACCATATTTAGGAATGAAATTATCAGG